>NW_022146948.1:534688-1009905 GCF_002938485.1 Sitophilus oryzae | reverse complement strand
AAAATGACTACAACCTTTGATTTTTAAATGGTACTATTTTTTTACATTATTCGATAGAAAATGACACTCTGAATAGAATGACATATCATATATCAACTTTTGACATATGATAGGGTAACGGGTACAGTTGTTGGCCAGGTACTAGTTATTGGCCAGTTTGAATTTAATTTGAAATAATAAGAGTCCTGGCGTTAAAACCGAAGTGCCGTTATTTGAAGTAAAATCAGACAACCTTGCTTTATGTTCTTACCGATTATGACACTTCTAGTTAGCGTTACAGAAAATTTGTAGCAGGTGTAATTTTGTGGTAAGTGGCTATGTTTTACTTTCTTATTATATCGTTTCAAAACTATGTTTTAGGGCATCATATTGTATTATTTCACACTTTTTAGGGTGTTTTTAATGTTGGATTAGAATATTTTGTGATGGCCAGCATCTGGTACAATAATTTGCCCCTTATATAGTCATTGGCCGCCATGGACAACTACTAGTGCTAAGTGTAGGATAATATTTTTAGGAAATTTTATGTTCTTTAGCATTTTTGAGTGGCAATTAAACATTTTATAGCTTTTTCTATGTATTTTCAAATGTTTAACCAGTAGTTGGCCGGTGACCAATAACTAGATTTTAGGGTGGCCAACTATTAGGTCTATATGGCTTTTTAGAGGTCTTTGCGTTTTTTATTTTATCCACAAGGTTATCTGATTAGATTATTTGATTAATTAGATGCATAATGTCTACTGCAAGTAAAACTAAAACGCCTAGTCAAAAATACACGGAAGCTGATGTACAGAAAGCCCTTACAACAATTAACAATGGGATGAGCCAGAGAAAAGCAGCCCTGCAATTTAAGGTTCCGAGAGCTACCCTACAGTTTAAGGCGAGTGAAAATGTTCACGATAAAACCACTCGTGGTCCAAATCCTATTTTTTTGTTGGACGAGGAAACTCGACTTAAAGACTGGATTTGTGCGTGTCATAAAAAAGGTTTTCCTCTGAGGATAGAAGATGTACAGCATTCAGTCAAAGGATTTTTGGATGCTAATCCTCGTGAGAATCCATTCATAGACAATATGCCTGGGAGAGGGTGGTAACAGGAGCTTTTTAAAGAGAAACCCAGAAATAACGCTAATGACTCCAGAAGCGATTACTGCGGCAACAGAACAACAGCCAAATTAAAGAAAGTGTTTCTCAAGAAGTATCCATAACCAATGCTGACTTTGAGAAAGTAGTTGGGACTGAGAAAATAAAGATGTTTCAAAATAATGCATGTGAAGATCTAAATGAAGATGCACAAATTTTATAAAATATAACTCCAGTTATTCAAAAACAAGCCGGATGATGCAAGATCTATTTTAGTTCATACTTAGTCAGATGATCTAACGTATGATGAAGAATATATTCCCTTTGCCAAAAAGGAGCATAATGATCATGCTGATAATATTCCTTCTTCATCTGATAACCCAAATGCTCTAGAACAGTTAACCACATTCGAAATAGAACATATCATGACGGATATTAATAATATATCATCTCCTAAGTAATAAGTGTGCAAAATAAGTAAATAAGTGTGCAAAATAAGTAAATAAGTGTGCAAAGTAGTAACTTTGCGCTCGTTTTTAGAAAAACATCTAATTTTGTCCGGTCAAGCTCTATGTTTTTGTGATGGCCAATTACTGGTATATGGATAGGCCAACGACTGTAACTTTGTGGCAATAACTGAATTTTTTGTATGTTTTCAAAAAATTGTATTTTTATATTATGTAGAGGATTAAAGTTGCAAAATAAAATTTTGTTCCTAATGTTTGAATATGTGATTATTTGAGAAAAAAATACTGCATTATGCGTGGTCTAATAATTTTAGAACAAACTTAAAAATACGTCACTAAAATCTAATTAAATGGCTAATAACTATACCCGTTACCCTATACCTTACTCTTCATAATTTTTTAATGGCCCTTAATGCCAGTTGTTCTTAAAAAGGTTGTAATTTATTTTTATATTATACTCAATATAAATGATGTTATATTATGCTCAATATATAATGATTTTTAAACTCAAATTTTTTAAATGGTGTAGTCTAAAAATCCAGAAAAAATATTTTTTTGGAAATAGATTTGTGTGTCTGGAAACGTTCTATCTTTTTTAATCTTTCTACGATTAGTGTTAATTATTGACATTTTTTTGTCAACTTTTAGTAAATGACAACTAAAAATTGACCTCGCCAAAATTATCATCGATTATCATTTCCCAGTCGTTTGATGCCGTTCTTTTTCGATCATACTGTATATAAGTTGCTTAATACACTATATGTATTGATAAATATCTTGTAAATTTCATAAAACATTTCAGTGCAAAATAATTTATAAAATATATGTATAAATTAAAATATTATGTAAACTTTGCAATAAAATCATAATTTGAAAAGTTCTGATTCTCAAATTATATAAAAGAAATATTTTATAGAGTATTTATATATACCGGGTGCGTCTCAAAAGTGGCTACTTTTTTATTTTTTCAAATAAAAAAAACGAAACTTGGTAACATACTATGTTAGTAGGTATATGACATAAATTAGGATTGATTGACCTATTCAATTGTATTGTTTTTAGTCACTTCTTGTTTCACCAGAAATAACTACAACTTTTGAATTTTAATTGATACACTGGGTATATTTTTACTTTATTTGATAGAAAATGATACTCTGAATGTAAGGACATATCATAAATATGTCAACTTTTGAAATTTTTGCTTTAAAAAAATCGTATTTTAAATTTCAATTTAGAGTGCCATGGCTGTATTAAAAACGCTAATTTTTAATCAAGGAGCCCTATAAAAATAGATTTGATCATCTAATGTTTTCGTGTCTTGTCCTTGTAGGTTAAAAGATACCCAAACCGTATTTTTAATCATATCTCAATTTTTTCAAATGGAACAAGGGTGGCTCATTAGCATATTTGGAAAAAGTATTTTTTTACGAATAATTTGGTACCGCACACTTCGTATTTCGAGTCAAATTGTCGTTATGAACCGCATGTTACAATCTCAAATAAACCATATGCGAAAATGTCAAATGTTCACATATGATATGTCAATCTATTCCGAGTGTTATTTTTTATCGAATAAAGTAAAAAAAATATCAAGGCTGTCATTTAAAAATCAAAAGTTGTATAGTAAACGCCACGAATGTTTGGGAGTGATTTATCGCTTGATGAAGTTAGAATCGACACGCGCGCTATCATTTTTACATTAAAAACGTAAATTTTTACCGCAGATGTAGGTTTTTAAAGGCCCGGTCTAATCATCTGCCTGCGCTCCTCCTACTTATTCTAAAATGTTAGCGTGATTGACAAAGACGATACTATATCGCGTTTCTTTGATTGATTCGTTTTTGTTTGGTTTGATCCATTGGTGTGCTTGCAGTGCGACCAATGGGGCATTCCATTTTATATTTATAACCAAATATATGTTTTGACAAGACTTTGACAGTTAAAACAACAAATTACAACAGATTATATATTGATTATTATATAACTTGAAACACCACGGCACTGGAATTAAGTTTTATGTGACCTTGAACAGATTAGTTCACATGGTAGCGACCGATAAATCACTCCCAAACATTCGTGGCGTTTACTATAGTCACTTCCGGTGAATCAGGGAGTGACCAAAAAGAATTGAATACCAAATCTCGTTTTTTTATTTAAAAAAAATAAAAAAGTTATAGGGGTTAGCCATATTTCAGACGCACCTGGTATAGTTTATAAATATTAACGTTGTTTTTGAAATTTTGTTTTTAAGATTTTTTAACTCTAAGTAAACCTATTTAATCAGTGTAAAATTCGCCACTTTAAGTTCATCACTCATCACTTAGCTCGAGGGCTTTAAGAAAATTTTGTTTCAGACTAAAGTTTTATAATTAAAATTTAACTAAACATTAGCCGTGAATTAAAAATCCATTAAGGTATAAAAAGTAAAAGAAATTCAGCACCTCAACTTTTAGCATATTCCAGTATTTTTTGTATTCTAAATATAAATATATTATTTGTAACAAATGTTATTTAGAAATACATTATCTAATATTTTACATACAAACTTAAACTAAATTAAATATTATTTGTAACCGAACTATCTCCTATTTTTAATTTTTAATTAAATATTTTGGTATAACATATAAAATATTTAATTAAAAATTAAAAATACCTGTATATATATCATAAATTTTAAAGTATTAAGATACTATCTTAATAGTAGTAGATTAAATTTACAAGAAATAAAATCCAGAAAAGATAAAGTGGTTCCCAAAATTTAAACAAAAATATATATTTTTTTAATTTTCAAAGTAAAATAACTCGGATATTTTAGACTTATATGAAAAACGGCAAAGAGCACATATGTTCGTTTTATCGAGATCTACCAGCCCTGAAAATATTTGCACTTATTTAAGACTCACCCTGTATGTGTGTATCAAAAATAATGAAATATTAATTAAGTAGTTGATATATATATATATATATATATATATATATATATATATATATATATATATATATATATATATATATATATATATATATATATATATATATATATTAATAATTATATTATATTATATAATATTATATTTATATATATTTAATAATAATATAATATAATATATATATATATATATATATATTTAAATATATATAATATATATATTTAAATAATATTATATATTATATAATATTATTTATATTATATAATATTATTATAATATAAATATTATTTTCTTGCCTTTAGCTGTGTATTTTTTCTAATTTCGAAAAATCGAAAGTAGAGAAAAAATTTAAAAAAAATAAAAAGTAAAAAGAAAATTGTTTTGCTTGTCGTAAAGGGGGGAACCAAGCTCCACTCCCACAACCGGTTTCTGGGCCTACCCTTCATCAGGTGGGCTGTCCAGGGGCTGGTTCTCACCGATGCTAATAACGATAATAGTAATCATCTAGATAATAACGTATTGCAGTAGAGTAATGTCAAATAAAATAATATTAGGAACATCCTAAAAAGTAACAGCGGCCGACTAGATTTTTTCCTAAAAAAATTACAGCAGCCCACTAGATTCTTTATCAGAAAATGTTTTTTGTCCTGACATGTAATGCTTTACATTTTATATTTTAATTTCAAATTGGTGAGTTTTATCAAAAAAATACAAGAGATAAAAAAGTTTCTAAACAAACTAAACTATCCAAATTAATTTTTTTGCATGTATTTGATAAGATTTTTCTTTAAATTTCGTTAACAAGAATGATAGGGGTAGTTTATTTCAACCCCTGCCACTCATTTTAAAAAAGTGAAAAAATTACCAGAAAGTGTGTTTTCATAACAGTAATGCTTCCATAAAATTTTATTAGTCTATCTCTTTTCGTTTTCAAGATAAAAAATAAGAACATTATTTTTCCGCCATCTTTGTACCGCAATATCTCCCTAATGGTTGACTTTTGACACAACGTTTATGAAGCAAACTACCCTTTATTTTGAACAAGGAATCACCCCCTGAAGTTTTTCGCATTTGTTTGAAACACCCTGTATATATATATATATATATATATATATATATATATATATATATATATATATATATATATATATATATATATATATATATATATATATATATATATATATATATATATATATATATATATATATATATATATATATATATTGTTAGAACATGTATATCATCTATTACACATCTTTTCTAATTACAGTTTGAATAAAAGTAATTACATGCTCTTATTTTTAGTATAAAACATAAATCTTCCGCTTAAAAAGGAAACAGTAAAAATTCTGTCACAAACCTGTGGCGATAAAGAAAAAGAATATGCCTTTTAAACACCATTCAAACCTAAAAATACAAATTAATCACTAAAAATGACTACATAATTATTTACACTTAATTTCCACAGTCCGTTGCGAGCTTGACGTTTTATCCTTGGAAACGTCAGCGTTAAAAAAAGCGGTGTTAAAACGGCGTAAATTAATTACACCCGGCGAAAAAAATAGGAAGCCTGAAGGTAATAAATTATCAAAACGGGAAACCAAATTTTAGCAGTCAAAAAAAATCCACAGATTCGTTTCATAATTGTAACGATCAATGAATGCTGTAGATCGTCCGTAATATGTTTGCAAAGAAGTCAAATATTAAATAATAATTTACAATCTTCAAATCGAAGAAGGCAATAGAGAAAGAGGGATATATCCTCTATTACAGATTCAGAACAATACGGGTAGCAGGTTTAAGGAGAGACCATATTAAAGAGATGGAGAAAATGGAGACAGATTGGATGGTATTAAAATAATATTGAAATCGTTGTTTTGTCATAATGTTTAAGTAGTTTGCTTTTTGCTAGTGCAGTTATTGAAACTATAAAACATGTACAAGGTACAAGGTTTGTGTGATGTAATGCTGTTTCGGGTAGTAAAAAACAAGTGAAAAAGAATTCGAACTAGGCGTTATGTTGTGTTGTGACAATTTCTAATGTTAACCCTTAACTGGTATACTGGGGTCAATACTGACCCCAAGCGCATTAAATCTAATAGAAATTTGTTACATTTGGCAATACGACGCCGTACCACTCAGTACCCACATCAATCGACGTTTCTTAGTCGGTGCCTGACGGGCAAATGCGTAAGTTGCACAGTTCTGAAATTACGTCGCGTTGGGGTCAAATCTGACCCCAATATACCAGTTGTGTTATTATTTCTGCTTAAAAATGTCGCGCAAATTTTTAACTGATAAACAACTTGAAGATATTTTAATGAACGATAGTGATTTAGAAGAAGAGCCTAGAACGTTAGCAGATTTAGAAGACTCAGACGGTGATCTGTCTGATGCTGAAAGCGAACACACAAACCACGACACTGAATCTAAACAAGAGTTTTCAGATGGAGATAATATTCAAGATAACTCGGATGATTCACTGTCTGGTGACGAATCCAATCAAGGAACCGCTTCATATTTCTATGGAAAAAAATAGATATAAATGGTCTACAAATCCCCCAAAGAGTGATCGCCAAACATCAGCACATAATATAGTCACCCATCTTGATGAAGACTTATTGGATTCCTTGTTGACAGATGTTGTCAATAAGGAATCCAATAAACCAGAAATAAACGAATTTTAAAACTCTACAAAGTCAGGTCTAGACAGTTTAGTTCAAAAATGTGCAAGCTATTCTTGTAACAGAAGAAGTCGCAGGTGGCCTCTAACAATTTTGTTTGCCATGATAAATATCTCGACAGTAAACTCGTATACTGTATATAGCTGCGAATTTGGAAACACCTGGTTGGAAACAAGATGACCCGAAAAAAATTTAACATATTACTGGGAACGGCTCTAATACAAGAACGGCTTTCATTGAATATAACCAGGGAAATGAAAAGCATGATAAGAAAAGTTCTTGGGATAGCAGAACAAAGTCAACCGGATGCCACTGATTTGTAGCCTCCTAGTCCAAAAAGAATGAGATGCTTTCTGTGCCCTCGATCCAAGGATAGAAAGACTCCAATGACGTAATACGGCTCTAATAAGCCATTTTGAAAGAATGAATATGTCCTTTTGAGTTTTGTGGCCAGTTTTGCAGAAGCCTGTGAAAATTTTGTTTATTTTCTTGTATTTCATTAATGTTTATATTTTTTATTATTTTAGGAAAATACTATTATTTTTACGGTACTACAACTGTTTTTATATGTTAATAAATTAGCTTACGTCTCCCCAAACAGATCATCAGCTTTTTTTCCTTCTTATATCATGTTTAAATTGGGGTCATCTACAACCCCGATATACCAGTAACGTTATCAAAAAAGTGTATACCAGTTAAGGGTTAATAAAATTGGCGAAAAAATGTTAACACGTAAAGAAGGGTGTAAATAGGGCGTTGTTGGGTGCAATAACATTCAATAACTCAACTTTCCCGGATATTCAACTCTCCTGAAACAACATTTTATAGCTTCATAGTTTCTTACACCGATTTGATCAAAAGCAAAAATAAATTCAAGCAGTTCGACGAAACAAGTGAGTAAACAAAGTGCTCGTTACATAATCAAAAGATTAAATAGATATATACTATGAGATGATAAAATATAATTTGCAATATTAATGGTATACTTACTTTTTTTAATCAACTAGCGATTAAATGTTTTATGAACATCTTCTAAAATTACAATTATGTACCTTTAAAAAATTTAAAAAGCTCCATCAATCAATCAAATAGCCCCAATTATGCCTCACTAGCAAAACCGGTGATTAAAACTATGCTCGCTACCGTAGTTGAACTCATCTCAAAAGTTTTTTTAATTGGAATAATAAATTATAATACAAGTTAGGACCTTGTGAAAATATCAGAATATTTACTTTTCTATTTTTATTTTTAGAATTTTCACAAATTATATTTCCTAATACTTTTAGAATAATTAAATAATAAAATTTTCGTATACTCGCTATTTAAACCTGTGTATTTGTATATATCGATTGTTTACGATATTCTCCGATGGTGGCAGCACCGGCAGAGAATACACCAAGCCTATACAATGTTGTACAATGCGTCAGTTACGGTGGAAAATACAATGGAACAAATCAATAAGATGAATATTAAAAAAATATAAAGGTAATTTATGTTTTCACCAAAAAAGTTTTTTATAAAAATATAATGATGTTCTACTAAATTAAAAACTAGAATTATTCAAGAACCTGCAGGTTTACTTATTTATTTGCTACAAAACAAGATCTTCATAATTTGTCGGTATATGATAACCAGATTATATAATATATTAAAAATGATGTAAGATATAATGTACAAAAACAAGTAAAATATAATCACTGTTAATCAAATGACCAAACTAAATCTAAATTAATAATTAACCAGGCCAATAAATTTTCCACAAAATTGTCAAATATTTAAAGATTACAAACTTTAAAAAAATACAGATATAATTAATTACAATAAAAATATCGATTTTACAATTTTTAGGGGTTTATTATTGATTTTAATAAAATTAAAATTTTCATCCATCTCATTCTTTTTCATAGAACAAATTTTATTAATTTTTTTTAACAATTATTAAGGGATATGTATTAATATATAAAACTGTATAAATACAAAATACTCATACACAATGTTTATTTATATGTAACATCAATTTGTTTAAAAGGATCTATAAAAACTGAACACCAATTATTATGTTAAACAACACGTTAAAGCCACAAAATTGATTTGAAAGCGTTTTTGTAGAATTTCATCCGAGTATTAAGGAACATTATACAGGTTTGGTCATCTTAGAAGCGTGGTCTGGATTTTTTTGGTATAAGATAGAACGTGTCTTACACCACTGATGGAGACAGCTTAATGAAACATCAAATGTATTAAGAAGAAAAAAAAGTTGGGTTGATACATTTATTCTATGCGGTATTGCCTAATTTTGCATCAAAATGTCAAACACGCCCAAGCAATATTTTACAAAAAATGTTGCATTTAGGGTTGGGTCTTTAATTTTGACAATTAGTTACTCATATTACTTAGTACAGCTGTAATAGATTATTATTAAGCCTCGGTCTCAGAACTAGGTTGTGTTGCTGGCGAAACTACAAAAACAAATAATCTTAACTAAAGTCAAAATTTGCAGCTGTTTGAATTTATTATAAATTTTATAGGTTCTATGACATGTGTCCCCTGACACTGGGTAGTTTTAAAATGAAGCTTTACAGCTTAAAATACGATTACTAGCACTATTTCTGAACTAATCTCAACAAACAAATGAATGTTTATTTCTATGGTATTTGTAGGCGATTGTAGGGCAAAAGTTTTGTAGGGCACACATTTTTAGGGCAAAAGTTGTCCCCCTCACAAACAAAATTGAGGTGTTTTAGGATTTTCTGAAAAAAAATTACCCTGGCCGTTATGCCTTGCGGAACGTTTTCGATGGGCCACCCTGTATATTATCGTTTATTATATTATTTCACGTACAAACAGGCAACAGTGTATATCGCTTTTTATTACGTCTTTCTGTCTGTCAACTAGTCATTTATAGTTATCTCTGTCACATACAATAAAATACAAACCACGAAAATAAAGTGACCAGGGCCGTACATACAGTATATAAAAATAGAATTAAACAAATATAAAAGTCAATATCACTTAAATGCAGGATACTAGTAAATTAATGATTATTACTAGAAATAAAAGGCTATAGAGAAAGGAAATTAGAAAGAATAGCAAATAATTTCTTGTCGTCTAGAAAAGCTATCGTAAAATTAGGATATTACTTCAAAAAAGAAGCTAAACACATTTATTTTTGTGTTTGTAAGAAAAGCCAAAGATAAAAGTATTTTATATCTTGTCTATATCGTGTCGTAAAATGTCGAGATTAACCATTCTATAGAATTTATTTTGTTTCGTGTTTTCTTTTAAGAAGAAAAAGGTAATGCAATATAAGTAAATACAGCAAAAATCTAATTCAAAATATTTAAAAAGAAAACAGAATATTATACCTCATTACGTCTATCAATAAGTAATGTTTAATCATTAGAAAGGTTTAATAGTGCCATAGCATTAACCAAAATGACATATTTTTTTGTGGAAAATTATTTCAGATTTTTTTAACTGTCAAAGTCAAAAGTCCTATAGTATTAAAATTCTAATAAAATATAAACTATAGATTTGGTGACCGGAAATGCAATACAGAGCCAGAAAGTTCTGATTTCTGCCGTATCGAGCGCAGTTGTCGAATTTTTTAACTTCAACTGAAATGCACCAAGCCTATAGTACCTATAGATTGAATTTTCACATTAGATTTAGTATTAAAATAATAGAAAAAATACTAAATCAATTGTGGTTCAAAACGCCTTGAAAATGACAGTTATTATTGACATTCCATATAATTTTACATATAAAATGTAAATGGTTTTTTAACTAATCTCTAATAAGTCTGGGTACTTTAAAATTCAAACCAATCGTTTTTGAAAAAAATAAAGAGGAAATATCTAAACTAGTTTTTACTTTAAGTTTGTTTGCAGGGTTTGGTATAACAAGAATTTCCAACAAAATATGTTGGTAAAACAGCATTATAGAATACACGTATCATTACCCAATTAACGAACTAAACTTTGAGATGCAGTGTTCAGCTTTTTGGCTTGCGTATTAGCCTGTACTAATAAAGTTTTAATTTAAACGAACTTTAAAACAAATAAATGTAGGTATATATTCGGTCAAAATAGTAGGCTTTGGGTGCCGATTTTCGTGTGTACGAAGAGTACAATCAACATATTTAGTACATCTTATTGTGCTCAGCACAATTTAGATGTAGATGTAGCTGCATGGGAGGGGTGATTTAATCTCCGCGACCTTATAGATCTATTGTGTCTTCCTTTCTTGAGTTATAACTCATTATGCAGTATCAGGGCTTTGACAAAAGCCAGTATCTGAGACGGTTATAAAGAGGGTTCTCCATCTCCGATATCAGTCGTACCAAAGATTATAGCACGAATGGTTGTCGTCTCTGCGCATTTAGTTATGAGGTTCTCAGCACAATAAGATGTTGAGGTACGGAATAAAGAAAGAAGAGCAAGTATTTTCCCAAACGCATAAAATCTAGCGTCGGATTAAGTTATTATGTAATAAATGCTTCGCATTTTTCTCTCCGACACACAAGCGATTCGCTGCTAGGCATGGAAGTACCGACCCAATACTTCTCTTGCCGACAATGTATAACCGAATTCACATACATATATGAATTCAATCCATTAGATTATAGCGATGTTAAATTTAAGGTCAATTATAATTTGAATAATTTACTTTAAATTTGTATTTCTATATTTAATTATTGTATTACAAATATTAATCAAGACATTTATTATTATTATTACATCTACCAACAAATGCACTCACATTTAAGTGTAATATTTTTGTTATTTTTTGTCCTATTTTCATGATTTTTTAGCGAACTGTATATAATTATGTCAATTTTAATTTGTAAACTCATTTTTTTTATAAACTTTAGTATTTGGCATATTATGCAGGGTTAATCGGGGGGTTGTTTTTCTAACCTAACTTTAAAAAACCCTGTGCAATAATTTCGTGTGTAAATTTTCCTAAAATATAATTTTACGGTCAGAACCATGACTCCTGAGCATTTTGTATTTTGATTCATGTCAATACATGCTTTGGTTAATTTTTAAAAGCAAAATGAACTGATCACGATCAATTTGCAATTTTTTTAATTATCATTACATTTTGAAGTAATTTTTTAATATGACGAGATGGTTCTGGTGACTATTGTCGTAACATCATATTACGCTGCCACGTAATAATTTTAAATGTGGCTAATTTAATATTTTTGTATATTTCGTAACTCAAAAACAGGTTCGTCAAAATTAACAATTTGCTTCATATTAATAAGCACTTTAAAAAGTGTCAAATAATTTTTTATGTAAAATAATGTTGTCAACGATACAACACTGGATATTATACGGGTTAGTTATAGCACGAGAGCTAGCTACGTCGGAAAAACAAGTATTTTAAGACGTCTGGCTCTTTGATATATCTTTTACTATGCTCTCTAGAACAGCATGCGGCCCGTCTGGCTGCCGGTAAACGTTGCGTTCCCTATTGCGCATTGAAAGAAGATCCTATATTTTTATTAGTCGTTTAAATTCTAGTATTGAATATAAATCGAACATGTCTCCACAGCGCAGTGCGTAGAGTTTCCTACCACAAACCATTGATTCGAACGATTGAGTTCGAATCCGGGTCAGGGCAAAGACTTTTTTATTTTATTTTCGTTTATATTCTGACAGTAAAGTATTAAATATTTGTTTTTTTTAAATTACCAGAAATATATAAACGAAAATAAAATAAAAAATTCTTTGTCCTGACCCGGATTCGAACTCGGTTCGTGGTCGGTTCGTGGTCGGAAACACTACGCACTGCGCTATGGAGACATGCTCGATTTATATTCAATACTAGAATTTATAGAACTAAATTAATAAAAAATATAGGATCTTCTTCCGATGCGCAGTAGTGAACGCAACGGGTATCGGCAGCCAGACGGGCCGCATGCTGTTCCAGAGAGCATACTAAAAGATATTCAAGGAGCCAAACGTCTTAAAATACTTTCTCGAAAACATTTCTAGCTCTTAGACTATAGGGGCTATATTATATGAATTTAATTAATACGAATAACAACGTGCAAAATTTTAACGATTAAACTTGCTGAATAAAAGAAGCACGTAATTATAAACCTACGGGCGGTGTGTATATAACACAAAACGAAGGAAATGTCAACCCCATTTCATATTCAGCACCTTTACGCTTAACATGTTTTCTCGAAGGGATTTGATTAATTAGGTAGGGCAAGGCTAAAAGAACGGAGGTAAATAATGGCTGCTCAAATTTATCACTTTGTTAACCTGAGTATATTTACTTTAGTGATAGAAATTCAATAGCAATGGTGCTATTAGTGATAGACTTTTGATCTTATCTGGTTAGTTATAGGAGGGTTATTCGATAGACCACAGAACTACGACCCAAAGATCCCTTTCCAACACCCTTTAGTTAGGTTGTGTAATCATTTCATTTAAAAATATTGTATACAGGGTAGTTTTGTAATGGCATCTACTATTGGATGTATGTCTTATATCCTGAGAAAGAAATAATTAAATAGGAAATAAGGTATAAATGGAAAAAACTGGATTATTTTGGAAATCTATATTCAGCACCTTTACGCTTTACATGTTTTTTCGAAGGGATTTGATTAATTAGGTAGGGCAAGGCTAAAAGAACGGACGTAAATAATGACTGCTCAAATTTATAACTTTGTTAAACGAGGGGTATATTTACTTTAGTAATAGAAATTCAATAGCAATGGTGCTATTAGTGATACTCTTTTGATCTTATCTGGTTAGTTATAGGCATAGATAAAAGAAAATAATCTACTATTAAGATAGATATGAAACTTAATAGTAAAATTTTGGGTCAAAGCGCCCCTCCGTGTTTTTAGTGGAGACTACGTTTAACCCAGCGCCTTCGCCTTTTCTGCTGTAAATGTTTTTTATATTTATATTTGAATTCAAAGGATTTATTTTTAAAGTTACACTGATATATTAGTATATCAGAGTAACTTTAATAAAACATAAGAATATATATATTTTACAATTTATTTTTTATTTATTTTACAGAGTTTCATGTAAATGATCGTAAGTCGACTGGCTGTCTAATGAATAGACCGAGATTTATAGATTTTAAAGCGAACGAAAAAAAATCAAACAACGAATACATACCATATATTTTTCTTTTATCTAAGATACATACCTTATCTTCTTTTGGAAACACGTACATTTTTGCAGTTTTGTTAGTTTCTTTGCAAGATGCAACACAAGAAAACACCATTTTTACAGTTAATAAATAATAAAACTATTTCTGACTATGGTATTTAAAATTTAGATAGATAGAAAATTAAAAAACAAACCAGTATTTGCAAACGCAGGCCCAAATTCAATAAAAATCAAAAATTTTCCTGCGAATATTTCCTGCGAAAATACATTTTTTCACTGAAAAGGTATTTTTTGATTTATCAGCAGTCATTGTCAAGTTGACAATAATATACAGGGTGTTTTCGAATTAGTCTAAAAAAATTATGGTGTGATTCCTCATGTGTTCTTAAAACAATTTTTATATAACCATTGGGTCTAAAGAACTTCCTTTCTGTGTTAGGGTGTTAAAAATAAAAAAAAATCGATTTTTTTGCTTAACATAAATGGTACACCACTGCTTTTTTAAAGAAAATATATTTTTTTCTTGACTGGCCATCCTTTTTCAACAAAATTGATCTTTTGAGTTTTTCTTGCTTATCAAACGGTTGTCGAGAAAAAAATAAATATACTTATTAAGAACCCGCCTTAATTCGTTTTCTAACGATTTTATATTTTTTAGATTAATTAGGAAACACCCTGTATATGCATATCACAGGCAACCAAATAAACTAGTAACCTCTAAAAATTATTTTTCCTACCACTAGCGACATACCGTGTTTTTAGTGTGTACTAAATTATTTTATCAAAATTTCACCATATAAGTTTCCAAGCAATGGTTATAGGAGGGTTATTCGATAGATCACAGAACTACGACCCAAAGGTCCTTTTTCAACACCCTTTAGTTAGGCTGTGTAATCATTTCATTTAAAAATATTGTATATGATTGAGAGATATTAATAAATAAATAACAATTATATATTCTTCAACCTTTCTTAAAAATATTATTAAAAATACAAGGACTGTCCTGAAATCAAAGCTATTTTGCTATAAATATGGTAATCGTAAATCATACAGGATGTTCAAAATTCTACGCTAAACTTTCCAAAATATAATTTTTTTGTTTTTTTTTTAATTAAATAATTATCGTTTTTTGCATTTAGAGTATTTCAAAACTTTTAGCGGTTTCGCAGATATTCGCGGTTTTATATTTAATATTGCATTTTCCACAGTAAATTTTTATCAAAGACTCACAATGATTTTTCTCTCGTATTTTAGCGTTAAAAAAGCCATATATGAAATAATACTGCATGTATCTGCGAAACCATTAAAAATTTTGAAATACTTTAAAAACAAAAAAATGTTCATTTTTTAACTCTCCATGAAATAAAAAAAGAATATACAGGGTGTTCCGTTTATATAAACAAAGAAAAATTATTTTATATTTTAGAATGTTTGGCGTAGAATTTTGAATACCCTGTATGATTTAAAATTACGATATTTATAGCAAAGTAAATATAGACCATCTAAAGTAAATACGTAATATAGTTTTGATTTCAGAACAGTTCATAAATAATAATTTTTTTAAGGAAGGTTGAAAAATACATATATTTTTTATTTATTTAATAACATCTCTGATATTATCGAAATATATTTACACATATTATAGAATTTGTAAAGTGTTCTGAAAGGTAGCCAAAAATGCAATATTATACCATTCTTCCATTTAAAAAAATCATCCCGGTCCACTCACACTTTTTTGAGCCATTCTATAGAAGTTAAAATATTTTCCTGAAATTCATATCGTCGTATTAGGACCCGCAACCGTTTCCTCGGTGGTTATAGATTTGTAAATCTTGAAGATGTTGCCGGGAAGAGCATAACGGAAGTCACCCGTTACCTTAATGCCTCCGAATAGTAATAAACAATTAACAGTCCAACTTTTCTATCCCTAGGGATAGTGTCTCAGAGTGAGTGGTATCAAAAATCTGCTAATTGGAGTTCGACAAGCGGTCATACTCGCCACTTCAACCAACCAACCAACATCCTCGTATATACTTTAGGTTTGCACTTAAACAAATTTCTCAAGTTTCTTATTCTAGGAGCTACAGATGCCCGATGCACTATTGTCGGACTCTGTATATAAACAAAAAATTATGTATGAATATTTTATATTTATACAGTTTTATATTATATTAACACATATTCCTTAATTGTAAAATATAATAAAATTTGTTCTATGAAAAAGAATGAAATGGATGAAAATACTAATTTTAATAAAATCAATAATAAACCGCTAAAAATTGTAAAATCCATATTTTTATTGTAATTAAATATCTGTATATTTTTTAAGTTTGTAATTTTTAAATATTTGACAATTTTGTCGAAAATTTATTCGTCTGGTTAATTATTAATTTAGATTTAGTTTGGTCATTTGATTAACAGTGATTATATTATTTTACTTGTTTTTGTACATTATACCTTACATCATTTTTAATATATTATATAATCTTGTTATCATATACCGACAAATTATGAAGAACTTGTTTTGCAGCTTAAAGAAATAAGTAAACATGCAGGTTCATGAATAATCTTAGTTTTTAGTTTACTAGAACATCATTATAATATTAAAAAAACTTATATAGTTTATAATGTAGCAAGCAGACAGTAATATATACTGACTAGTGAGAAAGAAAATCTAGGAACTAGTGGGGTTGCAGTCGGAAGGGTTTGAAATAGAATAAAAAAAAAAAAAAAATAGAATAAATAAAAAAAAAAATATATATATATATATATATATATATATATATATATATATATATATATATATATATATATATATATATATATATATATATATATATATATATATATATATATATATATATATATATATATATATATATATATATATATATATATATATATATATATATATATATATATATATAGGGATTGTTTGGATTATTTTCTGTTGTCCTATATATGTTTTTTGGCAACCGTCACACGGTATCTACACAAACTAGTCAGTGGCTTAAACAGAGACTATCATTGCATAAAAGTGACTGTCGTACACATAAAAAGAGATGTGCATTGGTGGACCATCATTTGGAAACGGGACACACGTTCACTATAGATAAAGTAAAGGTTCTAAAACAGGAATCAAATTATAAAAGCCGTTTATTCATGGAAATGTGTTTTATAAATAAAAATAAAGAATCTATTAATTTTAAGTCCGACACAAACCAGTTAAATACAATATATTGCAATTTGTTAAAACATTAAACTAAAACTAGTAATGAACTGATATCCTCTTTCTTTCTTTTTGTTTTGTCCAAATTTATAACAATTTTATCTTACTGTTTGTTAGTTTTGTCTAATTGTTGATAGTTTTTTTTGTCAGTTTCATTGTATCTTAAACACCATGCAGTGTAGGTCTGTTTTGTCCGTCAAATTTTATAACCGAAAGTATATTATTGGTGTAATGAATGTGTATATTGTAAGATACGACTGACTTTTAGTTTTGTAAGTATAATTTTTGTGTATTTTGATTGATCCTTTCTTATGTTAGAATTTTTGACTTTGTAGTATATCTCCTGATGAAGTAAATAAAGATTTACGAAATATTGAGACATAAAGAAATAAGTTTTTGAGTCACTGACCGCCAACCTGAAAATAATCCAAACAATCCTTTAAAACAGTACGGTCGATATTCAATTCCATCCTCAGGACACTGAAATGGAAATACATGTTACACAAAGGCTATAAAAGTCAAGTAGAAAGGACTTACTCAACGTGGTAAAAAAGACCTTCATAAAAACTACATTAAAAATATGCTTGAGGGATGCATTCGTATTCTAAATATTATTTTTCTCATTTATATCAATGAGTGGTTATTTTATTCTGAAATTACGTATTAACATTATTGCCTCCTATTATGATCCTGTTGTGCCATTTTGTGATTTTATCCTATTGCATCTCCACGTTCAAATCGATACGTACTTGCAATCGAGTGGAACATAAAGCCAGCACGTTTTCATAGCAATTCAGGTCGCCAGCCGTCCATTGTCCATTGTATTAGACACGTCAGACAATCGAAATTCTAATGAAATTTCAATTAGTTGTAAGTCTCGATACCAACGCTTGTTACTTGAAGCAACCATGTCTAAATAAAGTCACTTGTTTTTAAAGATATTTACACTCAGATGCAAAAAAAATGCAACGGAAAAATATTTGGTCAAATTTAAAGTGTTATATTTTGTTATTTTTAGCCCTATTTTCATGATTTTTTAGCAACCTGTTTATATTTATTATATCAACTTTAAAGTTGATATAATATCAACTTTAATTCGTAAACTCAGTTTTTTTATAAATTTTAATATTTGGCATATTATACAGGGTTAATCGAGGGGTTGTTTTTTTACTCTAACTTTAAAGCACCCTGTGCAATAATTTTGTGTATAAATTTTCCTGAAATATAATTTTACAGTCAGAACCATGTCTCCTAAGCACTTTGTTTTTTTGGATCATGTCAAAATATGCTTTGGTTAATTTTTAAGAGCCAAATGAAAATTACACAAACAATTTGCAATTTTTTCTTTTTCTTTTCTTTCTTTGCAATTATTATTTCTTTTTGAAGTTATTTTTCAATATGACGAGCCGACTTTGGCCAAACCAAACCAAACCAAACCAAAAATTTTGACCCAAGCAACATAAAATCAAAAATAACTTATAATTTAAGTTGCATTGTGCTTCTCAAATGTATCTCCAGATTATTAATTTAAATTATGTATTCCACAGGTTGTTTCAAACTTTCAACAAAAATATCAACAATTTGTTTTTCCTCGTATAATTGACAGATGGAAACTTTTTCTTTCAATTTAAAAAAGTCCTAAAAATCAAATAATTTAGCTACAAACTGCTTTAAAAATCATCAAAATCTGTCTACTGAGGAACATTTATTAAACTTTAAAATACACCAAAAATTTAAGGTGTCCGTTTTTTTTAACGGTGAGTGTAGTAATAAATATAATTTTAATTGTCTAGTAGCAACCTCTCAAATAATGCCGTTCGGATTCGGTGATAAAATGTGTACTTGTGATAAACTAATGACATAGATCGCAGGTATGAGTATAGAGTGTCCCAGTTTATTTTTACTAAATATCTGCTTAAGTATAGAAAATTTATAATTTTTAAAACGTCATTTTACTGGACAAAAAATTACAAAACTTTACTGGAGCAAAGTTTTGTAAAAAAAGCATTTAACCTTCTTCATGTCCCTTTCATGAGATTCCAAAAGCCACCACGAATTTGATACACACCCTGTACATGCAAGAGGTCGCTTGCTACAATCTTTATCGAGCATAGCTTACTAAGAACAAAATATGAAAAGGAAAAGTTAACTTAACTACTTATTAATTCTAATGATAAGTCGCACTGTTCCATATTAATTTTGGCTCACCCTGTATAACTTTTCGGGTCAAAATTCAATTTGATTTAACATACAATGGATACTGTAATTAAATATCAGGCTATACAAGGCGAACTAAAATTTAAGTAGCTGTTATCGAAATTTAAAATGTACTCTTCATTTTCACAAAATGTGAAATAAGTCAAAATCCTTAGATTTTAGGTATATGCTTCTTTAATAAAACTCACCTTTATTTTTTTCCTAGAATCCGAAAATCAATTAATATATAAAGTGTTCCATTAGAAAAAACACAACCTTGATGTGTAACATTTTTTTGGGAACACTCTGTATAATTCTATATATTTTTATAACATGCTTTGCTTTTTATAATATGCTGCCAACATTTCATTTCGATATAAACTACTGTTCTCCTTGGAGCTTGTAAATATTGATATATAAAATATATACAGGGTGATTCCTGTAAGTCTGTCATGCTTTCGGGGAATGATGGGGGACGTCGAAATATTAATTTTGATATAGCACCCTATGGGTCAGAAATGCCTCTTACGCAAGATACAGGGTGTTATAGTTTTTGAAAAATTAAAGATATTTTTTAATAGTTTTTTAACAGTTGATGGTATGGTTATAAAATTTTATTATAGGAGTCTACCTAACAGAGACACTTTAAATGTAAAAAGAATAGGTTTTAATTTCAACCAGTGGTTTGGTTTATAAAAATTTCGGAGTTTTTTTATTTACTCGGTTTATTTCCAAGAAGAAATGTCTCTTGCAAATTTCTTCTATCTAACACCATTTTGTCCCAATTTAAAAATAAATATTTTTTTAATGAGAACCTTAAATATGCGAATTATTATAACTACCTTAAAACTAAGAATTTTATTATTACCAATAAAAGAAAATTCTAGTTTAAATATATAATTTTTTAAAAATTTATTTAGAGCTAATAGTAAAAACTACCAAAGTTCGCTGTATTTAAGATTCTCATTAAAAAAATCATTTATTTTTAAATTGTGACAAAATGGTGTTAGATAGCAGAAAGTTGCAAGAGACATTTTTTCTTGGAAATAAACCGAGTAAATAAAAAAACTCCGAAATTTTTATTTTTATCAGTGGCGTACTATTTTTTTTTGAAAACATTACCCGATGCGTATCATATCTACGCCACTGGTTGAAACTAAAACCTCTTTTTTTACATTTAAAGTGTCTCTGTTAGGTAGACTCCTATAATGAAATTTTATAAAGATACCTTCAACTGTTAAAAAACTATAAAAGAATGTCTTTAATTTTTCTAAAACTTTAACACCCTGTATCTTGCGTAAGAGGCATTCCCGACCCATAGTGTGTTATATCAAAATTAATATTTCGACGTCCCCTATCATTCCCCGAAAGCATGACCGACTTACAGAAATCACCCTGTATAAAAATTGATATTTTGAGAAAAGTGCTTTCTTCATAAAAAATTTTGCTTGTTCTAAAATAGTTAATCCCGTTTATACTTTTTCGAATTTCCATATCGTTTTAGAGAAAAAACATAAAAACATTCTTGAATTTTTTCTTGAGTCTTAAAAATCAAAACGCGTTTCTATGGTAGGTAATATCATTTCGATTTCATTCTTTGATAGATTGTTATTATTAATTTTGATTAACGTCATATTTTTTGCTGTTATTAAAGTATCACATTTTCCGATAACTATTATCACCCTTTCCCTAGCATTGAACTAAATAAATTTTGTGCTTCATTAACATTTTTAATATTTCCCAAAAAAATCCTTTATGGGTATTTCGCCACTGCACTGCAAGAGAATCTACAAAATAAAATAGTTATTTTTTGTAAACACTTCTGCGTTAAACCTAAATGGACACTGGTTGTCAGAAGTTATGTTTACAGTTATACAAATTTGCCTAACAAAGAAAAAAAAACGCTTAACGTTTCGGAAAGTCTATCTTTTTTGAAAGTGTTTACAAAAAATAACTATTTTATTTTCTAGATTTTCTTGCAGTGCAGTGGCGAAATACCCATAAAGGATTTTTTTGGAGAGATGAATCCGCCACATAGGTATAGACATTTTTTATTTTTAATCTTGTTTTTTTATTAGAAAAAATAAGAAATTATAGAGGCGGGTCTATTTTCTGCTTGACAGTATTTTGATGCGTATTTTCACCTGAAATTTTAATCCCTTAATAACACAAAACCTTGAATAGGAAGGAAGCTTCAATCAGCGAGCTCTAAAAAATAGGAGCGTTTCGACGGAAAATCAAATCTAATCAGTTACGTGACGGGTCGTTTTCATAAAACAAGAAAAAAAGACTAGAAAGGTCAACCCTGCTGATCTTTTAAATAGTGCTCTTACTATCGATCTGAAGCGTGGCTATATTTAGGGATTCACTCTTTTGTAAGTTTATTAACAAACACGAATTGATAGACATATTTTGTGCGTTAATTTTAATTATAATATGAACATGTCTAATACTAAACAGTAATGCTGGGCATTACGATTCTTTTTTGTGAATTGAATCACACGATTCATTTTCTCATATTGAATCGACTACTACGATTCGTTCATTTGAACGAACCACATGTACAGGGTAAGTCAAATTCGACGCTTTTAAATGGAAACACCCTTTTCTATAGGAGATAGGCGAAAACTAATATCAGGGTCTGGAGCTCAATTTTTATGAAAAACATGATGGTGAAAACCGCACATGAATATCTGTTACCGTTTCGGAGTTACGGGGTGTTTTTCAAAAATGTGCGTTTTTAACAAATCGCTGTAACTTTTTTGCTATGGAAAATTTTGTATTTCCATGAAAACATTTCCAAAGCACCTTTTTACGTAGAATTTAATGGTTTAAGTATAATATTTTTAAAATTAATAATTTAAGAGTTATTAACAGATAAATTGATTTTTTATTTGGGACACCCTCTATATTTTTAATTAACTGTAAAGAATTTAAAATCACCTTCCCAAAAATATAGCACACTTGATATTTTGTTATAATCCCCTTCGGTCGCCACTTTTAACTAGTAGGCTTTGGACCTCTTGTTGATGATATTCCCTTAATGGAACTCGAAAACATATTTTTCCAGCAAGACGACGCACCGCCTCTGAATGCTGAAGTTATCAGCAAATTTTTGCAGCCAATTTCAAGAATATTTGAATGCTAACCAAGATCCCAGCCGTTGGCCGTCGAGGCCGCCTGACTTAGTGCCCATGGATTTAATCCTATGGATATATTTGCGGAAGAATAAAGGTTCCTTATTCTTCCGTATAATCTAGACAAGAATTAGAAATACTTAGCAGTTATGAGAGGGTACCTTTCACCCCCGAGAAATGTTCAAAAACTGCTCCGTTTGTCCATAACAGAAGACGGTCGATATGTCGAACACTTGTAGCAAAATCTCATGTCTTGGTTTACTATTTATTTTTATTGTTATTAGATATAGTTTAAATGTGTTGATGTTGGTTAAATATATTTTAAATTGTTATAAAATTCTGTATCTCTCATAGCAAATATTATTTTCGTTTTAATTGAGGCTCACAGCTAGAATTTTTTTGCATTACAGCCGGTGCCGTTCATAGCCTACTTATTTAAAGCGGGCGAATTTTATATACTCTATATCTCGAAGAGGAATCGAGCAAAATATCAAGTGTGTTATATTTTTGGAAAGGTAATTTTAAATTGTTTTCAATAAATTAAAAATATACAGGGTGTCCCATATAAAGAATCAAATTTTCTGTTGATAATTCTTAAATTATTAATTTTAAAAAAATTATACTTAAACCATTAAATTCTACGTAAAAAGGTGCTTTGGAAATGTTTTCATAAAAATACAAAATTTTCCATAGCAAAAAAGTTTCAGCGATTTGTTAAAAATGCATATTTTTGAAAAACACCCCGTAACTCCGAAACGGTAACAGATATCGATATGCGGTTTTCACCATCATGTTTTTTGAAAATTGAGCTCCAGACACCGATATTAGTTTTTGTCTATCTCTTATAGAAAAGAGTGTTTCCATTTAAAAGCGTCGAATTTGACCCACCCTATACAATTTATGTTTCATAAAAACAAGAATCGTACTGGCACTACCGGTGATAATTTGGTCGGACAATTACTTAAGGGACCAGATAAAGAAATATACAATTCTTTCATTTGTTTTTCAACAATTTATGACACTAGCGTAATTGGATTAATTATTTTACAAATAATATTAAATTATCAATCTAATTCATATACCGAGTGCGTCTCGAAAGTGGCTCACCCCTATATCTTTTTTATTTTTTGGGATAAAAAAACGAAATTGGGTATGTTAGTATATGACATAAATTAAGATTGTTTGACATACTCAATTATTTTCGGTCACTTCCGGTTTCACCGGAAATGACTACAACTTTTGAGTTTTAAATGGCACCATTGATATTTGTTTACTTTATTCGATAGAAAATTACACTTACGAATAAAATGACATATCATATGTCAACTTTTGACAGTTTCGCATATGGTTTATTTGAAATTATACATGCGGTTCATAACGACAATTTGCTTGAAATACCAAGTGTGTGGTACCAAATTATTCGTAAAAAAATGCTTTTTCCAAATATGCTAATGAGCCATCCTCGTTCCATTTGAAAAAATTGAGATATAATTGAAAATACGATATCGGCATTTTTTAACCGGCGAGGACAAGACACTAAAAACATTAGACGATCAAATCTATTTTTCCAAGGCTACTTGATAAAAATTAGTGTTTTTAACACAGCCATGGCACTCTACATTGAAATTTAAAATACAATTTGTTTTTGAGTGAATATGTCAAAAGTGGACATATGATATATTATTCGATTCAGAAAGTCATTTTCTATCGAATAAAAAAAACCGAGGGTGCCATTGAAAATTCAAAAGTTGTAGCCATTTCCGGTGAAACAGGAAGTGACCGAAAACTATTGAAAGCCTCAATCAATCCTAATTTATGTCATATACTAGCATACCAAATCTCGTTTTTTTTATCTAAAAAAATAAAAAAGTTATAGGGGTGAGCCACTTTTATAGAACTCGGTATACTGTTCATTAAAGACTTTCTAATATCAATTTAAAATTTTTAGAGGAATATTTAAATTCCGATTTAATAATCATATAATAAATATGTAGTATATAATACCGCATGATCGAAAAAAATGGCATCCAGTTGGCTTCGGGAATGAACATCGATGACATTGCTCATATAATTTTATATACAGGGTGGCCCATCGAAAACGTTCCGCAAGGCATAACGCCCAGGGTTTTTTTTTCAGAAAATTCAAAAACACGTCAATTTGTTTGTGAGGGGGACAACTTTTGTCCCAAAAATGATTGAAAAATCTTCAACCCTCTAAGCGGGGGTGTCATCCTCCATTTTTTTTCAAATGAGAAGGGGGTCAAGTGATACCGCAATGAAAAGGGCTATTCATTCTTCAAGCTTCTATTCTCTACACTTTCCGGTTTAGTTTTTGAAAATCGGTCGAGTCATTGAGAAAATATGAAGGATTGAAATTTGAAAAAATTATTTAAACATTTATCAGAGTAAATGATAAGGATAAATTCCTTCGACCAATTTGCTGTTTTTTTTATTATTTCTAGATGTTTACGCATTTTTCCACTTGCCACAAAGTTGAACGATCAGGTGCGGTAATTGCTAGATAGCTGTTCTGTGACTTATGCGTTGAAGTTCTTCTCAATATCGTTAAATGTTTTAACAATTATTATGGTATACTCACTTGCAGGAAAAGTAGAAATAATCGAACTTTATTTTAAAAATAATGAATGTGGCAATCGGGTTGCGCAGATATTCAATGAACGCCATCCTGACAACCCCTTTATGGCAAAATTCTTCGCGAGTTAGTAGCAAAATTTCGCGAAACTGGTTCCGTTATGAGACCGGCGTGAATCGTACAAGTGTCCAAAGGATATTAAAAAAATGCAAATTCCACCCGTACAAAATTCAGTTGGTACAAGAACTCAACGAAGACGATTTTGATCGTCGCTTGCAATTTTGTGAAACTATGAGCGAACGAGTGGCGAATGATAATAATTTCCTATTTAATGTGTGTTTTTTGGATGAGTAAACATCTAGAAAATGTGTAAACATCTAGAAATAATAAGAAAAAACCTCAAATTGGTCGAAGGAATGTATCCTTATTATTTACTCTGATAGATGTTTAAATAAACCTTTCAAATTTCAATCCTTCATATTTCCTCAACGACTCGACCGATTTTCAAAAACGAGGCGGGGAAATATAGAGAATAGAAAGCTCGTTTCATTGCGGCGCCACTTGACCCCCCCTCCCATTTGAAAAAAGTTGGGGATGACACCCCCGCTCAGGGGGTTGAAGATTTCGCAATAATTTTTGGGGCAAAAGTTGTCCCCCTTACAAACACAATTGACATGTTTTAGGATTTTTTGAACAAAAGAATACCCTAGCCGTTATGCCTTGCGGAAGGTTTTCGATGGGCCACCCTGTATAAAATTATATAGCGAATTTCATTTTAGAACCATCGCTGACGCCGTTTTTTTATCATATTGAGCAGAGACCAACAATATTTATTTGGAGTTGCATAAAAACACGATTTCGTCTTTTAGTCCGGCATGTAATGGTTTACTCGTAAAGTCGGTAATATTATTTTAACAAAAATATTAACGTAAAAATGAAATACCTTACAGATACTCCCGTAAAGCACATTATAAATAATTTTTTTTTTGTGTAAATAACAATTCTTATCGTTTGCATTTTATGTCCATGATGTTTGTTTTGGGGCTTTTGTTCAAGTCTAAATATTGGTGCCTGACTCACCAATATTTAGACTTGCATAATTAGACAATATGCCTATATCACCGCCGCACCGTGCCGTAGAAAGAACGATCGCATTGTGATCCGATTCAATTCCCACGATTCTTTTTTACGGCCCATCGTTCAAATGTTATGGATCCGTGCCGGCCACGATTCAATTGAACTAACCGTATTGCAACCAATGAATCAATTTTCACGACTCTTTGAACGAACGATCGCATTGTGATCGGATTCAATTCCCACGACTCTTTTTTACGGTTCATCTTTCAAATGTTATGGATCCGTGCCGGCCACGATTCAATTGAACTAACCGTATTGCAAGCAATGAATCAATTTTCACGACTCTTTGAACGAACGATCGCGTTGTGATCCGATTCAATTCTCACGATTCTTTTTTACGGCTCACCGTTCAAATCTTATGGATCCGTGTTGGCCACGATTCAATTGAACGAACCGTATTGCAAGCAATGAATCAATTCTCACGACTCTTTGAACGAAAGATCCGATTCAATTTTCACAACTCTTATGGATCCATGCTGGCTACGATTCAATTGAACGAACCGTATTCTAAGCAGTGAATCGAATCA
This sequence comes from Sitophilus oryzae, assembly GCF_002938485.1. NCBI lineage: Eukaryota > Metazoa > Arthropoda > Insecta > Coleoptera > Curculionidae > Sitophilus > Sitophilus oryzae. The sequence continues at coordinate 982,775 of NW_022146948.1, read as the reverse complement.
TACAATTCATTTTTAATATTCATTCAAATGAACGACTCGTTAATCTTTACCCACTCCTCTAATAAACAGTATGTCTCCGGATCATCTTTCCAAGGGAAAAAGGACTACTAGTTGCAATTAACATTGTGAAATTTGAAAAATATTTGTCAGATAAAAATTATGTTGAAATGGTAAATTGTAAAAATTAAAAATTTATAGAAAAATGTAATATAATTAAAGCCATTGAAAATATGGAGAAATTCATCTCAATCTCCATACGATATTAAATTGAAGCGATCATAACGAGTGGTAAGTTCTATAATTTATGTCAAAGGCGCACACTGTATATATTCAAAAAATCACACTAGTAGTAGTACCATTACATATGGTAATGTTTAGAAACGAATGTAAACATTTTTAATTATGTATTTTTTAAATGACTGACATAAAAATATTACTAAAAGTAATACCCGCAAAAGCTGATTGGAAAACATGGAAGGTCTTAACTTCAAAAAAAACCCTAAAAAAACGTGAAAAAAAAAATGACAATGTCAGGAAATAAATAAATAAATGTGGCAACTTGACAGTTTTTAGAGCAGAGCTACAACCTGAATCGTCAGCGGGAATCTTAAATTCCAGTAAGTCAGTCCGGCGTCGAATATTCCATGATTGGTAGCAATTAAATTAAAAATCGCGCCCTCGATTACGTAACTAAATCAAAATCTAACAAAATCAAACAAAAACTTTCTTAAAGGAAGCATTTTTCTTAAAATGTTAATAACAAAATGTTTTTCCTCTTGTAAAGAAGATCCAAGAACATACTGTGAATTGAAAAATATACTAGGTTATATAAGAATGCGAATGTGAATGAAAGAATAAAAATAAATATTTCTGTCTAAAATAAAAAAAATAAGAACTTAGAAAGTAAAATATACAATTCTTCGAAAATGTTAGTTTTTTAAATAGCCGTTTTCTAAATAGCCGTTTTTTAAGAAATACTTTTATAGAAATTCATCTACATTTAATATGCTACCAGTCAAAAGTTGAAACGATAAACTACAACAATGTTTAGTAAAGAAAACTGTTTTTGCTGGAATATTTACCAGAAACGGAAGTAAGCAGCATTGCACAATAGGAAATGTAGAACGCTGTAAAGTATGATAAGTAGCCAGAGTTTCCTTTCATCGCGTTTTCTGCCCCCTTGTTGTGTTCCGGAAAAAAGTAATTTCTTCGCGCGAATGCAAAGATTAAAAGTTGAAAAGAATGAGTTGCGATCTATTGTCATGTTAAGAAAAAAACAAAAGTTCTAAACATTGTTAATGGATATTTTCAAATAAAATTATCAATATTTATTTTCGTTCCTTTAAATTAATAAATAAATAATACTTTATTTCTAAATTACAATATAAAAATTGTGATAGAATAGTAAAGACACAAAAAACTGAAATAATTACAATAATAACAAATAAAATAATCTTTACAATAGTACATCACTATAGCATAACTAAACAGCATTAAATAAATAAAAAACAAAAAATATATACCTTTTACGCATCTATGTGAAAACGAAAAAATACTGATACAAACAATTTTTTTTCCTTGGTATGATTTTAACAATTTATTATACATTTTCCATAAAATATTAATTTATATTGTAATATCTTTTTATAATAAAAAATATTTCAACTTGTTTCTAAAAACAATTATATTCTTACTTAATTTAAATTCAGATGGTAAGCAATTAAACATTCTTAATCCTAAACACTGCGGTGAATTTAACGTTACATTTTTACGACATGGTGTTTGTTAAAATTTATTATTAGTTCTTGTATTGAAATTATGGACTTCAAAAATTAGTTTATATTTATGCTGGTTTTTATAAAGAAATATACAGAGCTCTTGAATAAAGATGCTCGTCAAAGTTAGTAATTTATATTCTCTAAATAAATCTCGACAATTTTCCCTCGGAGAAACACGAGCAATACATCTAAGTATTTTTTTGGAGGTTGAAAACCTCCCGAATCCTAGTGGATGTTCCCCACAGTATTATGCCATATCGGAATCTTGTTTCGACTTATGCGTAATATATCTCTGACTATTCCAGTAATTATTAAATAATTATGGTTATTAGGTACTGTATTATATAAAAAACATACATATAATAATAATAATGACGATGAATTTTGAGAAGATTATCAAGAAGCAAGATGAAGTAAGATCAAAATAATCAATCACGGAAGGAAACAGCAAAATTAGAAGAACAAAGAAAAAATATTAAAAATATCTAAATACATACAACTATTCAAGAACACTACCAGGCACTAGTTATGTTATTTAGCAGATATGTCTACTATAAACCGTTGACGTTCTGGTAAAATGACATATCAAGTAAACTTTAAACTAACAATCACTACTACTACGACTTATTGACCAACCAACACATACTGATAAAGTTATAGAGGTCATATTAAACTGCAACTTTGTAATAATCGACATTAGTATGCCGGGCAAAGCACAAATAGCATGGTTGTATTGATATTGCTGCAATTAATCGTGTTAATAGCCCAACATTTGGTTGAGATATAGCTTAAAATTTTGTGAGAAGAGATAATGAAGATGAATTAGACAAAATCGGTGATATGTAAATTAATGGCTGTTAAATAGTCTTGATCCGCATAGAAAGTTATTCTTAAGTATTGATTACTATTAACTTATATGGGATAGTTACATATTGGTATTTCTGTTAAATAGGACGAAAGTTACATTGCTAGAAGTTTGACAAACGCCTGTGAAGAAAACTACCGTATTGTAACGTTTTTGGCGTAAACGCGGTTTAAACGCTTGGCGTAATTTTTACGTTCTCTAGTCAACAACCCTGTTATCGCTTCACTGCTTCTGTAGAGGGCTGTCAAGATCGTTTCAAGGCGCCTCCCTGCGCTTTAACCTCACTTTTGGTTAACCCGGCTTTTAGAAATGGTAATCATTTAAATCTTGCTGTATAATCTGAATCAGCTGCTATTTCGAAGCTACAGGCAAAGATGAGATATTATATTTTTAGATTCGATATTATTACTGAGTATTTTTAGGGTAGAGTTTTGGATTGGCCCACCTTAACTCGTATTTGTATTTTGTTGGCACGTTGATGTTCTTTTGCTTTTGTCCTCCAGAATGTTAAATGGAAGAAAGGACAATTGCCTTTGTTTATTATAGAACCCTCGGAAATATTTCGAGGTATGTTTCGTGTTTTTTAGGGTCCAAGGTACGGGCATTTTCCAAGGTACGGACAGTATCCTATTGTTGGATGCCCTATATACGGGTAGTTTCCCTATGTACAGATGTCCCATGGACGAGTGTCCACTGTACCCATAGTTTATGTATAGATTGCCACAGTATGGATGTAGCGTAAGCCCCATGCTGCTTTACTCCTATCTTTAAGGCTAGTCGATAGTTGTCTTTAAGGCTAGACGGCTTTATTGGTTCATGGTGTCCTCACCCTGGCCCCTTTTGCTGCATTGGCCGAGAGAGAGAGAGAGAGAGTACAGAGATACGAGTCCCACCTCACGCTGTTACTGTTTGAAGCAAGATTCCTTAAAGAACAAACAGCTAAGTGTAGATTTAAGTTCTGGTTTTACTTTTTACATTTAAAACATTTTCAGTCTTAACATAATAACGTACATCTTAAATAATATCGTACAGACTATGTTTAGTGGTTAGATCGTTAAGAACATATTCATGTCATTTAGTATTTAAAATATGATTTAGATCTTAGGTTTCATTACATTACGTCTTGTAATAGTATTACTTTCTATAGATATTATTATTGCGCTATTTTAACAGATGAATAACCAAACATAGATTCTAGAATCTACGGGTTGCAACATCTCAGATTTAACATCGTATGAAATATAACAAATTAAATAAAGTAATGCTACCTTTCATATATTTTCTATAACTTTACATGCATTGTATTTTTCCATAGTCTTTTCATTGAATATATTTAATATTATTTCTAACATAGCTTTACTCGACATATAACCACTATAATAATTATTAAAATTGTACAATGTTATTTACCATCAAAGAAAATCATGAATAAATATAGTCATTAGTTTTAAGTAATATACAACTGTGTTTTCTTCCTCTGTTCATGCCTGGTGCCCAATATTATTTATATTTTTGATTTATTATTGTTAGTTAGTTTTTCTCCAGTGAAATACCTTATCCACGACTGCTCTCCGATGAAAAGCTGCCGTTCGCGTAGTTGTTTAAAATACTCTATAGTATCTTGTTAGTTTTCGATTTTTGTAAAAAATTAGACAAGTGGGTGTCGGACTCGCCCACTGAGTAGCTCACCGTACAAATTTGTAGGTACATATTAAAAATACTTCCAAGAATCGACTCTCGCAATTTTTTCCGAACTTATCCCGAAATTCAGTTTCCACACTACTGGCTACCGCAGGATTGTATTGAGATTTATGGAAAAAAACTCCTTTGACGGGTATAGAAACCGACATGTCGCGTCATAGAAGTAGTTCGAGACAAAACGAAATAGATCGAGAAAACAGGAGACAACATAAAGTCGCCAAAAAAATCCCCCACGCCCTTCGCAATTTCACGAGTAGTTTCGAGGCGTTTTAAGAAATAAAATGCGCCGCGGCAAGCGGAGACAAGCCGAGACAACTCGAGGCAAGCCGAGAGAGAAAAAGTTAGACAAGGAAATACGGAATAACTGTCTTTCCTATTCAACCTTGACATACTTCGAGATGTCTCGGGCATTGTGTAGTTTTGTTGTGTAATCAACGTCAATCTTGTTATAGAAAATATAATAAATAATATTAAAGTCAGTAAAATTTACTACGATAGTAATAATACCTATTTAATATTATTTATTATAATTTCTATAACTTCATTTGCAAAAATGAAACATTGTAAAAAGTTAGACATGTTAATTCTCCTTTTTTATAAGCAAGCTAAGTTCCAACTAGATGTATACTTTTCTTTGTAGATTTTGAGTTGGCGCAAAGAAGGATTTAAATTATTTCGCGAACAATAAGTCTTTTTCCCGAGGGAGCAATTTCTCTCGTCTTCAAGCAGGAGGATCCAGGTCAACAAAAATGAATAACTAATTTTACCTTCTCGCTAAAGCAAAAAGGAGAAGGTTACTCGACGCATTTAAAGTTTGAATATTAACGAGATCGGGCAAAAAATGCTCCCACAAAAAGCGTCTTATTGACTTTGTAGTTATAATTAGTCGGTGTATGAGACGCATTTTAATAATAATGAAGTTTTAGTTTTATTCAAATTTGTCTTTAGATGAGGCGTTCCTTTGATATAATTGTTACCAGACAACCTTTTCTTCTTTGGCATTTAATATTTATTGTTTGACCGTAATTATTAGAGTAATGAAAAAAATTATAAATTTAAAAGATTTTTTTATAGAAAAGTGTGTCAACATTTTATTATTATATTAAGTCCGGTACCAATAACTGTATTATTTAGGCTGTTTTGAATTACCGTATGCCAGCTTCTTTTCGGAATTGCTGTCAACTCAACAACTGTCTTATTTTTTAAATCTGTTTATAAATAAATTAGTTATTTGGTTTGGTTTGGCAATGGTTGGCAATTTTTGGAATTGGCTATCAGAATAAGAAATGTAATCTATAGAAATACATAATAAATATGCAACCACATACCGGGTGCGTCTCAAAAGTGACTCACCCCTATAACTTTTTTATTTTTTTTAGATAAAACAACGAGATTTGGTATGTTAGAGTATGACATAAATTGGGATTCATTGACATATTCAATTGTTTTCTGTCACTTTCTGTCAAAAAATGCTTTTTCCAAATATGCTAATGAGCCACTCTCGTTCCATTTGAAAAAATTAAGATATGATTAAAAATACGATTTGGGCATCTTAACCGGCCAGGGCAAGACACGAAAAACATTAGACGATCAAGTCTATTTCCAAGGCTCCTTAATTACTAATTAGTGTTTTTAACACAGCCATGGCACTCTGGATTGAAATTTAAAATACAATTTGTTTTTGAGCGAATATGTCAAAAGTTGACATATGATATGTCATTCGATTCAGAGTGTCATTTAATCGAATAAAGTAAAAAAATACCGAGGATGCCATTTATAAATCAAAAGTTGTAGTAATTTCCGTTGAAACAGGAAGTGACCGAAAACAATTGAATATGCCAATCAATCCCAATTTAAGTCATAATACTAACGTACCAAATCTCGTTTTTTATCGGAAAAAATAAAAAAGTTATAGGGGTGAGCCACTTTTGAGACGCACCCGGTATATCAAAAGAAAAAGACCTTTATGAAAATAGACAAAATAAAGTAACAATCATATTTAGTTAAGTGAAAAAATACAATTCTTCTTGCAAAAAAAGGAATATAGTAAACACGAATATATAACTTTTAGATTATTGACGTTTCCTTAGTATAAATACAATATAATATTTGAAAGACTAAATTATATAAAGTGAATCATTTTAGATTGGGCATTTAAATTTTTTGAGATTTTCTGCATCCCGGGATTTAATAACGGGATTTCCGGGATAAACAAACACCGGGACCAAGGCGTCAAAGACGGCTGGGAATGACAATCTTTTACCAAGGAGACGAGACCAAGCCCTAGGTAGTATTCTAGGCGCTTAATTCCAGTTGCCTTAAGAAGGTCGTAATTTATTTTTTATATTAAGTAAAAATCAAGAAAAATTCGATAGGCTTTTATTTTTAGTGCATTGCAATTTTGAACAATCGTGTAAGTTTTTATTTATAAAGATTTTCACATACTGACTGCGAAAAAAATATAGCAGAAATATTAAAAAAGCTTTTGAAAAAAACTACAATCAATTATTATATAATGGATTTCAAGATATCGATTTTTAAATTCAGAGTTCTAATAGCGCGACCACTGTCGAACACCAACTCAATTCCACTTATTTCTACCAAAATGCAAGTGTTTGTAACTTGCACTTAAAAATTTACAAGCTATAGGGAAAATTACAACTCGTTAATAAATAAACAAATAAAGTATCACGAGATATAATTAAATCGCGAATCTGAAAATATGATATACTCTCTTCTCTAGAATGTATAGAAGTACTGATATGGTACTGATTGTGTCGACCGGTCAACCGCGACGGATCTGCTATATCCCCTTCTACGTCTCTTAACAATGTGCACAGTTTCTTGGTTTATTTGATACGTTTGGGAACGTTTTTACTGTTCTCTCTTTGGTCAGTATATTACAAACGTATTGTACTCTTCTTACATACGGAAATCTCGACCCAAGACTAACCTTTGCCAGCTCTTGACAGCGTAGTATAGGACGATATCTATTAAGATATTAAATGAAATGAATAACATTTTCAAAGAGAAATCCCTGAAAATGTTAATTCACGTTCTATTCATACCAACGAACAAAGTTTCAATTATAAGTATATTTTTCTTTGCAGCTTTCAAGTAGGCGTAGAGAAGAATTTTAAATTATTCCAAGAACAATAAGAAAATGTCTCAAGAGGAGATTTTCTTCCGTTTTCAAAAATAAGAATCCAGGTTAACAAAATCTAATAATTTATTTAATTTTCTTTCTCTAGCAAAATAAAAGGTAGCAGATTTTATAGCTTAAATATTAATAAACAATGATCCAAATAAACTAAATGAACTTTTATAAATAGCAAACTTAATGATGTTGATGTTATAACTAATTCATGCATGACGTAGGTTTTCATAAAAAAAGACGATTTGGATGTTCTTCTTGTCAAAACTCATTGTGATAATTAAAAATATAGATAAAAACAACTATTATTTCTAACAACAGTGTAGACAGTACTTCAACAGTATTGTCTACACTGGTTGTTAGAGATAATCATTTTATAGCTATTATCAAAACTAAGATTCAATAACTATAATAATACCGAGTACATCTCAAAAGTGGTTCACCTCTATAACTTCTTTATTTTTTCAGATAAGAAAACAAGATTTGGTATGTTAGTATGTAACATAAACTGGGATTGATTGACGTATTCAATTCTTTTCGGTCACTTTCTGATTCACCAGAAATGAATGCAACTTTTGATTGTTAAATGGCACTCTCGGTATTTTTTCCTTTATTTGATAGAAAATGTATCTGATAGAATGATATATCATATGTCAACGTACGTCACCAACATCTTCGCTTAGAAAAAAATCGTATTTTAAATTTCAAGCTGGAGTGCCATGGCTGTATTAAAACACTAATTTTTAATCACGAAGCCCTAGAAAAATAGTTAAAATAATTGAATACGTCAATCAGTATTAACTTTTACAATACGTTGATTTGTTAAATATTAAAATGACCCAGAAAATAAAACAGTTGTACTTCAGTCTTTTGAATATTCATTACTTAATTGAAATACAGATCAATAACTGAAAATAGTTTATAATGGCATTATTGATCAACGTATTTAATAAATATGATATAAAATTGTTAAATTATAATTCATCTGTGACCAACCATAACCATTTTATTTGCTATGCTTTTAATAAAACCAATGGATAATCGATAATAAAACAGTTATTTTTAGGAGTAACAGTTATTTTTAGGAGTAAAGGCATCTGTTAATAATAATAATTGAACTATTAAACATTCTACAGAGTAAAAAATGTCTATACCTATGTGGCGGATTCATCTCTCCAAAAAAAATCCTTTATGGGTATTTCGCCACTGCACTGCAAGAAAATCTACAAAATAAAATAGTTACTTTTTGTAAACACTTCTGCGTTAAACCTAAACGGACGCTGCTTGTCAGAAGTTATGTTTACAGTTATACAAATTTGCCTAGCAAAGAAACAAATGCAACATAAATAACAGAACGTCAACGGTTTCTTGTAAACGTATCTGCTTTAAAAAAACTAAGGTGTTCTCATAATAGTTTGAATTTAAATATTTTAAATAGTTTTTTTCTTTATTTTTTGTATATTTTTTTTTGCTTCTGACGACGGAAAGAGATATACTTTCCGAAACGTTAAGCATTTTTTTCTTTGTTAGGCAAATTTGTATAACTGTAAACATAACTTCTGACAAGCAGTGTCCGTTTAAGTTTAACGCAGAAGTGTTTACAAAAAATAACTACTTTATTTTGTAGATTTTCTTGCAGTGCAGTGGCAAAATACCCACAAAGGATTTTTTTGGAGAGATTCTACAGAGTGTCCCAATATTCCATGACCATCGAACTACTATGCATTTTTGGAATCTAAATACGTTCATTGGCATAATTATTTACCTCTATACAATAATGCTTCGTTTGTCTGTTAGAGGATATCAAACTTAAAAAAAAATAAATATATTGTTTTTTCAAACACAACTTTCCCGGATATTCAACTCTTATATTGTACTCAATGTATTGATTATTTTGATTTGAAATATCTTAAAAACGGTTGCTCGTAGCGATTTTTACCAAGACACTTTTTTGCGTAAAAATGACGGAAATGTTTATATTTTTCTCTCCGTAGTATTATACAGGTACGGCCGAAAAGTTTAAAACACTTTAGAACACTTTAAAAGCATGTAGGTGGCGCTCCTTACAAGTTAAGGACATATTGAGAATTTTTTTTAGAAAAAAAATAAATAAAAATTAAACTTCAAACTCTCTCTAAAAACAAGCATTTCAGGACATAGAAACGAACATTTTTATTTATTTTTCTCTTTCTTTCTTTTTTCCTGTGAATATGTTGGCAATATTTCCCCATTATAATCCGGACCACCCTGTATATTAGCTACGTATGGAACTGATTATAATGCATACCTGTAGTCTGCCCAACGGGAGGATCTCTGGAAGTAAGAAAGAGATTTGCCTCGAATCGTTGGACAGACTTTATTAACTTTACGACATATTCTTTATCAAAATATTTAATCTATTCACCCCGTTAAAAATAATAAACCCTTTAATATTAATTTATTACCATCTGTATTTCAATAGGCCAAAATTTGATCATCTTTATCGAACATCGGTCACAGTTAAAAAATACAACTGTCTATGCAAGTTTTATAAACATTAACAAATAACATTACACTCAGATGCAAAAAAAAACGCAATGGAGAAAATTTTGGTTAAATTTAAACTGTTATATTTTTGTTATTTTTAGCTCTATTTTCATGAATTTTTTAGCAAGCTGTATATAATTATATCAGTTTTAATTTGTAAACTCGGTTTTTTATAAACTTTAGTATTTAGCATATTATACAGGGTTATCGAGGTGTTGTTTTTTTACCCTAACTTTGACACACCTTGTGCAATAAGTTCGGGTATAAATTTTCCTGAAATATAATTTTAGAGTCAGAACCATATCTCCTGAGCATTTTGTTTTTTGGATCATGTCAATATATGCCTTGGTTAATTTTTAAGAGCGAAATGATTTTGCCACCAACAATTTGCAATTTTTTCAATTAAAATTTCTTTTTGAAGTTATTTTTCAATATGACAAGCCGGCTTTGGTGATTATTGTGAACTATATACTACTATGAATTGCCCATCACGTTAGACATTTGGGAAATGCTTGGCAGGAGGGTTGGAGATCGCAAAGCGGTACCAGCTTCATTAAATAAACTTCGCTTGGTCCTTAAAGAAGAATGGAAAAACATAACGCAATATGATATATGCAGCCTCAATGATAGTATGAACAAACGTATACAGGCAGTTATAGCAGCCAGGGGAGGCAATACAAAGTATTAGGGTATTTTTTACAATTTTTCTGCTTTTTCTGCTTGTATACTTCAGTATTACAGGCTATACTTAGTATTACAGATAGATACGGTTTTCCTTAATATCGTTAGTTCGGTTATCGTTATTAATGTTTATTAAAGCCGGGACTGTATCGTTAGTCTTTAACGTTTTTTTTTTTAATTTAGTATAGAGTATCCGATGCAGCGTAATATGACGTTACGACAATAGTCACCAAAACCATCTCGTCTTTTTTAAAAATTACATCAAAAGTAATGATAACTGAAAAAATTGCAAATTGATCGTGATCAGTTCATTTCGCTCTTAAAAATTAACCAAAGGATGCTGATGTTCTTACCGTAAAATTATATTTTAGGAAATTAACAAACAAAAGTATTGCACAGGGTGTTTTAAAGTTAGAATAAAAAACAAACCCTCGATTAACCCTGTATAATATGCCAATTACTAAAGTTTACAAAAAACTGAGTTTACGAATTAAAGTTGATGTAATTATATACAGTTTGCTAAAAAATTCATGCAAATATGGCTAAAAATAACAAAAATATAACACTTTAAATTTGACCAAAAATTTCTCTGTTGCGTTTTTTTTGCATCTGAGTGTAGAACGAATTTATTTTTCGTTATTATAACGTGTTAAATTTTACATAAATTAAATTATATATAAATAAATATCTTCCATAGTCTGTAGATTTATGATTTGGAGGCTGCTTAGAAATTCTATATAATAATAGAGTTTAATAAATTTCTAGAAATTTTTTAATAAAATATATCTATAAAATTAATTTAAAAAAAACTTACCTTAAATACCGCTATCCCATTAAAGCTTAATATTAATTTTTTCACTTTTATTTCACTCTAAATCTATTTTTAAACAGTTAAAAATTAAATAGGTAGATGATTTCAAAAGTACAAAGTTTCTTCGTTAAATATTTCGCTCAGAGTTATAATATAACAAAGTTATAGTCTCCTCATAAAATTTTAGTACTTCAAATGCAAGTTTTATAAAATCTCAACAAAGAAAACAGAACACATGTAGATTTCATTACTACAACGTGTTTATATTTTACAAAAATATAGCAAGGTGTGTTTCATAGTCTCAAGTATTATGACAAATATTCCAAAAAATGCCGAAAAAATAGTTAAGGAGTTTTTTCCTTTTAATAAATAACAAATTTCCATAACTATTTTATATATTGTTTAATAAAATATATATGTATACAATTAATTCTAAGGAAAAAAAACTTACCCCAAACACCACTACACACGATGCGATATATTAATGGCCCTAACCTTCCGTGCTCAAACTTTGTTTCACTATGAGCCTAAATATCTCCACTTCTTCGTTATATCCATTAGAATCGGCTTTAAGCTTGCAAATCGGACGTACGTCCACGCTCCCAGCCCGCTTTAGTATAGCGAAACGTTAGCGAGGTTCAGTCGTTGATTGATTCATTTTGTACCGCCGCTAGCAAGGGATAAAACATTTCCGGATCGCATACATTTTATATCAGTTTTTTTTTCGAAAATATACGGCTTTAAAAATTGTATTAACTTGTTTCTTCTTTATGGCGTTATTTAAAAAGTTTAATTCAGTATTTATGTTCTAATACGAACTCTATATATATATATTAATATAGATTTTCCTTGACCTCCTAAAATGAGTACAAGCAAGATGAACCTCAAAAAGATACAATATTTAAATATATCAAAAAACAACTAACGCCACCTAAGTTAGTACAAAACAAAGTTTTATTGGAGTCTTCTGAAGATATCTATTGTAAGATTCCGACACGAAGCCTGACTGTTGAGTTCGAAATTTCAGAAAATCAATGACGGTTTAGTTCGGTATTTCAAAGGTAGGTGGCGCCGATGTTCCTTTCATACTGTTTTATACCGTACGATCAAAAATTTTTACGATTTGGCGAGCTTTAACTAAAGAAAAATTAAGCAAATTCTTATGCATTTATTATGAGAATTATCTACCATCATTAAACAGGGTGAATCATAAATAAGTGCAAATATTTTTATAGGTATATAGTATATTTCGGTCCCAGAAACACGTCAATGAGTTTTTGGCAAATTTTTTTGGAACATTTGAAATTTTTTAATTTTTTTTTTTTAATATTTGATAGCATTGAAACGTCTAGTTAAAAAACATAATATCTTCATAATATGGCAACATAGGTAGTACATTAAATTTACAAGAAAATAAAATCAGAAAAGATCCGGTTCTCAAAATATAAGCAAAAATCAATTTTTTAATTTTCAAAGTAAAATATCTCTATAAAATTATTATTTTGGACTTATTTGAAAAATTGTATAAATAAAATATGTTTCTTCTATCGATCTACCAGCCCTGAAAATATGTGTACGTATTTTAAGGCTCGCCCGGTATGAAGTAGGCTTGATTAATAAAACATTTGCAATTATGCTACATTAAAATGTAACTGACTTATTGTTTTACTAATATTTAAATTTTTGAAATTTAGAAAGATGTAGAGAAGTTTTGTTTTATTTTCTCAAATGTAACACAATTCTCTTAATTCAAATATTGAATAAAGTGTTAACAAACATCGTTACTAAATTATACTATCAACAATCAAATAAACAAATACCATATTATCGGAAAAAACGGCGTCAAATACGGCTGGAGAATGATAATCGATGATAATTTTAGGGTAAATCGAATAAATTCTAATAGATGGGGTTTTTATTTTTTAACTTTTTTTATAAAATAAGAATTCTATTTTATTTGCAGCATTGATTGACGATTTCATATTCCAAAAAAAGTTTTTTCTAAGACAACACTCTTATTGTTTCATTATTATTTTAATTTGTTTACACACTTATTGTAATAAATTCCGATCTAGGTTTTAATCGATTGACAAAAATAATGTAGACTTGGAGAATGGAAAACCATAATGAGAACAGAAATCAAATACAGCATATAGAAAAAGAATCAAATTTGTTGAAATAATGTGTTACAGAAGAATGCTGAGAATATCCTGGACTAACAACACAAAAAAACGGGTGACAATTTTGTTTGTCTAATAGTCTTAAGAGCTGGCTGCATAAAAAACCTTATCATCGTTACATGGCTAATTTTTTGTGTAAAGTATCCTTTTGTGTAGCCATTATGAAATAATCATGTCTGCCAACGCGATCCCGGGGCTTAAAGCGGGGGCGGCCAATCGAAAGGGTGAAATTTTGACACTAAAAATATTATAAGATACATGAGTTATAATTGCGAAAATAGCTTTTATTTATTATTAAGAAACGTGGAAAATTGTTGGCAGACATTTTTCTAGTCGCTAAAATGCCGACAGACAACGCAAAAGAGGCATGAAATTTTAAAAATTATTAAAAAATGAAATTTGAAGAATGAAAAAAATTATGGCATATTTGCATGCCGATTGGTGAAATGTCATATTTATTTATTTTAAAAGCCGTATGTAAAAGGGCAGACAAAAAGATCGTGACTCAATCAGCTGCAGACAGTTATCAAAAGCGCGATATTACTCTAGCGCTTTATTCAGGGAACGCTGGCCGCCTCATCCATTTAAGTATAGATAAATCATATAATATACGATTATATTATAAATATATTTTTTATTATTTCAATAACGATTTTTTGTCTGCCCTTTTGCATACGGCTTTTTAAATTAGTTAACAATAAACATGACATTCCACCAACCGACATGCATGTATGCGATGATTTTATTTTGTCAAAATTCTATGCCTCTTTCGCGTTGTCTGCCGGCATTTCAGCTACGAGAAAAATGTCTGTCAATAATTTTACACGTTTCCTAATAATAAAAGCTATTTGGCAATTATAACTCGTGTACCATATAATATTTTTAATGTCATAATTTCACCCTTTAGATTGGCCGCCCCCCGCTTTAAGCCCCGGGATCGCGCTGGCAGACATGACTATTTTACAATGGCTACACTAAAAGATACTTCACACAAAAAATTAGCCATGTAACGATGATAAGGTTTTTTATGTAGCCAGCTCTCGGTCTATAAGAGACATTCATAATTTCTAGAATACAAAATTGTTGCTTACTTAACACTAATATTTAAAAACTAATCGTGCGATCTTATAATTGTGCTATAAGATTCTAAAGATAAAGCAACTACTTTTCAAAAATATGCCACACTGTGACTATCCTTCAAGGGTAATATGTATTTAATATTTTCAAAAAACAGCAGGTTTAGTCGTGACTGACTAAGTTAAGAAAAAAAACTCAAATTGAAAACTTGTCAAATTGAAAGGTAGTTTTATTAACCTGTGTGGTAATTATTTACTCCATCCTCACTAAAATTAATTTTTTTATATCTTCCGGATATCAATTTTGTTTTATTATCTTACAATCATGCTATTCTTTTATACGATAATTTCTACCTTTTCTATTATAAAAAAGCTGTCTTGTAACAGGTGTTCATATTTTATTAGGAATTCTTGTTCCGATGTGGAATTCCATTTTTTTCCAGATTGTATTATAAGAATAAACAAACAAATGCTACTCAAACAAGTTCATATTCCCGTCACGCACACCTATGTATTTATAAAAGAAAATCAATTTTCCAGTTCGTATTTTTACACGCGAGCACCTATTCGATTGACATGTAACTGACAAAAAAAGTTATTGTAATTGGAATTGAACGTTCAGGAAGAAAAGAATTATCATAGTTTTATATATTTCTAAAGATATATATTTTTGTATCATTATTATATGGAGTTATTTTTACTACGTTTATTTAGGGATAGTAAATTAAATATAACAATTTATTTATAATAAATATTCTCATTAATTATGAACATTTTTTCAGAAAAAAAAATTAAAACTTTTAAATCTGTCTGCCAAAGAAAAGTTATTTAACCCAAAACATCATTAGTGATCATTTCAAACACTATCTTAAAGAAAAGTAATGCAGATACCTATTTCAAAATTAAAATTTCGAAAGATTCGTATGCCATTATCTGTAGCTGTTAAATAAAAACCCAATTTTTTTACCATGTTAACGAAAAAGTTATTTAGGATTTCTTTTTAAATCATATTTTGTTCTAGATTTTATCTACTAAAAAAACATGATATATCAAAAAATAGAAAATAAAAAAATGCTAATGATATAAAAATTATAGGATACTATGTATTTAAAAAAAAGATGAGTTATGATAATTTTATGATTTACAAGCTACAGCCAATTACATTAATTTTTCGAAATTTTATTTTTGAAATGAATAGCCACATTTTTTATAATTTAATATTTCAACAAGTGCGTTTCAATTTACTGTACTAAATAATGATATTTGGATAATTTTTTCTATATAGTTTCTAGTTTTTGTTGACTAATCTTAAACAGATAACAGCTCAGTATCGATCAGCATGTCAAAATTCCAAAGCACAGTTCAAACAAACATTCCAAAGTTAGAAGGGGGTGCAGCATCAAAGCGAACCCTAATAAGCAGCCCTGAAGAAAAATCGAATCAAAGAAACAAGGCAGTTTAATTAAGATTTATGTAAGGCAATGACAGGAATCCGATATTTCTTTTACAAAGTTAGGGAGTAACAATTCCGAGTGTTTTGTAGCAGATATATCTTCAGTTATATTAAAAAAGAGCTAAGAAAGAAAAAATTTGGTTTGAAAAGAAAAATGAGAGAGTTTCTCTCATGTAACTTTTCCGCATATCTACATTGGCATTGGCATAATTGTGATCCTTTGACTCAGACGATGTTTACCGACAGAGAGTGGGAACGCGACGAGTGACCAAGGAAACCGTTCTCACGACATGGCGAGTATTCCAATAACAACAAATATTTGTCAAATACACGAGTCGTGAGAATGCACCTTTATAAATAGCCATGGCAAGCTTTAGCAATTATTTGTCACTAGTCGCGTCGTTTAAAGGCGCACTCTCACGACTCGTCTACTTGGCAAGTACGTCAATATTTACGTATTTGGCAAGTATCCCCACCATCCCCAATTTGTAAACAACATTGGCAATTGTGGCGCTCACACGACGTGTCCATTTCAACAAGTACGCCAGCACAAACATTGTTTAACTCCTTGGCAAGTAAACAGTATAGTCGCATCCATGGATACCGGTCGTCTCGAAATTGTCGTTGCTAGTGATTCATTTTTTTAAGTTCTTTTACTCACTGCAATACGATTTCTATGTTCTTTATGTTTGGCCATCCATATGAAGGGATTACTTTCGTATAAATCCATAAATTCCAAAACAACTTCATTTGAAGATTACAGGGGAAAAACCAGCTTTGTCCATTTTAATTGGAGCCGAGAAAAATGCAATTTAGTGTTTTTAAAGAAATATGTTATTTTCGGTTGAATAATTAAAAAAAATATATATTATTACCAATTCTGAATTATTAATATTGTTAATTATCGCCATATTCTGAAATACCGAAATAAAAATGTCAAAATGCAAAACAAAACTGGGAAAAACCAGGGATGTCCAATTAAAGGTTGTATAAAACTTCAATCAAAACTATTATTTTTTTGTTGCAGGAAGAAAATTAATATTTAAGTAGGTCTTTATTAGAATACATACATTTACTACATAAAATCGGCAAGTATAGCCAAGGCTACACTTGGCAAGTGTACGAATAATTGTGATCCTTTTACTCGGGCTATATTTACCGACAGAGAGTGGGAACGTGAAGAGGGACCAAGAAAACCGTTCTCACGACATGGCAAGTATATACCAATAACAAATGTTTGTCAAGTACACGAGTCGTGAGAATGCGCCTTAAAGAGCGGACTCTGACGACTCGTGTTCTTGACAAACATTTGTTATTGGGATATTCTTGCCATGTTGTGTGAGTAGTTTTCTTGTGCAATTATATGTCACTCGTCGCGCCGTGTGAGCACCAAGCTTGTTGGAAAAAAATGTTGTTTCAAAGATAGCCTGAGATACAGACTAACTTTTTTTTTTCTACACGAGTATCAAATACACGAGTCGTCAGAGTCCGCCTTAAGCGCCACGCGACGCGACGATTGACACGTAATTGCACAATCTCACTCACACAACATGGCAAGTATATGCCAATAACAAATGTTGTGCCAAGGATACGAGTCTTTTGAGCCCTGTTTTATACATTTTTATTTCATTGTCTCCATGATATAAGCAGGAAGTACTTAGTAAAGTGAGTTTTTTTAATTATTGCTAGAATTACTGTAGTTCTTCTACGGGGTCCGGCAATAGTGCGTGGGGAATAGAATAAAAAACTTCGAAATGTTGTTTAAGTGCAAACCTAAAGTATGTACTAGGATGTATTTCATGGAAATATTTTAACTTCTATAGAGTGGCTCAAAGAAGTGTGAGTGGATCGGAATGATTTTTTTTTAAATGTAACACCCTGTATATTATTGCATTTTTGACTTCCTGTCAGATAACTTTACATAATCCTAAGACATGAGTAAATATATTTCGATAATTTCAGAGATATTAATAAATAAATAAAAATTATATATTTTTCAGCCTTTTAAAAAAATTATTAATAATATAATAATATAACTGCCCTGAAATCAAAACTATATTATATATTTACTTTAGATGGTCTGTACTTACTTTGCTATAAATATGGAAATCGTAATTCATACAGGATGTTCAAAATTATACGCCAAATTTTCTAAAATAAAAATAATTTTTCTTCATTTTTTTAAATGGGATACCCTGTATATTATTTTTTCTATAGATGAAGAATTAAAAAATGAAGATTTTTTTTATTTACAGTATTTCAAAATTGTATATATATTTTTTAATTTTTTTCGCTGTTTTATATTTCATATGGCATTTTCCATAGTAAATTTGTATCAAAGCCACCCAATGATTTTTCTCTCGTATTTTAACATTGAAATCGCCATATCAAATAACATTGCGTGTATCTGCAAAACTATTAAAAATTTTGAAATACTTTAAATACAAAAAATGTTCATTTTTTAACTCTCCGTCTAATAAAAGAAAATATACAGGGTGATCCATTAAAAAAAAACAAATAAAAATATTTTATATCTTAGAAAGATTGGCGTAGAATATTGATATAGTTTTGATTTCAGAACAGTTCTTGTATTTTTAATATTTTTTTTAAGAAGGGCTGAAAAATATATATTTTTGATTTATTTTTTAATATTTCTGAATCTATCGAAATATATTTACTCATATTTTAGGATTATGTAAAGTGATCTGAAAGGAAACCAAAAATGCAATAGTATACAGGGTACAAAGAAAATCATCCAGATCCACTCACACTTTTTTGAGCCGCCCTATAGAAGTTAAAGTATTTTCCTGAAATACATCCTCGTACATACTTTAGGTTTGCACTTAAACAAAATTCTCAATTTCTTTTATTCTAAGAGCTACAGTTGCCCGACGCATTATTGCGGGACCCTGTATAAACAAGTTGCATTGAATTTTTCGTTAAAATATTAGATTATTTTAACGAAAAATTCAATGAAATTTTTCCATTAGTTAAATAACTCCTGTTAAGTTATGACCTATTAATTTAGATGTGGTCACGATATAAATATACTAATTATATTATACACTAATTAATTGCCATTTCAACCTTCATTATTAATGCAAATAAGTTTAGTGGAATGATATATATCCTGAATCTGGGTCACTTGCAATACTGATTTGCCCTTTCTATTATTACAGATCTACTATTAAAACAAGAATTTAATTTTCTGATAAGAGATTCCAAACTATACCTCATTAGTTGGGAATCTGCTACACATAGAATTAATTAATAAACAAAATACCTAAATTAACTTGAAAATGTTTGACATAAAGAAAATTTTCCCAAGATTGGACAAGGTGAGATTTTTTTGTAAAAAAAAATTTGGTAATTACCAACATTTTTTTAAAATTTGTATAATTTTCTGTTAAAAAATTATATAACTCTGCTAGTTAAGACTGTATAGTGGAGTGCCCAGAGACTTTTACCTCGGAATTCAATTACTGTGAATGTATTAATGTGTAACCTTCTGTATTGTGTTTTATAGATAAAATACTAAAATGTTTACCCATTTTTTTTCGTTGCTTTTAATTTTTTATTTTAGTAAATTCTTAATTATTTCGTTCTTAATTTTTTGATTTTTTAATTCTTTTTCTAAGTAAATTTATTGAAGTAAATAAATCTAATATATATACCTATTCTGCTTATATTCCAATCATTGAAATTTTAATTGAAATCGAATTATACAGGGTGGCGCGACATATACGACGCGGTTTTTGCAAAGAGAACAAAAGTTTGTATTGAAGTGAAATTTTGTGAGCTTATGTAAGTCAATTTAAAGCATTTTCTAAAATTATGTAGAGTTCTACAGGGTGTCTCCAAAAAAAATTACACATCAAAGTTATGTTTTTTGTGATATAACACCCTATATATTAATTGATTTTTGGATTCTAGTAAAAAAATAAAGGTTTGTTTCATTAGAAAAGTATATGACTAAAATGTATAATAATAGAATAATAGCTCCCGTGTATAGCGTTTAACGCCTTGGGAGTAGCAAGATACAGCTTGCCATACTAGAGCCGTTCGGTATACAAGGAAGGTAATGTGGCTAGCACTACGCTTCAACCGCCTATTATTACCTCAGGATTGTGAATCCCAAGTACTCATTTAAGGCTGAGTCGACCTAGGTACCCAAACTATTTTTATTTTAATAAAAATAGTCGGCTGATGAAATGCCGGGTGTGGGATTCGAACCCGCTACCTTAGCCTGTAGCTCTACGCCACCGGGCACCTTTGACTAAAATGTATAATTTTTGAAATACATTCACCGGCACGAAAAATGGGCACCTTAAAACTTTGATGTATTTTAAAGGTTAATATATTTTGTTTTAATGGGCCGATTTTGATGATTTATTAAGCAGTGTGTAGCCAAATTATTTGACTTTTTAGGATCTTTTTCTAGATTAAAAATGTAACTCCCCATCTGTTAATTATACGAAGGAAAACAAAATATTGATATTTTGATAAAAGTTTGAAACACCCTGTAGAATATAGTAAAACCGCAAGAAATTTAAAAATCATTTTATCATCTAGATACACCCTTTCTCGATGGTTTGTTTTTTGATTCATCTCATTAACTGTATTTTTGTTGGAAATATTCGCTTTTGAAGAGGACACTAACATTTTTTCGTAATTTTTACATTAAGATGATGCCTTTGCTTTTGGGCCTAGTCAACACATCTCGTAAGTTCTGGTCCCGAAGCATAAGATTTCCTTCATTTAATTTTCTTCTTATAGTCCGTTAGTTAATATGTACATTTTTTAAGTGCAATTCATTATCAATTTGAGAAGCTGCCAAAGGGCGGTTCCTTAGCGGTAAACTTACAATAAGTCGATCGTCTCGATTAGAAGTTCTCATACGAAGGTTCCTGGACGTCTAGATTGACGTCCTCATGGTTGTGGTCATAATTCAAAAACCACTTAGTATACTCTATGGTATTAAGATATTTTTGGGACCGGAATTTTATAGCAAATTCACTAAATTAAACAAATATAGATATATATTTGACTCACCCTGTATATATATAAAAATATTTTTGAAATGTGAACTACCATTAAACACATATTTTGTAAAAGGTTTGGAGTTAAAATCTCAAATAGAAATCCTAATACAGAGCTTTTGCGGAATACGGAGCCATCTCGTATGTATGCATTTGTATATGTGTGTTTATTTAAATACGAAAGTGAAAGCAACGAATTTAATGGGTAAACTTTGTAATATATCTTATTAACAATACAATGCAAAAAGTTTTATAAAAATTCGTTCACAGTAAATGAATTCCGAGGTTTGTATCCCATAAGAGCTTAAAGCACTCCACTAGTATATATTAAAAAAAACAGTCAGGCGTACATGTGTATAAAAACACTATTTTTAGATTTCTTTTTGTTTGCAAACAATTAATTTTGGCAATGAAAATGACTAAAGACTTACGAAATTGAATGACATACGATAATAAAGTTGCGTGCAAGTAGTTGGGTCGTAAATATTAGATACCATTTGTTAATAACCCAAAGACAATGCATAATTTAGCGTCAGAAGTCTTTAGAAGACTAGAACTTTCATCTTTTACACATTATTATAATATAAACGTAACATTATTAGCTACAGCTACAGTTACATCAGTCGATTTTGAAGAAAGGGGTTTTCGATTTATTATAATTTTTTTCCAATTTTTTTTTTCACTAGTGAAAATGCTTTTCAATTCGCTACTTTTTGACTAGACATGTTCCTATACCTAAAATAAATCGTTTTTAAGTTATTTAAGGTTTAGTTTCAAAGCGT
Source organism: Sitophilus oryzae (assembly GCF_002938485.1). NCBI lineage: Eukaryota > Metazoa > Arthropoda > Insecta > Coleoptera > Curculionidae > Sitophilus > Sitophilus oryzae. Next base: position 960,729 of record NW_022146948.1, on the reverse strand, counting down.
ATATTTTTCTTGATTTTAAGCAGTAGCCTATGACTTTAAACGTCAAGTGATGTAAAACAATAGATCTGGCCATATCATATTGTGACACTTTATTCAAAAAGCTGTATGTTATCGATCATTTCCAGGCCAACTTTGCGCTGTTTTTTTTTGACCATAAGGTATATTATTAATAATACCAACTATTAGATATCACTAAAGAGCGAAAATACGAGATATATTTTTATAAATACACTTTTTAAACTCTTAAGCAGGCAGTATTTATAATATAGGAAATTCAAATAGTTCGTTTTCTGACAGATGGAACTAAATTGTCTCACTGTTTGACACTTAATGTCAAAGGAAGCTAGATAAAATCAAGAAAAATATACGTTTTCAAACTAAACCTTAAATAACTTAAAAACGATTTATTTTAGGTATAGGAACATGTTAATCAAAAAGTAACGAATTAAAAAACCTTTTCACTAGTGAAATAAAAATAGTAGGTTTCCATTTGAAAAAAAAATGTTTTATGATAATTTTTTAATCGTTAATTTCCATGGCAGCTACCGCCATTATTATATGGCATTTGAACAATTTAATTTTTGAAATAGATAGCCACAGGTCTTCTCATTATGTCTTGTGTCACAGTGGCTATGGTAATCACTAAATTTGACTTTTAGGCTATACAAAATTTTTTGACAGGTAGTTTTTTTTCGTCCAAAAATGTTAAATATTTTTTTTCTCAACAACGGCGAATGTTAGGTCTAGAGTGTTTAACATCAATATTCATAGAATTTTACAGAGAATTTAAATATGTAATAAAAAATGGGGGCGCCCATTTAAAATATGAAAGTTGCTGTCAACTTCCGGTATTTGCGGAGGTGCCGCCATATTGAAAATATTTTTAATCGATAGATCTCATTGTAAAACAATAATGTGCAAAAAATTTCCGATCTAGATATTGTGGATCTCTAAAAACTCCTAATACACGCTCAGCCTGGGACACCCTGTATATGATCTAAAGTCCTACATATTTTAGCGCTAAAAAAGTGTCGAAATGTTTAGTAGCGACGTGCATATAGGATATCGCTGAAATATTTTTCTAAAAAAAACATGCCCAATTACTTTCTTCTATTGTTAGAAATATTGTGTAGGCTGTATCTTGCTATTTCGTCGATTTCGATCTCCTTCATGAGATAAACGCAATTTTATTAATCATAATTATAATAAGTATCATATTTAATTAATCATAATAAAAATTAAATTAAAAATAAAATGAATAAATTATTTGTTTACTTAATCTAATTTAGCATTGAATGTTATTAAAACTTATATCGCTTATATCACTGATAGTTGATGCTACTTAAAGCCAATACCAAATGGTGTTTAAGACAATTACAACAGACCTATTTTTAAAAGTTTTAACATTCTGTAACTCTAAAACTATGCATTTCCCATGCACTCATGCTTACAGAAACTTTTATTATATATTTTGAGTGATAAATGACTTAGTACTCATTTACGCAGACGCATTTTTAAATCTTATTTTTACGTGAGGACTCTCTCCACGAGAGATGGCACATGTTTTTTGAAACACCCTGTATTATATAAAAATACGCATATCTTCATAGATCTCCTGGTATAGTCCAGTTTCCTTGTTCTTTTTTACCATAAAAGTTACGCTATTTTGATTCATTATCGACATCGCTATGCGAAATTACTTTGAGAGATAAAAAATTTATTAACTTGGCTGCTCTCCGTCTTCTGGCCCGAAATTTACATCTTTCTGGTAATATAATGGGCACGAAATGGTGTTGTCAATAGAGTCTGGCATGATGGCGGAGGCGGCGTGGCGCCAGCAGAAAGAGCAATAAGGAACATCTTCGGAATTCTTAAACGCTCAAGGGAACCTATTATTGTGTGAAATTCGAATAAATGTTCGCCAAAGAAAGGAAAAATTCGCGCAGCTAAACATTCCAAATATAGAATATAGAAAACGATAATAATATGTTCTAAGTTCTAAGGGTCAATGCTACGATAAATATACTATACAGGATGGTTCAAACTGTATTCCGGAAACTTCGGCAGCATATTCTGCAGATAAAAATAAGTAAAAAAAATCGTATAAATGTATGTCCTAAAATGTTTAGTTTCGGAGATACAGGATGTAAAAGTTTAGTTTTTATTACGATTTTTTCCAAATAATTTCTGAAGTAACGTCAATATTAGGATGAAAATTGGTATCTGGAAGTTTTTTGACAATAGAAATTTGGTTTTGATGTGGATATGACACCTATTTGTAGGGGACGCCACCTACATGTGTTTTAACTGTTTTAAAGAGTAATAACTTTTCGTCCGTACCTGTATAAAACTACCGAGTAAAAAAATATACATTTCAGTGACTTTTTACGTAAAAACTGTCTCTTGGGAAAAATTGCTACGAGCAACGGTTCTCAAGATATTTAGAACGGAAATAGTCGATACATGTCATTATTGACAAAAAATAAACACGTTGAGTAGATAATTATTTGACTGAAATAATAAATTTGAAAATTTTTTATTTTTTTTATATTAATCATATTTTTTTCTTCGAAAAAGTGATAAAACAGATTCTGTTGAATTTTTGACACAACATTTCAAATTTATAATTTTAGTCTAATAACCAAGGTCCGACCGAAATCTCGGTCTCGATCTCGGTTACAGTCATTCTCGGCTAAAAATCACGCCGAGTTCTCGGTCTCGTTCTCGGCATAAAAAGACCGAGATTATCGGCCACGGCCGAGACTGCTCACGATCGTCAAATTAACATATTTTTGAGCGTATCGCTCCACCTATCGATGCATGGATGAATGAAATACTCGTCCGAAATCGAAAAAAAAAAGAATGGATAATATCTGAACTATATATGATCTGATCGAATCGCGAAGGGGATTTCCCAGATGGCTGAAGAATCGCTTTCGTATTTCTATGCGTAAACAATGAACGAATTGTTAGATGTTAATGTCTTATTAATGTAAGTTACAGATTTAACAGAATGAAACCAACAGCTTACAAATTGCTAGTCTGCACCACCAACAAGAAGTGTCTCTCGCAAACAACTATTAATAATTTGAAACGATGCAATGCTGAAAAATTACTTTTATAGCCTCTAACATAGACTAAAAAAGTAATTTATTTAGTATTAGTAATTTTATAGTATTAAACCCAATAAAACCGTTTCAGCATGAAAATACCGTTTTAATTACCAGATGTTTTTTCATACAATAAACTATTGAATAAAAATTGTATCGTGTCTCGGTTTCGGTCTGGTTCTCAGCCGAGAATTTCTTTTTATCTCGGTCTCGGTCTCGGCCGAGACTAAAAATCCAGGTTCGGTCGGACCTTACTAATAACTGTAGAGTGGCGAAGCTAAATGATCTAAGTGCCAAAATATACAAATTTTGTATTTACCACTCAACATGATGTATGTGCCAAGACCAATATGGGGCTATAAGATCCAAGTGCCATTTTCCCATCTTATGTTCTAAAAAGCATTTTTAAAATGACGTCATCTGTAAGTCCGCTTGCTGTTGGCAGGTCTAATTGATCTAAGTGCCATGCAGCCATTCTAGTCGTTTAGTTGCAAATACACGACAAACTTGTACGTTGTTTATGATCTAGCGAATTATTAACGAATAAAATATGGATTCAAGTGCTTTTAGCAATGAAAACATAAAACCAAAGTCTTCAAGATCTGTACAACGTGAGGCTATGCTTAGTGGAAAGTATTATACCACTCAAAAGAACAAAAAACTTAAACCAGCTAAACCTATACCAACGGCCGAGGTAAATATTAGTATTTTATTTCTTTTTAATATCTTTGTGTATGTGTGGGTGAGTGGGTACTTGTATGTTGTGTTTGTAATACACCAATAAAAATATTTGTATGCAATTCTTCTATGCAAACAATTAAAGATGTTAAGCAAGTCATAGCAGCTTCAAGACCTTCCAGGCCCTACAAAGTTGGGGTGAGTTATGGGTGAGATGAGTTGGTAAAGATATGGGTGAGTTAAAGTTTTTTGATTTTGACTTAGCATCAGCAAAATATATTGCAACGTCAAAGCTTCGTATACAAGCTTCATGGCTGCTAGTGACAAAAGAAGATATAGGTGTTGTCTTTTATAAGCAAAGCTATTTAGTCAACATGTTTAATTTACGCCAATGACGACTGATATTGATAATGTCCATTCCAAATATCTCCAGAACCATTGCTCGAGGCAACGGCCCAGCTACGTCGAAACACCGGTGCCCATTAGAACACCGAAGTTAAGCGACGTAAGGCGATACTAGTGGATGGACGGGTGACCGGTTCGAAACTCTGTATCGTGCTGTTGTCCAAAAAAGACAAAAGTGTAAAATCTATTGACACACACTGCTCATTCACGCCGCGCCGGTTCGAGGCCGGATGAGATCGGATACCTCGTGAGTAAGAGTCGATTTAGACACTTGCCAAGTCGGTAGGCCATTGAACATGATATGGCCGAGGGCCGGGGTTCGGACTCCGCGTAAACAAATTAGGCCCCGTCCAGATTAGCCCTGGCAGCAAAAAGGAGACGTTAACTTCAAATCTTTACTTTACCATTACTCGTAGCGATTTTTACCAAGAGACCTTTTTTAGATAAAAAACGTCATAATATTTTTTAACTCAGTAGTATTATACAGGTACGGACGAAAAGTTATTACTCTTAAAATCAGTTAAAAAAACATTATGTAGATGGCGCCCTCTACAAGCAGGAGTCATATTGACACATCAAAATCAAATTTCTCATGTCAAAAAACTTCCGGACACCAATTTAAATATTTTTACTTTTTTATTATTATACTTATCATAACTTCGTATTATATGATTGTCACTTTCTTTTAGATTAATAAATAAAGAACCTAAATGCGAATCATATTATATTGTCATGCAATTTTCATCTCAAGACTTTACACTCTATAACAACTATAACTATACGTTACTTCAGAAACTATTTGGAAAAAATCCAAATTAAAAATGAAACTACTACACCCTGTATCTCCGAAACTAAGCATTTTAGGACATACATTTACACGAACTTTTTTACTTATTTTTATATGCAGAATATGCTGCCGAAGTTTCCGGAATACCATTCGGACCACCCTGTACATTACCGGCAAAGAATAAAATTCGACATTGTATAGAATTCCTAAGCATCAGGCATTGTTTGAAATAAATTATAGTTTATACATCTCCTAGGCATTTTGTAGAATACCGATTTGATAATCGGTCGTCGGAAATAAAAAAAAGACACAAGGAACAAAGAAAAAAACTATTTAAAATATCTAAATACAACTATTCAAGAACACTTTATATTTTTTAACCAGATACGTCTACAAAAACCGTTGACGTTCTGTTAAAATTACATTATATCAAGTTAAACTTTAAAATGGACAATTACTATCTGATAACAATTACTTAATGGGCTAAAACCAAAAAGCCTCAAACTTTCTGTATGATTATTTTTTAATTTGTTTTTAATGTTTACTTATGTTTTGTTTATTTATGTTATGCTCATTAAAATCAAAGAAGCGATTGCCATACATTACTAACTTCTGCAGATGACTGAGTAATACATTTATTTTTATTAGACTGCATTAACAAGTGTATAATATAATATTATAATAATGTATAAACAGACATTTTTTACATGTGCCCATGCACATTTGTTAAATTAATATCATATTGTTTTGTAGAATACTTTAATGTATTTATTTTTCTTATTTAAAAATAATGTTTTAAACCAAATTTTGAAAATTTGGTTTTATTTTATTTAAAATTTATATGTAACATTAAAACTGTGTTATTGATACAAAACAAAATCAAAATAAAATATATTCGTATAAAACAACCAATTTCATACATAGTAATATGTGAATTCTCTGTAAAATATAAAAGGTCTGTTGCACACAATGAAAATGTACTCAAGTAGAATTTTATCAGTCAAGCAGATATTTGCTATCGAAGAGTTCGAGACAGTTTTTCCTAGGAGAGAAAACAAACGATTGTTTCTAAAACTATGTCCTCCACTAGACAAAGGTTTGTACTAGGTACGGAAAACAACTCACGATTAAAGAGGATTTCTATTTACGGTATTTGAAGCCAAACCACTCCAAGTTACGACATTTAATTACAACTTTTGTTTCTATTTTATTTTAGTTCATTGTTTAGTAATAATAATTATTATTTAAATCTATGTTTTGTTTAGAATTTAAAATAAAATATAATATAATTTAAAGTAATGTTCTTGATGATAAAGAGTAATTTAAGATGGTTTTCTTATGTGTCTAAAAATAATGAGTTTAGTTAGTCGTCAAACAGTCAACAGATATAAGAAGCTACAGTAAAATTTCCCTAACAGAATTTTCAAGGGACCGAAAATACAATGCCGCAAAGAGTCCAATAAAAATAATTAAAATTCAAATTACAGAAAAATACGATAAATTAAATGCCTATTAAAAAATAACCACTCCAAACATAATAAAGCATTTTTAATTTCAGAAAATATTTTTAATTTCGCTTTGGCCATTTTAATATTTCTTTCATAATCGACGGCGCAATTTTTAAATTCATTGATGCTAACAATGAACATATTCGGCGCCGGGCTGACTAACTGGAATTTAAATTTCCCGCTGGAGATTCAAGTGGTAGCTCCGCTCTAAAAAATGTCAAGTTGTCAAGTTCTCACATTTATTTATTTATTTCCTGACATTATCATTCGTTTTGACACTTTAGTTTTTTTATTAAGAATGATTACGAATTTTTGTTTTAAATGAGTTGTGATATTTTAGCTTAAAAATGTTTATACTAGTAGACCTTGCAGTCGAATATTGTTCTTTTTAAAACCTCTTTTAATCCGAAGTGTACAGGGTGGTCGAAATTAGTCTGTTTTAACAGAGAAAACCTATTTCCTCATTAGATAGAGCAAAACCGACATAGATGTCATGGGCTCGATTTCTGAGATACGTTTAATGGCGTAAACCGCTTGTTGATATTTTCACTGCCAACAGAGATACGGGGTCTTTTTGAATTTTTAACCATTTTGAAAATTGCCCATAACTTTTTTATTTCGCGGAATAATAAAATTCTGTAAAAACGTTCTTAAGGCACTTTTTTAAGCGCAATCCAGTGGCGTAGTCAGTTTTTTTCTATGCTCGCTCTTTTTGTCAGAAATAATAAAAAATATAATTTTTTAAATGGAAATCGTAGTTGGCTGTGAACTTAAAAAAATGCTGGCGTTTAACCCTTTCCAACGATATAAAGTTATGGGTATTTATTTCTAAGAATGACAGAAATATGAGGGTTTTTATCTTTATATCGAAGCGGGCTTTGTTTTTTTGAGTTGACCTATTTGCTTAATTATTTTTTATCACAATTTAATATTCTATATTATTGTTTATCTGCATAATTAAAGACTTTTGAAAAGATAAATTAACATTCTATTATTATTAGTAATAGTAATTATTAGTATTAGTAATTACAACTGAAATCGATACAATAAACAAAGAACAAAACTAAAAAAACGTTTTTTTGGGTGACGTATATAGTTTCTAAAGAAATCAAAGATGCTCAAATTGAGCACCTCCTTGTTGAATACACAATAAACATCTTTTGCGCACAGAGTTACAACGATTTATTAGGCGAACTGGTTTAATAAGTCCAAAGGCTTACCTAGTAGCCTTCTTCAATTCTTTCTCTTGTCCCAATGGTTCTTCTCTTATATATAAGGTCTTTTAATTTCCCCCATAAAAAAGTCGAAAGAAGTTAAATCACAGGACCTAGGAGGCCAAGATATGGGTCCCTTGTTCCAATACAATTCTCTCTAAATTCTCCATTTAATAGTTCAGTTGTAACCCTAGCGTTTTAATCGTAGTTGGTAATACTAACATATAATGTTGATTTACCTTTTCAAAAGTTTTTAATTATGCAGATAAATAATAATATAGAATATTAAATTGTGATAAAAAATAATTATGCAACTAGGTCAACACAAAATCAAAGCCCGCTTCGATACAAAGATAAAAAATCTAATATTTCTCTCATTCTTAGAAATAAATACACCTAAGTTTATATGGTTGGAAAGGGTTAAACGCCAGCATTTTTTTAAGTTCATAGCCAACTATGATTGCCATTTAAAAAATTATATTTTTTATTATTTCTCTCAAAAAGAGCATGTATAAAAAAAACTGACTACGCCACTGGATTGTGCTTAAAAAAGTGCCTTAAGAACGTTTTTACAGAATTTTATTATTTCGCGAAATACAAAAGTTATGGGCAATTTTCCAAATGGTAAAAAATTCAATAAGACCCCGTATCTCAGTTGGCAGTGAAAATATCAACAGGCGGTTTACGCCATTAAGCGTGTCCCAGAAATCGAGCCCATGACATCTATGTCGGTTTTGCTCTATCTCGTTAGGAAATAGGTTTTCTCTGTTAAAACAGACCAATTTCGACCACCCTGTACAAGATAGCTTAATACCCGTAAAAAACTCCTCGCAACTTTATTAGAATATTTTGAACGGGAAAGCGGTAATAATGGCCCTTTATGTCCCTTAAGTGCTGTTAAGAAGGTGAGTTTTTTTATGTAAATAATAACTATTTATATATTTATAATTAATTTATTTTTGTTTCCTAAAATATTTTGCTAAAAGAAAATATGTTAAAGTGGGCAACGCTGTGCCGGTCAAGCTTAATCACGTGACTAACAGTTTATTTAGTATGATCTATGACTGAGAAATACCAGCAGAGAAATAATGCCAATGAGATTGCAATATGAGTATTACCCTTGTAGACCATGGGTCACAAATATAAAACCCTCCCCTCCCCGTGGGAATTTAAGTGTGGGAATTTTTTTTGTTTGTTTTGTCATATAATTTAAGATTTTAGTTGTTTGCTTCATATCAATTACAGCATAGTCCGGAAAAACACGGAAAACCGCAGAAAAACGGTAAAAGTTTTCCCTTAGTTTTTGATGGTGTGTTTATTGGGGAAATAGCTAAAGAAGTAAATCATCAGGTTCCAAATTATCAATTTTATTTATTTACTAGCGTGTACCAGCGACTTCGTTCGCGCCGAATTAATCATTTGTAATGGTGATGATAAAGCAAAGCAAGAATTTCCATTAACATACAAACTGGATAAAATTTTCTCACATTTATGTCAGCATGAGAAAAGACAATATGGCGATATTATTATATAACTTGGTAATATTTGAGGGGTAGTTTCATCTCGTTGGAATTTGACTTTCGAAAATCCGTTTGCCAAAAATAAGCTTTTTACGTCAAGCAGTTTAAGCAGAATCGTGGTTAAGAAATTACCCAACTTTTTGGAACACCCTGTATGATTTTTTAAAAAATTTCAAAATATGTAAAAAAACCAAATAAATTATGCTTGTCCAAGCGTTTTCCGAAAAGACTAACCGTTTTTTAAATAACAAATATTGTAATATTTGAGCGGCGTTTTCACCCTCTTGGAATTTGAGATTCGAGAAACCCCTCCTTATCGAACCTCTACACCCCACAGTCAATCCGTTGGCCAAAAATCAGCTTCATATTTTATGAAACAGGTCATATTTTATAAAACACCCTATATAAATTTATAAAAAATCTTAAAATATGTAAAACAACAAAATAAAATATACGTGTTTAAGAGTTTTTCCGAAAAACTCACCAGTTTTTAAATAAAAAATATTCTAATATTTGAGGGGTGGTTTTACCCCTTTAGAATTCCAGTTTGGAAAAATCCCTCCTTATCGAACCTCTACACCCCACAGTCAATCCGTTTGCCAAAAATCAGCTTTAAATGTCAAGCAGTTTAAGCAGAATCGTGATTACTCAATGGTCATATTTTATGAAACATCCTGTATAAATTTATAAAAAATCTTAAAATATGTAAAACAACAAAATAAAATATACGTGTTTAAGAGTTTTTCCGAAAAACTCACCGGTTTTTAAATAAAAAAATATTTTAATATTTGAGGGATAGTTTCACCCCTTAGAATTCGAGTTTCGAAAATCCCTTCTTATCGAACCTCTACACCCTAAAGTCAATCCGTTTTCCAAAAATCAGCTTTTTACGTCAAGCGCTTTAAGCAGGATCGTGATTAATCAATGACCAGATTTTTCGAAACACCCTGTATACATTTTTGAAAAATCTTAAAATATGTAAAAAAACAAAATAAAATATACGCGTTTAAGCGTTTTTTCGGAAACTTGGCCGTTTTTTAAATAAAAAATATTGTGATATTTGAGGGGTGGTTTCGCCCTCTTGGAACTGGAATTTCGAAAAATCCCTTCTTATCGAACCTCTACACCCTAGAATCAACCTGTATGCCAAAATTGAGCTTCTTACGTTGAGTGGTTTGAGCAGGATCGTGATTAATCAGTATGTCAGTCACTTAAGGATTTTATATATTAGTATAGATAACATGAAAAAACACAGAATTTTACATTATGGATGCATGCATATGAAAATAAACGAATCAGAAAATTCCAAAGTTCCATCTGTAAATTTAATTATCCTCATGTAGTATATCAGTAAAGTTAAAGTGGTCTGGTTCATCTTCATCTTCAAACTCATCTGGATGGTAGCTTTCCAAAACATCAGTTAGTTCGGGCGGCAATATCCCCTTTAATCCAATCAATCTTCAGTTGTCCATTTTCCAATTTCCAGCCATGTCCCACTGGACTTAGTATAATGGTCTTAGCGACGTGGGCATTATTCAATATGTATCATTGGTAGTTTACACGACGGATATTGTTTTCAAGAGAAGCTTTGCAAGGCAAACTTAATTCAACACCTTGTGGATCTGGTGAAGCAGAAAAAATCGTACCGTAGTTTATTTATATCTGTGTATCCTTTATTAGTGTACAGGGTGTCCCATTTTGGTTGAAATCATACGGTATCTCCGTTATTAGTGAAGATAGAAGGGTGCGGTTTGCACAAACCTAACTCACTTTTTTGTCAAACGGAAGATGCCGTAAACAAAATTTTCATAGCCATCTTCGTTTCCGAGCTACAGAGTCTTTTTGAAAATTTTGCAATTTGGGACACCTCCTGTATCTCTGTTATTGTTAAAGCTATCGAGAAGGTGAAAACTGTTTGTTGTAGAACAATTTTTACGTAGAATACAGTGGCGTAGTCTGTTTTTCTACCAAAAAAATATTTTTGAAAATATGAACTAAAGTTATGTTTTTTAAATGGAACACCCTGTATATTTATAAATCATATGATCTGTCTTGCCATAAGCTTCTCAAAAATATATATCACTCTATATTTATTTTCTCTATTTACTGCAATATTTAAAAGTTTTTATTAAACGATCATATTTATTAGTAGGCCATGATTGATAATAAAAGAAACTAAAGAATTATTAAAAGTATACTGCTATCTGTCTCTTGTTTTATTTTGGGAGTCGCTAATAAATTCTTTATATATTAGGGAAATTTAACTCTCTACCGCTATTTGTAAATCTTGGAATACGTGTATACGTAAGAATAATCTACGTATCGGAAATTTTAGATATTCCTTTAGCTAATTTACGTGAAATATACTTTCAGCAAGATGGGGAACATTCCCCCTCATAACTATGGAAATATTAGAATACTGTTAAATTATTATTTTTCAAATCAATGAATTGGAACCAATGAACGCATATTGATAGCCTCCTCGATTCCCGGATTTCGCCGTTCTCGATTTCTGATTTTGGGGATTTTTGAAATACGAAATATATCGTGGGCACTACAACAATGTCGAACACCTGAAAAATGCTTTAATAATTCAAGATTTAGATATTTGCAAACCCATCCCGTTATAAAAAAAAGAAAAATATATTCACAGTTTCAGTGGTAACAGTTATTTCAAAAGTAAAATATATCAATCCCAAATAAATTTTAATATGTGTATGACTATTTTAGTAAATACCATTTTGATTTTTTGTTATTTATCACGGCCTACTAATAAGAAAATTATATATTTTAAATATTGCAGTTAATAGTGGAAATAAATATATAGTGATATATATATTTTTGAGAAGCAAGGCGGATCATATGATTTATAAATATACAGGATGTTCCATTTGAAAAAAACATAACTTTAGTTCATATTTTCAAAAATATTTTTGTTGTAGAAAAACAGACTACGCCACTGTATTCTACGTAAAAAGTTCTACAATAAGCAGTTTTTCGCCTTCTCGATACCTTTAACAATAACAGAGATACAGGGGTGTCCCAAATTGCAAAATTTTTGAAAAGACCCTGTAGCTCAGAAATGAAGAGGGCTATGAAAATTTTGTTTGCAGCATCTTCCGTTTGGCGAAAAAGTGGGACAGGTTTGTGCAAACCGCACCCTTCTATCTTCACTAATAACGGAGATACCCTATGATTTCAACCAAAATGGGACACACTGTACAAGCAAGTGGGCCATGCCATCAATTATATAAACGCATTCTTCAATCCTAGGAGGTTCAGTTACCGCACCCTTGATCTCCAAAGCATGTAGTACTTTGGCCTTGTCTGTCTTTGTAGGACAGCCATCTGCAGTTGCTAATGACCAGGGTACAGGTCCTAATAGATAGGATAGCAGCAGCTCTAGGTTAATTTTACGTTCCTGGGAGAGGAGCAAAGCCCTGCCAAAAATATTTCTTTCCGCTCTTATCTCAACTAGTTTGTTTTGCGCAGATTTGACAATTATCTTCTCTTGAATACTAGTAAAAGTTTGAAGTTTGTCTCTTAAATGGGTTATGAAATATGAAATTTTGTATTTTTAAGAATAAACCCATCTTATACGTTGATATGCAGCTTTCCCCAGACTATCTATATTAAGTATACATTTTTCAAATTCATCGATTATCTCAAAGAGACCTGATATAGTCAAAAAAAATCAGTAAAACTCCAACTCACGGTCTCAAATTTGAAAAAAAAATTGAGACCGTGACTTGGAGTTTTACTGATCTTTTGTTTTTTTGTCTTGTTTAAAAAATTAGTATATTAAAAAAGGTTTAAAGGTTAAAAATTATTTTTTTTTCATTTTTCCTCAGTTTTCTACGTTTTTCCGGGCTATGCTGTAATAGGCATTAGGCAAACAGCTAAAACCTTAAACTACATGACAATATCAAGCAAAAAATATTTAGCTCATAAATTCCAACGGTGGGGGGATGGGGGGTATATACGAACCTTTTTCTATTGCATGTTAAATTTAATATATGTTTCTTTTTATAATATTTTTATATTTTGAAGAAGTTCTAGGATAATAATATTTATTTTAGTTATGGTGTCAGTTATGGTGCTAGAATATAAGGTAGAATTAGTTAGATTTTATTAAATTTCATTTTTATAGATAAGTTAATAGATAATTTTTATAGGTAAGTGTCTAGCAGGAAAAGTGTACCAATGTGATTGTTAAATTTGTATTGTTGTATTTTTTCCAAATAAAATAATAGTTTGTTTTTTATACTTCTAATAATAACTAAACTATAAACATTCTAGGGTTTAGCAAGGCAGTAATTTTTAATATATTTGTACTTCTTCTAGTTTACAAGATCCCTGTATTGGAGATTCTTATATGGGACATCATGTATAATATATTATCTTTTATAATAAAAGCTTTTTTGTGACGTATTTCGTCTCATTCGATATGATGAAATATGAGGGCTTATATGTATCCATTTCAAACACGCAAAAACAATTTAGGGAGTGACCAACCTAAAAATTCATATTAATACGGACAAAAGCACCTCGATGGCAAAAAATCCAATGAATTGTGCGTGAGAAAAGAAGATAAATTGACATTAGAGCGAACATTAAAGGCGTGTTTGTGTTTAGAGACCAATATTTTTCGCGAGGTTTATAGACCTTGATATAAAAATATATATATCGTCTCATATTTGTAGAAGATTAGAAGATTTAATAAAGTAATACAGGATGGCCCAGTATTCAGAAAAAGATCTATATCATGCTTTTATAGTTCATACCAATTAAACTTTTAGTCATGTCATTAAGCTTGACCGGAAGCGCGTTGCCACCTTTTACATATTTTCTTTTAATCAAAATATTTTAGGAAACAAAAATAAATTAATTATAAATATCTAAACAAATATTAATTACATCAACAAAACTCGCCTCCTTAACTGCATTTAAAGAACATTACGACCGCATTCCCGTTCAAAATATTCTAATAAGGTTGCGATGAGTTTTTGCATTGGCTATTAAGCTATCTTGTACACTTCGCACTAAAAGAGGTTCTAAAAGGAACAATGTTCGACTGTAAGATCTGCTAGTAAAAATTTTTAAGCTTAAAGTATTACAGCACCAGTCATTTAAACCAAAAATTCGTAAAACAAAACTAAAGTGTCGAGTTTAAAATTATTAACTAGTTTTATACAATATTTATGTATATAAAAACTATTAAAGTAACAACATCATTAAAATCTAAATTAGTTAGGTACCTAATAAAAATTAGGTATAGGTATTAATTTTGTTAGTTTTAATATATTTTAAAATTTTAAAAACTCACTACGTCCACTTTTCTATTTTTATATATGTTTTATATTTTGTAGGTACATAAAATTCAATAATTTTTAACATTAATCATAATTTTACAATGTATGATAGGCAAATATTCTTTTTGTATTTTTTATCTGCTATTTTTTATCCCATTGCTTAATTTGACTTTGCATAAAAAATAATGAATAAAATTATATTAACTTTGTTTCTTTTGATATATTTTGATATAATAATAGTAACAAAAATCACTACCTCCTCTTGTATTTTCAGTTCCTTATATTTTCTACATAAAATTCAATAATGTTTACTATTAATCATAATTTTCTTTTTATTGGGAAAAAATGGGCTTTTAAAGCATTTAAAAAAAATGACTTATTATTTTTACAGGCAGTCCTCGATTTACGTCGTTTCGTTTCACGTCATTTACGTCGAACAAATTTTTGTCACTATTCCTCAAAGTTACGTCCCACTGTTTCGAGTTACGTCATTTTTTGAAAAGAACGATCCAAATTTTGAAAGAAGTTTGGACATAAACTATAAAATTTAAGCAGCATACAAGCATGGTTGACAGATCCTCATAATGAAAAAGCGGGACAGTGTTGATCATTACTTAACTAACAAGTATTAAGACTTTTGACGACATCCACAGTAAAAGTTCCAACCAAAAAAATAAATATATACTTTATAAGTATATCTACTTTACTCTCTGGTATTTCTGTAGTTGTCATATTTATGTATTATATTTACTATTATGGATAGTTAAAAATACTTTTTTTGATTAGATAGCAAAAACGAGGGACTAAAAATACTCTAATTATAATTTTTCATAAAAAATACTTTCTAAAATATAATTCGTTTTTTATATTTTTCTTTTTTTTTGTTTTCCGTTTTTTTTATTCTTGTATTACTATAAGTTTAACTACATATACAATACACTGTTTCTCATACCTCAATTATTTGAAAATACAATAATATTAATATATACAAACGCACACATCTCTTTTTTTTATTGTGTTTTTATCTTACAAAAGTACCGAACTTCTCCATTTTCTATAGAATATTATGACAATATAAGATTCAACTTACGTCGTTTCGACTTAAGGCGCTGTTTTGAGGAACCTAACCTGTCGTAAGTACGAGGACTGCCTGTTTTTTTTTACTGCTTCAGGGGAAAAATATACAGATTTTTTACTTATGAAGGTATAAACATTATTTATAATAATTGCAACGTCGAACAAAAATAAGATTAAATCTCTACAAGAGCTACGGGTACGGTTTTAGAATCAAATTATATTCCATACGCATAATTAACATTTCATGTCATAATAAAGTTGAAAAGTCTGCCTGATACCTAATTAAAATGCCAAGGTAAATAGAATGTTAGAGGTAGCTTATCTGAAACGTCGTCTATCGTAATTTTCTGTGTAGTTCAAAGAGTCGCTGCAAGTTATTTAGCATACCATAATAGATTTTTCCATCATAACACTAATTAGCTGTCCTATAATTATTGTACTGCTGCTTTGAGAGAAATTTTGCGAAAATATTTGACATAAAATCTCCCACATTGAATAGACCCAGCTTAAACAGACAACTTGTGGGAATTTATAATAAACTATACATGTAAGTTTAATTTAAGTAAAAGAATAAATTAATTCACTTTTAAAATAGCTATTCATCTTTATATTTCATCATTCATTTATAAAATACGATTCCAATTTTCACTGATATTCCAATTCCATTCAATTTGTGTTTTCCTATTAATAATAATAATAAGTGATTTTTTTATTGTTAATTGGCATTTTCGTAATTTTATAGCTTCCTACACTAAATTCAAGTCTCAAGTCCTTAAAATTTTTCAGCGTGTAGTTACAGACTGAACAGAAATACCACAGAACCACAGAGATATACTTTATTAAAAAAAATTAAAATTGAATTAACATTTAGTTAAAACCTTTAGACGAATGTTTAAAGATCGTATATAGTATAATAATAACTTTTAAGCGTTAATCATAATATTTTACTGAAGCCAGATGTTCTAATTTCAGTAAAACATCAAAACGGGCACAATTACTCTAAAAGCAATAACATTTTGTTAGAAGCAGGCTTAATAATATCAATTATTAGCAATTTAATTACGCTATAGAACAATATTTAGTATACTTTAACAATTTTCCTGAGTTTAAAATTATTAACTAGTTTTTATACAATATTTATGTAAAAAATGTCTATACCTATGTGGCGGATTTATCTCTCCAAAAAAGTCCAATGTACTGGTATTTCGTCACTGCAAGAAAATCTACAAAATAAAATAGTTATTTTTTGTAAACACTGCTACGTTAATCCAACGGAGACTAATAGTCAGCAGGGGTCTACCAAATTTGCCTAACGGACAAAAATAAAATATTTAACGTTTCGGTGAGTTTATCTCTTTCCGTTGTCGGAAGAACAAAAAATTCCAACCAAACCAAACCAAACTATTCGAGAACACTTTAAATTTTTTTAAACAGATACGTTATCCCGTGGTCTAAAAGGTATTTTTAAGAATGACAATTATAAACTTGTGTATAGTGCTAATAATAAATTACAACAATTATTAGATAATCCAAAGGATAAAACACCTCCACTAAAAAGGTCGGGTATTTATGAAATTTCTTGTAAAGATTGTAATCAGAAATATGTTGGGCAAACTAGAAGATCAATATTAACTAGATTTAAAGAACATTTAGCTCAGATAAGATATGGAAGACCAGATAAATCTTGCGTTGCCGAACATATTGTTGATAAAGAACATTGTATAGATCTTAATAATTTAAAATTAATTAAACAAATCTCAAATTACAGGCAATTTGATGCATATGAAAGCATCAGAATTAATAAATGTAATGATAGTATGAACAGAGAAAACGGTACAATTCCTTCAAGTTCTTTGTTCCTACTACTCTAGTGGCGGAAATTTAACTGTTACGTTCGGTGGGCTCTGACTCGGTTGGCTTGTAGATTGTATTTTAGTTTATAATCATCTGCTGTTGATGCTAACATGGTTAGCGAAACGCGCGTCCAGTGTAAAAGTAAAAGTGTTTTGGTGCATTGTGGTGACTTAGTGTTTTTATTTTGCTGTGTAACACCAAAGGTTCCAACCCTCAACTGTAACAGATACGTCTACAAAAATCGTGTATCTGTACGTATAAAACTATGTATGTATAAAAATTATTGAATATACCTCTCATAGTTTTAATATATTTTGATATAATAATTGTAATAAAACTCACTACGTCTACTTTTTCTATTTCTTTTTATATTTTGTAGGTACATAAAATTAAATAATTTTTAACATTAATCATAATTTCATAATATATGAGAGGCAAATCTTCTAATTGTATTTTTATCTGCTATTTTTTATCCCATTGCTTAATTTGACTTTGTATAAAAAATAATAAATAAAATTATATTAATTTATTGTTACTTTTAATATATTTTGATATAATAATACATAGTAACAAATATATATTTTCTACATAAAATTCAATAATTTTTACTATTAATCACAGTTTTATAATGTATGATACGCAAGTCTTCTTAACTCATTTTTAATTTATTATGCTTTTGTATAATTTTACTTTAGCCTTGAATTATGTATAAAACTATTTTTTTAATAATTATTTAAATTTGTTTAAATAAATATTAATTTCTGTAACTTAAAAAGTTTCTGTAACGTAAAAGCAATGCTAATAAAATATGTATGTATATTTATAATTATTATAAACATAATAACTATATGTTTTCATTCATTATACAAGGTGTCCCAGAAATAAATGCAAGTATTTTAACTGGTAGTATAGTTCGACCCCAGAAACACGCTTATGAGGTTTTTTTTGCAAAAAAAAATAAAAATTTTATATTTTTCTTGACATTTTCCGGAAAATATTGAAAAACTTTTAAGTGTCGGTTGTTCAGTTTCTGGCAATTTGTTTATAGTGCTTCCAGAGAATGCAATGTTACCACACTTTTATCCATATTCTGTATGTTTTATAAGTTATAAGTTCACATTTCTACAAATTTCTACAAAAAAAATGCTGAAATTAATTTTATTCCTGTAGATTTCGTAATCATTGTAGATTACTATTAAGTTTAGTGCAACGCCTACTATTTTAAGTACCTTTTTTATAGTTTAGTAAACTGAAATAATAAAACACTAAATAATGAACAATTATAACAGCTTTTTTTCGCCATATTACGAAATATTTTCAATTTCTCCCGACAGTTTTTTTCTTTGGATGAAAATTTAGCAGTATTTTATCCAGCATATCCATACGCAAACACGTGTACACCCTCTATCTATTAAACCGCACATATAAAACATATATAAACATCAGATATTATAACTTTTAATGATAAATCAAATATTTTTTCACCTTCTTTTCGAATTTTTTGAATCAGTGTCCTCTATTACATATGTAAATACATTCATATATAACATTTCACTTACATTTAAACAGAGAAGCTGTTTTGAATTGAATTTTAGGTTATCCAATTCATTTGAGATTTTATTCAAAACATTAAAACTCTGACAAAACTAGAAAATTGGTAAATGTAAGATCAGCTTGTAAAAATACTTTTAATATTCAAATAGAAATATCAATTATTTTAATTCAACTTTCAATAAAAATCGTCCTAAATAATTCAGATGGCTATGAATGTCTTTTGTGCCACAAGCGAGTGTTTAACTGTAGTGCTGTCAAGAATCCGCAGTGAAATGTGCTCTAATAAATTAGATGGCGAAAATGACGATCGACGACATTTCCTATGTAAATTTACATATAAAATCACAGTGATCTTCATTTCATAGCCACCGCTGACATCGGCTTTTTTCGATAATACAGTATTTGGCAATAAGCTTTATAAAAAGCTTAAAAAAATAATAAATTTTAAATTAATTACGGTTCGGGTTTATTTTTTATTGATGACCTCAAACGCACAAACGAAGCACTTTTGCATAAAGGTAAATTATGTGCAATTAATGTATTTTGATTCAAAAAATACGTACTTATTCTAGTCTGCTTTGGAAAAACAAATTCTCCAAAAAAATTGTCCTCAAAAACTATGCGATGTGGCGTTTTTTACAAGGGACACAAAATGTAGTAAATACTCTAGAGACCTTGTTATTTATTTGAGTTGGAAGATATTTATACTACTATTTATATTACAAAATTTATGTAGGGGTGGGGTAGTTTTCACCCTTCCCATACTTTTCTTGATTTTTGGAAAAGGTGAATGTTAAAGCACTTAGCATCAAATCTCATTCAAATCGGAATAACAGTTCTTAAAATATCTTAAAAAATCTGTATTTTTTTTAAAGTTTGATGCCCTCTAGCAGACATACGAAGCACTTTTGTATAGAGGTAAATTGTATCTAATAAACTTTTTTGATTTCAAAAATACGTAGTAGTTCTCTGTTCACGGAATATTGGGACACCCTGTATTAAATAATAGCAAATTAATATTTATATTAAATTATAGGCAGGGGTTTAATATTATAAATTTGCTGAACTTTAGCCCAGACAGATTATTATAAGTTTTGCAGTACAGCAGGGAAAGTAATAAAAGTAAGATTTTTATGAAGCTAGTAGATTTAGAACGGCAATAAAATGACGATATATTATATTGGGATGTTTACTATACTGAGATACTTGATTCCTTAAGAGAAAACAAACTAATAAAAGTTGCGAAGGGTATTGATCCGAATGTAATGACATTTATCTTTAAGCAATAACATTGAAGCTAGAACAAAGATAATAGATCAGAAATAAGGTTGCGAAGAAGAAAATAATTGCTGGATAATTTAAAGAAAACCTTATTTTTATTATAATAAAGATCTATACAGGGTGGTACGCCTTTCATACGACGCGGAGGCTCCAAGGAAAACGGTAGTAGTATATTGAAGTTATATTTTCTGAGCATTTTTTAATAATATACCGGGTACGTTTCAAAAGTGGCTTACCCCCTATAACTTTTTTATTTTTTCAGATAAAAAAACGAAATTTGGTATGTTAGTATATGACATAAATTAGGATTGAATGACCTATTCAATATTGTTTTCGGTCACTTCCTGTTTCACCGGAAATGACTATAACTTTTGATTTTTAAATGGCACTCTCGGTATTTTTTTACTTTATTGGATAGAAAAAGACATTCTGAATCGAATGACATATCATATGCTAACTTTTGACATCGCTCAAAGATAAATTGTATTTTAAATTTCAATCTAGAGTCCCATGGCTGTGTTAAAACACTCATTTTTTATCAAGAAGCCTTGAAAAAATAGATTTGATCGTCTAATATTTTTAGTGTTTTGTCCTGGTCGGCTAAAAATGCCCAAATCGTATTTGTAAACATATCTCAACTTTTTTCAAATGGAACGAGCGTGGCTCATTAGTATGTTTGGAAAAAGCATTTTTTTTCCGAATAATTTGCTACCACACACTTGGTATTTCGAGTCAAATTGTCGTTATGAATGGCATGCTACAATTTTAAATAAATCATATGAGAAAATGTCAAAAGTTGACTTATGATATGTCATTCTATTCACAGTGTCCTTTTCTATTGAATAAAGTAAAAAAACCGAGGGTGACATTTAAAAATCAAAAGTTGAAGTCATTTCCGGTGAAACCGGAAGTGACCGAAAAAAATAGAATTTTTCCCCATTGCGTTCTATTGTGCGCTGCTTTCTCCCACTGATTCTGCATGCTTATCCCCTTTAAATTTTCATGGAAAATATCCTTGTATCTTTTGAGTTGTTTACCCGATTTTCCCTTACCGTCTACAAGCTCCCCGTAAAAAAGGGATTTCGGTAGACGATTTTCTTGCATCCTAAAAAAATGACTGGACTTATAATAATAATTATTGTATGTAAAACCTCATTTTCCGGACTGAAATCAACAATAGAAGGTGTGTTTTACGATACAATATAGAAATAAAAATTTGTATTTATTCTATAACGACTAACAGCGGAGTAATTTTATTGAGTAAAGGCAATGTGTATCGCTTTTTATTCCGCTTGCGTGATCGCAAAAAAATGAAAACTCGTAACAAGAAAAAAATTTACGTAATGGTAGAAAATCCTTCTATGAAATTGTTGAAGTTTACTTTTCCAATAATTTTATTATGTAGCTAGGCACTCGTAACAAAATTTATATTAGGTATTATACTTAAATACATAATTATTAATAAAACGAATTCAAATTCTATTTTCTATAGTTCATCTAAATTTTCATATTAATGTAATTCAAAAATATTTGTCTACTTGAAGGCAATGCAAAAAATTTCAATTTATTTGAACCGAAAATTTGGAATTTTGAGTTAATAATTTTTATTTTAACGATTATTTTTAATAATCTAAATATGTAATATTAAATTCTTTTACTTCATAACTTTTGTAATTCTTTGTTTAAAATAATATATCACCGATGTTTCCTGTAAAAATTTAAATAATTAAAAATAAAACCTTAAATAAGTACAAATATTTTCAGGGCTGGTAGATCTCGATATTGTGTGTCATCTGTCCGTCTGAGGACTCCATTCGGGTACCTCTATCCACGTGCCGAGTTTGGTTCCAATCGACCAATAATTAAGAAAAATTCTGATGATTTGGTCCATTTAGACGCATCGGTTCGAAATGTCGAAGGCGCCATCCTGTAGCCCGTCCCCAGTTATGCCGAAATCAACCCACACTTTTCTTCAAAATCAAATCCTTTGTTGTCCCACCGTGATGAAGATGTAAAAGAAACATCGTATCCAACTTTGCAGGGTGGGACCGTGTGTACCATCGCTCACATAGCCTAACAATTATCTCTAGCACTTAACTAAACTCTCTAAATATTTACTAAATTACATTGCAAAATTTAAAATACATGATGTATCTATCAAATCGAATGAGATACAAATAATCAAGACTGCTATCTGATGGTGCTAGACAGTTTTGGAATTATGTCAAAGCAGAAAATGTAGATGGTAAAAGTTTCAGCAAAATGTTGAATATTAGTTTACAGATTATTGTGAAAGTATTTTTTTCAGACACCACAGATATTCATTTTCCTATATAAATAATAGCTTTGTTCGTAATAAAACACAAAGCAGCAGATATTAAAAATGCCGTTAGAAATAAACTCACTACCAAAACATAATGAAATTCCTAGTTTCTCATAAGTGCTTGGCCTATTATTCTTATTGAATTGTGGTTTTACCTTCTTTCTTATTTATCAAGCCACAATACATTGAATTGAAATACTTCTAATAACTAATATATAGAAATAGTAATCCCATCAAAAACATAGAATAAAAAAAAATGTCAAATCTTACAACGTTATTATTCCACTAGAAGGAATGACTAGATATTTGTTTACAAAAAGAAAACTATTTAAATCTTTGTAAAAGAGTATACCAATTAAATATACTACCATTATTTCCACCTGAATAACAATTAATTACACACTAAATTGTGTTAGTTAATAAATTGTTCTAAATAAATGTGGATTTGGATCAGAAATCAATAGAATTATAAGTTATGAATGTCAACGTCCCTTTTAAAGTGTTACTTTTACCAGACTTTTGTGTCTAATACACATACAAAATTTAGTTTTTTCAATATTTGGAGCAATTATTAATCATATTAAGCAACGCAAAGGTCAATTAATGGAGTTCGAATACTGGTATCATATTAATTTGTCCTCTTTTACAAATATTTAAACAGTTTTTTATTTTATTTTTTATATCGACAATATTAGTAAGCTGTGATAATTTCAACCCCTTCCACTCATTTTAAAAAAGTGAAAAAATTACCAGAAAGTGTGTTTTCATAACAGTAATGCTTCCGTAAAATTTCATTAGTCTATCTCTTTTCGTTTTCAAGATAAAAAATAAAAACATTATTTTTCCGCCATCTTTGTACCGCGATATCTCCCTAATGGTTGACTTTTTACCCAACGTTTATAAAGCAAACTACCCTTTATTTTGAACAAGGAATCACCCCCTGAAGTTTTTCGCATTTGTTTTGAAACACCCTGTATACAGGGTAGTCTGAACTGTATCCCGGAAACATCGGCAGAATATTCTGCAGATAAAAATAAGTAAAAAAGTTCGTATAAATCTATGTCCTAAAATGCTTAGTTTCAGAGATATAGGGTGTAGAAGTTTCATTTTTATTTCGATTTTTTCCAAATAATATCTGAAGTAATGTCAATATTTGGATGAAAATTGGTGTCTAGAAGTTTTTTGACATGAGAAATTTAATTTTGATGTCAATATGGCTCTTACTGGTAAAGGGCGCCACCTACATGTGTTTTAACTGTTTTGAAACGTAATAAGTTTTTGTCCGTACCTGTATAAAACTACTGAGGGAAAAAATATGTGTGAATTTTTACGTAAAAAATATCTCTTTGTAAAAATCGCTACAAGCAACCATTCTCAAGATATTTAGAATGGAAATAGTCAATACATGTCATTATTGACGAAAAATAAACAGGTTGAGTTGACATGAATAGACATTTCAATTTGATTGACGTTGAATAGACATTTCAGTTTGATAGACAATTAAATTGTACATCCAATTCTTGTAAAATATACAAGGTGTTCCATTTAAATTAAACAAGTTATTGCCGTTTAAAGCTAGTAATTACTTAAAATAAATATTTAGACACTCTTTATAAGGTAGTACCGTATAATCGAAAAAAAACGGCGTCCAGTTGGCTGGGAAATGACGATCGATGACATTTCCCATATAAATTTACATATAAAATGACAGCGATCTTCATTTCATAGCCATCGCTGACGCCGTTTTTTCTCGATCATCCGGTATAATTTTTATTATTGCAACACAAAATTTAGTTAATAAAAAAATTCAGTACAATATTTGGTTTTAAAAAATATACCTAGAGAAATGTAGCATTGAAATTGTTATTGTATTTTAACAAAAATGTAAATAGTTCAAAAACGGTAAGATTAAAGGGCGGTAAACCTTAATCAAATTTACCTTTATTTTAATCGTAGAAACTGAAAATATAACGATATACAGGTTATTCCATTTAAAGAATACAACTTTTATATTTTTTATTTATTTGGGACACTCTGTACCTTTTGAAAATAATTCTAAATTGTAGCTTCAGTAGTCCTCCAACGATCCTATCACTCAGAATTTCTATGAGGTGAATAAGCTGGTATATTTTTCAAGAATATTGTATGTATTTGTTATTATCTTTTTATATCAACTATTCTACTAATTATTATTTAAAATATATTTATAATCTTCAAACCATCTCGTAAACTTTAACGGCCCTTTTGAATTCGCTTAAAACCCAATTAAATTGTATGGCCTGCCATACTACTTAACTCGGAGCTCAGCGCTTGCTGCTATATTTTTTTATTATTAAATTCTCGTTAAAAAATAGCAATAAGATGAGAGAAAAACAGGCTGCTGCTTTCGCAGTTCGTTGCTTCTATTATTAAATACAAAAAAAAATGAGCAAGGGGCAATTTAAATTTAGGCGTTTAAATTTTCTTACTTAACATAGACAAACATGGGGCAAGCTTATGTTTCATTATAGAAATTGCTGAAATTTTATTTTTAGATAAAATTCTGTTTATGAAAAATTAACTTTTAATCATCGTTTTAGATGTATAGAATGTTCAGCCATCGTTCTAGCGATGGAAACTATCGAATTAATTAGACTATCGAATGATTACTGAATGAATGATTTCAACTATCGAATGGTTTTATTCGAATAAAATCATTCATTCATTTGTATACTAAAGCATACAACCTCGCCGTGCGACTAAATGGTTATCGTTGAGCCACGACTATCGAATGCTTTTATAAATGAAATTAGTATTCGTTTGATTTTTGTGTGCGTCAGTGCATTATTAGTTCTTCCAAATTTTTATAATTTCGCCTTATAAATACTGTGCTACTTTTGTGTTTATTAAAATATTTAAAATACTGAAATAGTAGTTTTTTTAATTGACGATTGTGTGCGTGAGCAAGTGGTCAAAATTTTTCCGAAAATTTGTGTGATTTTCCGTAGCCAGATCTTTCAATTATTTAATTTTATATAGTATATGGTCTATTTTTTAATGGGTAATTTTGAGAAGTAGCAATTTTTAAGAGAGATGAGATGAACTTACAATTAATTTTAAAAATACATATTTATATTTTAGATGTTTTAATAATATGAATTAGTTGAACTTAATAATCGAACTCACACTATGGGGTGAGAAAATTAAATTGAAAGTTTTACACGTGCCAATTTAAAAAAAAAAGGTAACGATATTTGTATTTTGTTTATGCTAATTCTCTTACATGTAGTTTTTTGCGAAAAAATATCTTATTTATTTTTTAAAGTAAATGCCAGTAAAAGTAAATATTATTTTTAAATAGTAAATATAAAGTACCTAATATAAATAATTTTGATTTCTAATTTTTTATTTATATTTTCCTTCCATTACACTGCATGCTTAGAAAATTAATAAATGTTTATATTTCACGATTTTAAAATTTGTTGTTAATATAACAAATTAGTTCTGTCATTATTATTATTTAATAAACCAACGTTGCCAAAAATTTAGAGACTATATTATTTTTAAATAGGATCTAATATAAACAATTTTGACATCTAATTTGTTGTTTATATTTTGCTACTACTTAAAAAAATGTTTATATTAAATGATTTAAAATTTTGTTGTTAATAGGTATAACAAATTATTATTGTTATTATTATTTATTAAACCAGTCTTTGCTTAAAAACATTAAAAATCATTTTCCTACATCCAAAATAACAAGTATAACAGAATATTAATAAAAAAATGCAAAATATATAGACATACTATCCCTACTTTGGTGTATTGTGGTGAATTGGTGTTTTATTTTAAATACCAAGAACAAAAAAATCATATCAACCAATAAATTAAAATAAATCAATCCATGTACAAAATAAAAGAATTGTAAATGAACTTAAGGAGAAAAAGAATGTATCTCTGGTTTGACTGAAGAGTATAATAAGGCAGAGACAAATTGAAGAGAAAATACTAGTCATTGGATACTAACGAAACAAATGACTTAGGTAATAGTGAAACAAAGGATAACAATGTTCTATTGAAAATGAAATTTAGCAATGCTGTAAAATCTTTATCAAAAAGTATTTAATGGGGAGAAAAAAAGATGTTTCTACGCAGAATTTTGCTTTTTTAATACAAATTTGGAAAAGTATAAAGAGGATTAACCATTTTAGGGCAAGCACAATTTTCTATACCTACAGAACGCATTTTTCTTAAAATGTTTCTTTTTGAAGAGACGCTCCGGGGACATACTGTATATTCAAATTAGATCCTAAAAACTTTTGATTAACTAGTTTCGTGAAAAACCTGTATATTTTGCAAAAAACCGGCAGATAACGTTTCAGCTGTTAAATATCTGTTTATGCTCTAACGAATCGCATGCTCAAATGGCGAGCAGACATTCTGACGCCGAAGCTTCAGTCGTTTTTATCCACAAAACTTTTGCTCTTTTTCTTTCACCGATAAAACTTTCATCGGTAAAGATAGTTTAGGGTTTTGAATGTCGTACAAAAGACTGCTCACGTCATAACGATATAGTATTACATTTTAAAATGTACGATATTAAATATACAGTGTCCGAATATTCCATGGAAATAGAACTACTACGTATATTTGGGATCAAAATAAGTTCATTAAGTACTTCGTTTGTCCGTTAGAGGGCATCAAACTTAAATGAGTGGTAACAACCCCTATTAGACCGAGAGCTGGCTACATAAAAAACCTTATCATCGTTACATGGCTAATTTTTTGTGTGAAGTATCCTTTTGTGTAGCCATTGTGAAATAGTCATGTCTGCCAGCGCGATTCCGGGGCTTAAAGCGGGGGCGGCCAATCGAAAGGGTGAAATTTTGACACTAAAAATATTATAAGGTACACGAGTTATAATTGCCAAATAGCTTTTATTTATTATTAGGAAACGTGTAAAATTGTTGACAGACATTTTTCAAGTGGCTAAAATGCCGGCGGACAACCCGAAAGAGGCATGGAATTTGACAAAAAAAAATCATCGCATACATGCATGTCGGTTGGTGGAATGTCATGTTTATTGTAAATTAATTTAAAAAGCCGTATGCAAAAGGACAGACAAAAAAATCGTTATTGAAATAATAAAAAAATATATTTATAATATAATCGTATATTATATGATTTCTGACTTAATCTGTACTTAATCTGACTTGAATCTATACTTAAATGGATGAGGCGGCCAGCGTTCCCTAAATAAAGCGCTAGAGTAATATCGCGCTTTTGATAACTGTCTGCAGCTGATTGAGCAACGATCTTTTTGTCTGCCCTTTTGCATACGCCTTTTAAAATAAATAAATATGATATTTCACCAATCGGCATGCAAATATGCCATAATTTTTTTCATTCTTCAAATTTCATTTTTTAATAATTTTTAAAATTTCATGCCTCTTTCGCGTTGTCTGTCGGCATTTTAGCGACTAGAAAAATGTCTGCCAACAATTTTCCACGTTTCTTAATAATAAATAAAAGCTATTTTCGCAATTATAACTCATGTATCTTAATTTTAGTAATTTAAAAATTAATAAAAATTAGTAATATTTTTAGTGTCAAAATTTCACCCTTTCGATTGGCCGCCCCCGCTTTAAGCACCGGGATCGCGCTGGCAGACATGACTATTTCATAATGGCTACACAAAAGGATACTTCACACAAAAAATTAGCCATGTAACGATGATAAGGTTTTTTATGTAGCCAGGTCTCTTAGACTATATAGGCTTGGTACATTTCAGTTGATTTCAAAAAATTCCGACCGCAGCGCTTCAACGGCAAAAATCAGAAATTATCAGTACCTATTTCACAGCGCCGCGCGCCGTCATGTTGATCGCATTAAAATAATATTGAAAACGTGATTTTGTCATAAAATTTAAGAATTTTAGTTTTTTGCTAGTGCAGTTATTGAGACTATAAAATACTCAGGTACGAAGTTTGTGTGATGTAATGCTGTTTCGGGTAGTAAAAAATAAGTTAGGCCTTCTAAAGATACCAAAATATTTACTTTTTTATTTTTATTTTTAGAATTTTCACATATTATACTTCCTAACACTTTTAATATAATTAAATAATATTTTTTTATTATTATCGCTATTTAAACCCGGGTATTTTTAGTACTAGTTGCTTATGTAAAACTTGGAAAATAAGTTTGTTATAATAATGCTTTTATTTATTCACTATTCTAATAAAGAATATGGATGCCTTCGGAAACTCTCTATTTATTTTATTAGTAATGCTAAATCACACTATATGAAAGTCGATTACAGAAAATAGTATGATTCATTGGCAAGCGATGTAAATATTTGTGATCAGGTAAAATTGTGATATAAGAGGAGGCTTAGCTTGCACGGGCGCGGCAGGTCAGTCAGTCGTTGATAGGCCGGCCGACTGTGTAGTGTTGTGTTTTGTCACAGAGCTGACATTTGAAAGTAGCGAGTCTTTTGACTATGGAAGTAGAAAACCTCTTGTGACGTCGTTCCTTCGAGGATGGTCTTGAGAGTTTGAGCTTGCTTCTCGATTGAGACAGTGGAGCGTTGCGTGAGGACCCCAATTAGCCTCATCGTTTGGGATGCGAATCTGTTTAGCGGCAGATTTGCGTCCGGGGGAAGCCCCTATACTATTTCAGGTGACACTAGCTAGTTGTTGAAGATTATTAACCAATAGATCCGAATAATATTTGAATTAGATGGAAGATATGGAATGGGATATATTGAATAGAATGTCAGTGATGCTAGTGGCTAGGGGGCGGAGTACCTCCGGGTGAGTCTTACTCTTTAACTATCAGATTTATCCAGATCAGTAAATGTTTGTTTTGTTATTTTCATGTACAATGAGAGAGTGCTTGCCAATGACCAACTAAAGGGATATTTGAGGTGAATTTGCATTGTGAGACCCGGTTGAGTAACCCCAAAAATTACGATTTTACACTTACGATATTCTCCGACGGTGGCAACACCGGCGGAGAATGCACCAAGCTTGTTTATATAGGTAATGAGTCTATATACCGTATAATAAAAAAACGGCGTCCAGTTGAGAATGACGATCGATGACATTCCCCATACAATTTTACATATAAAATGGCAGCGATCTTCATTTCATAGTCATCGCTGACACCGTTTTTGTTCGATTATATTGTATAACACACATAATTTGACGTTACTTCAGAAATTATTTGGAAAAAATCGAAATAAAAATGAAACATCGACACCCTGTATGTCCAAAACTAAGCATTTTAGGACATACTTTTATTCGAAATTTTTTACCTCTCTTTATCTGCAGAATATGCTGCCGAAGTTTCCGGAATACAGTTCGGACCACCCTGTATATAGATTATTTTTAAAGATGTAACAAATTTTCAAAGAGTATAGATACTAATATCACAGCTTACTAATATTGTCGATATAAAAAAATAAAAAAACTGTTTAAATATTTGTAAAAGAGGACCAATTAATATGATCCCAGTATTCGAACTCCATTAATGCTGCCGAAGTTTCCGGAATACAGTTCGGACCACCCTGTATAATAATTTATGAACGTTTGTGAAGTGAATTGGTGCTCACGGGACAACGCGTTCTGTATAAAATATATTTTTGGCATTACATAAATGAAAACAAATTAATAAAGATAAGTATTTTAAACGTTGGTCTTAATTAGAAATGACTTAAAAAAAATTGTGTCAAAATGCTTAAATAATAAATATATTCCCTCTTGTTTTCAATATCTAACTACTTGCAATATTCTACAACCTAAAAATAAACCGTAATATGATAATTACCCGACAAAAACTGAAAATACCACTAAAACGTCCTCATCTAATTTATATTTCTATAATTCTCTTGTATTTCATATCTGGTACAAGAATGCTCAAACTTATAATAGAGGATTAATAGTGTAATCCCCTGTTCGGACTAAATATTAAATTTTATAACGGGTTTATATTTCCATTTTACGTTAACTTTCGACGTCTATCAATTTTTATTAGAGGAAATACTATAATAAAAAAGAATGTTTCAATTCTGGTTCTCAAGTATTATATTTTATGGGGGGAAGGCAAAAAAAGATATATTTCAGAGTTTTATGCTTTTACAAGCCGCACATTCTAATCCTGTACATTCAGCTATTTCATTTTATAAAGGAATACCTCCAAATAGGGAATGCAATCCCGCAAATGCTGGACCCCGCAAATGCGGGATCCCTCTAAGATTTCGCGGGGTCAAAGTTGCGGGATTTACCGTGCGAGATCTGCGGGATCGACACATTACTACATGGTTACCGAATCGATCTCAATCAAGATCAAACCGCTTCGTTCCGGGCCAATGCGTCGACGCTCGGAACCCGGGGGATTCCCCTTACGGCTTGGCCATTAAAAATAAGTGAAACAAACAGGTTAGTTCTTAAATTTCTTTCTGGCGTATGTACGTAAGTGAAGAAAAGCGTTTAACTAGTACTTGTGGACAATTTCGTCAAATAAACTGCCGGACATAATTATCGGGACAAGCAAAATTTTAAGGTAAATTTAAAGTTGAATATCACTTGAACTAAAAAAGATTTTGGAATGCGGTTTGGACCAGGTTTTAGATGTATCTATTGTAATTAAAATGCTATATAGTTTTCGAAAATATATTTAGCGAATTCTCGTAAACAGGGTGTTTTATAAGAGTGTGAAAATTTGGTTAAGAATCTTTTATACCGCAAATTTACAATTTTTAAAAAATCGACATTTTTACCAAATACGACTAATCTGTATAGAAATTAGAGAAAAAATTGATCGGTTTTTAATTTTTTTTGTTTTAAGGAAAATTCAACGTTTTTTTTTTCGAAAAATATGCATTTTTAGTCACACGTATGGTCCTAAATGGTACAAAAAGCTTTGTACATTCTGCATATGCTAAAAAATTATTGATATAGAGTGTATCTAAAAGCAAATAACTAACACAGGTTAAAAATCAACATCAGAATAATATTTTTATTTATAAAATAAGTAGATAAATTATAATAAAATTTAAGTTTATTTAATATTAAATATATTTTTTGAACACCCTGTATATATCGATCCAAATTTCTGTACAGCTAGTTTAAGATACACGCTATATCAATATATTGTGGGCCTATGCAAAATGTACAATGCCTTTTGTACCGTTTAGGACCAAATGTATGACTATTGTTTACAGTCCCGCAATTTTGCGGATCCGCGGGATTGATTGCTTTAATCCCGCGGGTTTGCGGGATTGAGATTTTGGTGCGGGATTGCATTCCCTACCTCCAAACGATGATAGACTTGCCGACGCTATTTAAAATATTGTTTTTATTTTTGTTGCATGTACGACAAATACTTCTTTCCGTTTTGATTTTGTTTGTAAACATGTTTAGAACAATTTGAACATTTGTTACATACTTCAATGCTTTAAAAAGGATTAAATAAGCAGACTACAATAGAAGGTATCATAGGCATATAAAAATATTTAATATTGAAATTAAGAGAATTTCGGATTTTTGTCTTTATTTATTTTCATTACACAATATTTCGGTTAGAAGTATCACTGACAGTTATCTGTCATGTATAAGTATATGTATGAGAGTGAGAGAGAGAGAGAGACCACGGAAATTCAGAATTCAGAGATTCTTGATCACTGCATATATGTATATAGTGATTGCTCGATGACATAATCTTTTAACTATATTTCTTTTGGTTACTTCAGGAATGGTTCGATTTAGAATTTAAATATTGTCCCCTATGTGTGTGTTTTCTATATACAGCAGTGCTATAATGGATCCATCGCTTCTACTGACAAGAACATCCAGAAATGATAGACAGAAGTTTTTCTCTTTCTCAGTCGTGAATCTGATCTACTTCGTTAACTGAGATGATCGAGAAATGAATCCAACTGTCTATCGGTTCTATTCCAGATTATAAAGGTGTAATACTAATGGCATTGGTCTCAAACCGTTCCATATATATACTCGCTATCACTGGCGCTCTCTCTCTCTCTAGTGATACCATAAGCCATGAGTCTCACTCATAAGGGCCCCATTCACGTTGAGATCGGTATCGATACGTGTATCGCGACAGGAAGCGATACATGTATCTGAGATTTATATCCATGTTTCAAAGATTCCTACACGTTGAGACGGAATCAGGAAACATCAGTGTTCAAATTGAAAACCAAAATGATACTGCCTGCCATGCCGGTGCTTGTAGCAGTGGCAGTTGTATTATCAGGCATTTCAAAAAAGAAAAAAAGACGAAAAAGAATATGGGTTAAAAAATGGTTACGTGAGAGAAACAAATACACAGTGGCAAATTTACTACAAGAATTAAAGGTCGACGAATCAGATCTCTCAAAACTCACGATCTTCCATGTTGGAAACGAGTGGAAACGACACTGTTTATATTTTGGTATCGCGATACATAATAACATCAACATACACGTTGCAACAAGTATCAGTTGCATGCGTTTGGTATCGAAGTTTCACTACATTGATACAGACGACGATACCATCCGATACCGATATAGCGATACTGAGACAGACAAATACACTGTGAGATTTGTGTCAAGATCAGAGTTGTTAAACTACACGTAGTAATTAATAAACTACATTTACTACATGTCACAAGTAGTTTTTTAAATGTCGAGTAGTAAATGTGTAGTTTATGTAACTAATGTAGTTTTTTAAAATAACAGTGAAAACATAACCTTAAAACTTTGTTTGTTGATCAATTTAAAGAAATAAAAAATCTATATTTTGTGAATTTGTTCCTTATTATGTGATATTTTTGATACTTAGTAGTTAAAAATGCTTGGAAGACGTCGATGTCTCCATACCTTGCTCCATACCTTCTGGGAAGAGGGGAATTATCAAGTTGTGCCTTTAGATGTAAAAAATCATATATTCTCCTGGAGAATGTCTATGGAGAATTTCTCCATAAGAATTTATAGTTTATTTTGTGTTCAATGTTACTTTGTATTTCGTAGAAAATACACTTTTGTTGAAAAAAAAATTGTCTTTTTTTCTGGTGTTGTTTAACTTATACAAATATAATATAACTTCATACTTCCATGATAAGAATTTTGTTTAAAGTCTAAATTGTTTATATTTTACTATATTTTTGTAAGTAGTTTTTAACGTAGTTTCTGTGTAGTTTTTGTGTAGTTTTTGAAGGTAGTTTTTAAAATTTTAAAACGTAGTTAATACAAAAAACTACGCGTAGTTTTTAGCGTAGTTTTTGCTTCATAAACTACTTAACAACCCTGGTCAAGATACTGATACTTGCAACATGTATCGATACCGATCTCAACGTGAATGGGACCCTATAGGTAAACATCACACAGTCAACTCATAGGTAAACCATCACTTTAGACATAAAAACTAAACGTTGTGTAAGGAAAATAAATAAAGACAATGGAAGTCCGAAATTATTTTAGTTTTAACACTGAATCATTGTCTACCGCATTCAAAATATTATTTAATGATGCTCGTGCGACCTTCGTGTCCTGGTACCAGGGCAGATAAAATAACCAAACAAGGGAACCTGTCAGTACCATTCATAGACCCAGAAAGAACCGCGGCATTGAAAAAACAGTCACAAGAATGGGCACAAAACGATGGGTGGCTAACAAATCTCTAGAATGGTGGAGAAATTTACCAGGACAGAGAAAACCGAAAAAGTCCATTGTAGAACATACTCCAAAATTCACGGCAAACCCAATAATTAAAACAGAGAGACAGTCACAGCTGTAGTGGGTCTACAAACAAGGCACTGTAAGCTTATAAAGCTTATCATCTAACGCTGATAGAATTGACAGACAAAGTCATGTGCAGATTTTATCAATCTGAAAAAGAAACAACGCCTGGCAAATGTGCGGTTCTTTGAACATGGTAATGAAAAGCCATTGGCAAAGACCTACGTCAAGGGTTCAGTCTCCAAATTGCTACTTTCTGAAAAGGATAGAACTGGAGAATGTAACCTAGGGATCAGAAGGGGACCACAATAGGTCTGAAAGTGTCGCAGTAGAACTGGGCGATACACACCTTAACAATATAATATAATAACATATTTAGTACAGGTAACATTGTTAATCTCTGAATCTATAATATATATGTATTCCAATAAGCAATATGAAAATTGATATGAAAAACTTTACAAAATTTATAGCGAACAAAATTCATTATTGAAAAAACGATTAAAACTGAGCACAAACTCCAAAATTGTGTTTCTAAAAAATTAAGTTTGCTAAAGAAAATTTACGGAAAATCGTTAAAAGAAATGAGTTTTCTTTTTAGAAGTGAATGTTTTTTGACGCCACTCCCAAGACTTGACGTTAAAAAAGTATATTGAACTTTCTTTAGGAACTTCGACAGGTTAAAATATCGACATTAAAGTAATAAATAATAACAAAGTAGAGTTATTAATAGCTACAAATTTTTTAACTTACAAAGTACATCAGAACAATTTTCGGTATTTGTCATTATGCTTTGCCATTTAATGAATTGAAGATTGAAAGAAAATGACTATCATATAATTCAAGATTATGTTTAACGCAAAAAAATAAATCTCGATGGGTGAGTGACTCATATTTCAAGCAAGCATTAATATTTTAAATGTACTATACCGGGTGCGTCTCAAAAGTGGCTCACCACTATAACTTTTTTATTATTTTAGTTAAAAAAAAACGAGACTTGGTATGTCAGTATATGACATAAATACACATTGATTGATGTAGTCAATTGGTTTCGGTCACTTCCTCTTTCATTGGAAATGACTACAACTTTAGATTTTTAAATGGCACCCTCGGTATTTTTTTACTTTATTCGATAGAAAATAACATTCTGAATAGAATGGCATATCATATGTCAACTTTTGATATTTTCGCATATGGTTGATTTCAAATTATAACTTGCGGTTCGTAACGAAAATTTGACTCGAAATGCCAAGTGTGTGATATCAAATTGTTCGTAAAAAAATGCTTTTTCCAAATATGCTAATGAGCCACCCTCGTTCCAGTTGAAAAAATTGAGATATGATTAAAAATACGATTTGAGCATTTTCTAACTAGCCAGGACAAGACACTAAAAACATTAGACGATCAAATATATTTTTCCAAGGCTTCTTGATTAAGAATTAGTGTTTTTAATATAGCCATGGCACTCAGATTGAATTTTAAAATACGATTTTTTATTAAGCGAGAATATCAAAAGTTGACATATGATATGTCATTCTATTCAGAATGTCATTTTCTATCGAATAAAGTAAAAAATACCAAGGATGTCATTTAAAAATCAAAAGTTGTGGTAATTTCCGGTAAAACAACAGGAGGTGACAAAAAACAATTGAATACGTCAATCAATCCTAATTTATGTCATATACTAACATACCAAATTTCGTTTTTATATCTGAAAAAATAAAAAAGTTATAGGGGTGAGTCACTTTTCAGACGCACCCGGTATAGTTTCTTAAATATATATCGTGTGATTGAAAAAAACGACATCAAAGACGACTGGGAAATAACAATCGATAATCGATGACAATTTTGGCGAGGTCATTGTCTAGAGGTCATTTCCTAAAAATTGACATAAAATTTGTAAAAAATTAACACCAATTATAGAAATATTAAAGAAGAATAGAACGTTTCCAGACACACAGATCTATATATTTCGAAAAGTAAGTTTATTAGTAACATTTACGTCATATCGTATAATTATTGTAATGTATTACTCCTAAAACGAATTATAAACCTGTTAAACGTATCATTATGAAGTGTTTTTTGGCCTAGCATATTTATATATGACAGATACCTTTAGTACAATGCAGTGAAGTTAGTTAAACGTTAATTACCACCGAAACAGTTTTCAATAGCATCAAACTTCACATATTGAGTTCTCCCAGCAATATATGTATTGACAGGCATTTGAGAGTTCAATTTCGTACTGAGCTAAATTAACTTTTGTTGGAAATTCAAAACTTCAATAAAGGTGTTCTTATTCTACTAAAAAAATATTTTTTTTATAAATGCCGTTTTAAAACAAATATCGTGTATTTAAAAGTTATATTGTTCCGATTTTAAAAAAAGAACACCAAAGGGAGTTTTTCTATACTAATCTACAATATTCCCTAATACAGTGGCTGATATATTATTATTTTAAACGTAACTTATACAAGGATAAATTAAATATCAAAAAATGGTGGTGTTTTGTACTGTTTAACAGCTATTAAATTGGAGGGTTTCAAGGACATGTATGAAAAAGTGTACTTTGAAATGTTGAAAAAGTAATAAATTAAAAATTAATAAATATAATTCGATTGTTACAACTTTTCGTCGCGCTAGCTCGTGTGTCACGGGCGTCTTGATAGCTCGTGTGTCACATGTGTGTCACGGCCTTGAATCAGCGCGCGTAAAGAAATTTCACTTGAAAATGTTACTACTTAAAAAATATCGGATATAGCCTTTTCAGTGTCATTATTCTTAGTGCTAAACCGGTCGAATTTCACGATATCGAGTGTGAAAGTGAATCGTCATTTCATAATATGTGAGAAGAACGAACTTTCCGGTCGCGATTACGTCTCCCGTTCGTTGTTTTAGTCGATAGGTGATGCGGTTTCATAAACACATCTCTTTCGTGGTATAAAATAAAAAATAGAGTCGCGCGTCGCGATGAACGATTCGATAGTAGACAGTATACGTTCTTCTCCTTCATTTGAAGAGTAATAACAGTTATCGCAAATACGCATACTAGAAGAATTGATCTTAATGTATAATTTAAAATCTAATGCCGGGCCCAGACCAAGCAGACAAAACAAGACAGAAACATTCATGTTTTGCGACAAATCCCATACATTTCTGCGACATTACTGTCTCATTTTTGTTCTGTTCCAAAATTCAGAGACTTTTCAATGTCCCGTCTCGAGTCGGTAAAGATCAAAGTGTCTCTGTTTTGTTCGTATATTTTACCTCGGCGCAGTGTGGATGGCGTGCGCTGCCAACAGTAGGAGACCAGTGAAATCACACGTGGTTAATAAAACTCATTCGCAACAACTCAACTCTAAACTTTTGATTTTGTTGTACTTGTGTCCTTGCGGTGTGAACAATTTTTCTCAAGTTTGTCTTTTCAAAATTCCCCATTTTTTGTCGCAAGTTTGTCTTGTTTTTGTCTCAAAATCGTGTTTACTTTTTGTCTCCTTGGTTTGGACCGGGCATAACAGATACGGTCACAGTTTTGTTTTTGTACCTAAATTTATTTTTTTTTAAACTGATTTCATTATTTTTTAAACTGTTATATTTTTTGTATATTTTATTTTTGTAACTTCAAAATTAAAGACTTTAATAAAAAAAAGAAAAAAAAAATTTGTTGGTAAACTGGCGTTGGTAAAAATTTGGCCGCTATTATCATACATAATTCAACAAACAATTTTTACAATCAACTCGAAAAATCTATAAACTATTTTTTTAATAACAGGGTTTAATTCCAATTCTGTAACTTTTAACTGTCGAGCCAACTTTATTTCTTTAATCTATATGTAAATAAAGCCCTTTAAATATCAGCTGTTGTCCCTGTGTCCCTGCCATCCGAAGAGATACGATATTACCACCGGCTTAAAGTAGCTTGATAGGTAAAAAATCAATATTTTCCTATCCCTTTGAGTGTATATCAATTTTGATGCAGCAACTTCTTGTTTTGTTTTTCATACAAGATGTTTTAAAAAACAAGTGCCATCCCTCGTAGGGATATTCCTCACTTAAAAATAAGATTATTTTTTTTATATTAACAATGGTCCGACTCTGTTTTAGCTACAGGGGGCTAAAGTTTGATTTTTTTCCGATTGATTATATTTTCTTCCAAGTGCTTTTTGCGATTCGAATAAAATTTTGATGGTAAAAGTTACTATAAGTGCGGCATACTTTAATGCTAAAAAGGTATCGACAGATTCACCAGGGATGTGCATATAAGTTATATCGTGATGGGCATTACGATGCTTTTTAGTGAATCGAATCACACGATTCAATTTCTCATATTAAATCGACTCCTACGATTTGTTCATTTTGAATGATTCAATTGAATGGTTCAATTTTGATTGAATCACATGCACAATTTACGTTTCATAAAAAACAAGAATCGTAACTGGCACTACCGACGATAATTTTTCCAGACAATTACTTAAGGGACCAGAAAAAGAAATATACAGTTCTTTTATATGTTTTTCAACACTTTCTGACACTGACGTAATTGGATTGATTCCTTACCTTATGACTGCGATCTTCATTTTATAACCATCGCTGACGCCGTTTTTTTATCCTATTGAGCAGAGGCCAACAATATTTACTTAGAGTTGCATAAAACACGATTTCGTCTTTTAGTCCGACATTTAATGGTTTATAATGGCTAATATTATTTTAACAAAAATATTAACGTGAAAATTAAATACCTTACAGATACTCCCGTACTAAGCACAGTATACATTTTTTTTTCTTGTAAATAACTTTCTTATCGTTTGCATTTTGTGCCCATGATGTTTGTTTAGGACTTGTTCAAGTCTAAATATTGGTGCCTGAGTTATGCCTAATATCACCGCCGCGCCGTAGAACGATTCTTTTTTACAGCTCACCGTTCAAATCTTATGAATCCGTGCTGGCCACGATTCAATTGAACGAACAGTATTGTAAACAACGAATCAATTCTCACGACTCTTTTTTACGACTCAGCATTTAAATGTTATGGATCTGTGCTGGTTACGATTCAATTGAACGAACCGTATTCTAAGCAGTGAATCGAATCTCACGATTCATTTTTAATACTCGTTCAAATGAACGACAGGTTCAATCTTTGCCCACCTCTAAGAGATTATCACTTGAGTATTTTTCTAAAAAAAAACCTGTGCATCACTGACTTTTTCCTCTTGTTAGCACAGTTGTGTTGATCGTTTGATACCGATTAAAAGTTGTCACTTGATGTTTTGTCAGTTTCAGTCTCTTTGGTATGAAAAATATAGTTTTATTAATTTGCCTTAATTCAAGTCTCAATAGATACCTTTAATTTTTTTAAAGTCATTAACTTGTCAAAGTGTTGAATAAGTACTCATTGTTTTTATCAAAAAATATGAAAAATGCCCCTATCGTTCCTGAGGAATCTTCCCACGAGCTGCCACATAGTTTTTGAAACACCTTGTATTGTGACGTTAGCGTTAATTTAAGAAAAAAAAACTATAGCCATTACGAGAAATCCTTAGTCAGAAACTTAACAGGTAGAAAACGGGCACGTGAGGTCGTAAGGGGTATTATGGAGAGTGTATTGTGGGGTTACTGATGATTTCGAAATGCCATTTTGATATTAGAGCTGTGGAGAGGTTGAAGAATGGTGAACGTACAACGGCAATTAAAGAAGGAAGGATTTTTTATAATTCGCATCATCTGCTGAGCCATTTAGCTAATTTAAAGATTGTCTGTCCAACTAAAAAGTAATGTTAACTTTGTTCTCACAGCGACATATCCAACTGGTTGTCAATTTGTTTATACTTATTATAATAGATTGTTGTTTTTTACACAGCGATAATTTTTAAATCGAAAACTGTTAGATATAGGTATTGGTATATCAGAAAAATTACGGTAGATATCAGAAAAATTACGGGATATGAATATATCAGGTGTTCCATTTAAAATAACAAAGATGCTACCACTTTTCATATGAAGCGGCAACATTGTAACGCTGAAAATAATTTAAACAGATGGAACAGGTGCCTTTATGTAAAAAACCAGTTCTCCATAAACATTTAACGTACCATGGCCGTGAATCACCCTGTAGTATTTTAAGTTAACGTCTCCTTTTTGCTGCTAAGACTAATCTGGATCCTACTTTATTTAAGCGGAATCCGACCCTACGAGCGCTCCAGCAGTCGCGCGACCACTGGCACTGGAGCGAAGTACGTCGCGATATAGGACGTTACCAGTTACATCTATTCGCGACAGACGAAGCAGTCGAGATCGCGCGATGTTACGTACCAGTTCCAGTTCCACAGTTACTGCTGTTCGCGACCCTAGGAGCGCGACGACTGGAGCGGAGCACGGCGCTATGCGGTTACTGCGATTCGAGCAAACTCAAAGAGCGATTTTATTTGCAAATTATAAATAATTTGTAGTTTTGTCGTTATTATAATCGTCGTTCTTCAGTAACAGGTTCCTGATTAGTTGTGTAAGTCAGGTAGCTAATTAATTCCCAGAATGATTTAATTGTTTAATTCGATTTTTATTCATTTTTGAACTACTCCTAATTTTTTTTTTGATAAATTTTCGATGGCAGGATAAAGGCCAGGATAAAATGTTACTACATGGAAACTATTAAAAAAGCAGGCAATAGTGGACTTTCCAGTAAATCAGAAAGAAAGCCAAGATTTCTTCGGAAAATAATACCGCTGGGAATTAAGAAGAAACGTAAAAGAAATAAGGCAAACGAACGTAAAGTAACAGGAGAGATATAATGACAATTTACGGTTTCGTTCTTTTTGGCATGGCGAAGCGAATTAAGAAAACAAAAAGGAAATACAACGAACCCAAGAAAAGGGAAAGAAAAATATATGGATCCTGGATTAAATTAAGCGCTCTTCAAATACAATTTACATTAGAATTAATGTTTGTTTTTAATTTTAGTGGATTTCTTTCAGACAGATAAACAAAACCACAAATAGAAAAAATATAATGTGTTTCTTGTTATGATTAATAATAAATTAATAGTTGATATACCTAATATATAATAATAGCTCCCGTATATAGCGTTTAACGCATTGGGAGTAGGCAAGGTACAGCCTATTTTATTAAAAATAGTCTGCTGATGAAATGCCGGCTGTGGGATTCGAACCCACAACCTTTGGATTGGTAGACGAGAGCTGTACCTCTACGCCACCGGGCACCTTTAGTTAATATTCCTACTTGTATTAATGATGACTAAAGTAGAAAACATTCGACCAATGTGTACTACCAGTCATAACCTATGCATGCAAAACCTGGACACTTAAAACGGACATCATAAGGAAACTGCAGGTCACACAACATTCAATGTAACGAAATATATGCTGGGAATAACCTAGAGAGACCGTAAAAGGAATAGAGTGGATACGACAAAAGATCCAGGTAATAGATGTCATCCACAGAGTCAAATCCCTCAAATGGCAATGGGCAGGACACCTGGCAGGAAGAACGGACAACAGATCGACCAGAAAAATAACAGCATGGTATCCACGAGAAATTAAAAGACCTAGAAGAAGACCGAACCTGAGATGGCACCATGATATTACGAAATTAGCAGGGATAACTTGGATCCGCATAGCCAACAATAGAAAACAATGGGCCCAACTACAAAAGGAGTATGTGAGGAAGGCTACACAATAATTGGAAATGGTTGAATAAGCAGAAAATGATGATGATGATTAATGACGACTATAGTGGCTGAGAAACATATAACATGCAACTGAAAAAAAAACCATCAAGTTAATAAGGCTTAAAAACGACGAATCGATGACATTCACTATATGATTTTATTCGGGGTGTCCCAGAAATAAGTGCAAGTATTTTAACTGTCAGTATAGTTCAACCCCAGAAGGTTTTTTCGCGAAAATTTTTTTTTTGAAAATTCGAAACTTTTTAAAAATGTTTTTAGTTCTTAGTTAAAATACATAATTTCTTGATAATATGGCAGCATAGGTAGGGTATTATTTTATATGATTAAATTTACAAGAAAGAAAATCTAATAAAAATCCCGTGGTTCTCAAAATTTTAGCAAAAAAATCATTTTCTTTTGGAAATTTTCAAAGTAAAATTACTCCGTTATTTTGAACTTGTTTGAAAAACGATAAAGAGAAAATATGTAGCCAATGTAGCAAATTAATTTTGTCGTGCCTTATATAAGTTTCCCGTTCAAATTTTAATTTTATTTAAAAAATGCAAATGGTTATTTTATCTACATATTCTTCTAAACCAGGTAAATTGCAATTTAGGTAGGTTTTTTATTGAAATTCAAAATGTATTCTTAATTTTTAGAGAAAGT
Source organism: Sitophilus oryzae (assembly GCF_002938485.1). Lineage (NCBI taxonomy): Eukaryota > Metazoa > Arthropoda > Insecta > Coleoptera > Curculionidae > Sitophilus > Sitophilus oryzae. Next base: position 918,046 of record NW_022146948.1, on the reverse strand, counting down.
TAAATATAGTTCATATCAAATAAACTTTTAATCACGTGATTAAGCTTGACCGGCACAGCGTTGCCCACTTTTACATATTTTCTTTTAATCAAAATATTTTAGAAAACAAAAATAAATTAATTATAAATATATAAACAGTTAAAACAAAACCCACCTTCTTAACAGCATTTAAGGGACATAAAATGCTATTACTACCGCTTTCCAGTTCAAAATATTCTAATACAATTGCGATGAGTTTTTTACGGCTATTAAGCTATCTTGTACACTTCGCACTAAAATATGTTCTAAAAAGAACAATGTTCGACTTCGAGGTCTGTTAGTAAACATTTTTAATCTTAAAATATCACAACACTATTTGTTTAAACCAAAAACTCGTAATAAAAAACTAAAGTGTCAAAACGAATGACAATGTGAGGGAATAAATAAATAAATAAATACCATGGTAACAATAGATATTTTAGAAACCCTTAGGAGACCCTCAGTGAGAGTTGGTATTTTTTTACAATCTATGTTTTTGATGGGAATTGTGTCCCTCCCCCTTTTTTTAATGTCATATCAACAGTTAATATAATTTTGTGTTAATTGTTTATAATATTACTAAATATTATTTTTAGAAAATGAAAAGAATTTATTAATAATAATAACTCTCATTAACGACTGCTGTTCATTTTCATAGTGATACTAAATATAGATATATGTTCTTAGTAAAAACAAAGCATTTATTAATGATTGATGAAAGTTTAAGAATTCCACTCGATGGGGACTGCATTCACTACTAGTCAACATTTACCTTTGTGTACCTATCTATTTTAAGAAATACGGTATTATTCTAGACAATTCCATAAAGCACAAAAAATGCCTGTGTATACCTGGAGTGTTGCAAAGTTTGTGAACCAAAAAAACTTATAAACCTTACTTAATTTTGTAACTTGCTATCAGAACGTTTTAAGATCAATAAGCTTTGACTTTGACTTTAAAAAAATCGAATGGAACATCTCATATATAATGAGTAATTATTTATCTGTCATCATTCAAAGCATCTTTTATTATATTGAGTTTGTTCGAAAATGCCACACTTCAACAAAATTCTCAACTTCTTAACTCAACTAAATAACATAAAAATAAAATATTGAATTAAAAATTATTTCTTAAATATATCTGTTATATCGCTCTTCTGTTATTAAGCATAAAAATCTTCATTTCAACTTTGAGATATTTTAAAACAAGTGTTAGCGACTGTAGCGACTTATGACGTCACTGTGCCTAATAAGTTTGCCAAAAAAACAGAAATGCGAATGATCATTAATTAAATAACGTAAATTAACTTACCTGTAATATGATTTTCATCCTCGTTTTGTTTGATTCCCTCTTCACTGGACTTATCTTCTGCGTTTTCTTTGTTTTCTTCTTCATTTGGTTTTACCGAAGTTTCTTTGCTGGTATTACAACCCATGTTTCTTTAATTAATGTTTTTATTTGATCCACTAACACAATTAAAAATGTATCTATCTGTTACAAAAGAGGAGTATTTAAAATTGAATTTGTTTATGTTCTATAAAATTTATATTACTGTTTTTAATTAGCGCGTTTGAAATAAACCCACCCTGTATAATAACCGCCTACTCTACCACGTGTAATTAAGTAGGTACACTAAAATTCTTTGGTCCCATCCACAAGTACAATCGAAAATATTCGAGATTTATCTGGTATCCTGATCGGTTATCGTCGTATTCACCCTCACGAATTTAATTCCGGACTACGCACCCCCTGGATCAAGACCAAACGAGGGTGTTTCTCTCGTTTATTCCATTCAAAATTGTTTTTACCCGGGGTTTTGTGACTTGCGCCGCTACATGCTGGATCTAATTTACGTTGTGACTCATTGTACATTTCCCAGAATGTTGCACACTCAGTTTCCTCTTAATTTTCATACATAAAATATATTCTTATTATCCTTTTAAAATAAAATTCGATTAATACCTTTATTTCCATCCCTTAAACCTTAAAGTTATAAATCAATTGGAATCTGCAACCAGTAATACACCTTTTGCAATTGTTTATTTTAAGGTGGATCAAAATTTCAATTTTCATATGTTAAAACGCTCGTTATTAGACCATTATTGTACTATGTACCATCATTATTCCTGTAATTTTTTAAATAATTTACTGATTTTCTTTAATAACTTTATCTGTATAGTTACCGTGTTTACTACTTAATTACATAACCTCACATATATTGTTCAAATAAAGTGAATGTTTTGGAAGTGATAAATTCTTTTTTTACGGTAAATATAGTGATTCAAATGAACGTATTATGTCGGACATCAAAACAGTGTTATTTATTTCGAGTTTAATTTTTCCAAGGCACAATGGATACTGGTTTATTTTCTATATGTACTTCCAATATTACAGCATAATTAAAAGATCAATTTCTTATCAGCTCAGGACTCTTTCTGATGGTGTTATATGGAAGCTTGTAAGAAATAATTACAAGGCATGTTGTGATATTAATAATACTGTAATTGTGCATCCAGACACTATATATAAACGTGATCGGATACTTGAACTTACCCAAAAAGAAGATGGAGTTTCTCGTATTGTGTTTGTAATGTCTGCAGCGTGTTGTGAGAAAAATTATGTATACACATCGCACACATTATTTCACAATGCAATTAAAACTGATTTTGATATTAAGCTCTATACACCACTAAAAGAGATTAAAGTGGCTGAAGAAATAGAACTATCATTAGTCTCAAGTCCTCATGACATTAATAATGCATTAATAGATACAGTGATTCAAAATTACTTTAAGCTTCCTAAAATTATATATAAAAATGATTTAATTCAAATAGAAGTTAAACATTTTGCACCTGCTAATTTTTACACAGACTTGAGAGCAAATACAATTAACAAAATATATTTTAAATGTAATAAAGTTATTGTAAATAAAGAAGAAACATCAGAAGGATGTTTTTGTGTGATCGGAGAAACGGCTATAAGACAAGCACCAAATATTCAAAGTTTTCTACCGAGATGTATAACTGAACCAGCAAAGAATGTTAAAATGGGAAAAATTAGTATTTCCGAAGTATTTTTTCCATTTGATCTACCAAAATATACAAAGATAGCAGATGCTATTGAAATTTTTGGAGATATAGATAGTAAGTACCTCTAACATTATAAAACTTGTTAAATATAATGTAATCAAAAAGTTTTGTGGTATATTTTAGACCATGCAATATAAAAAATTTTTTAGGTCCTGAGTTAAAGCAATTAAAACCATTGTTTTTAATAGAAGGTGAAGATGGCTGTGGAGACAGAATGATCCTATCTTATATAGCAGAAGAATTAGGAATGCATTATTTTCATGTGAATAATTCAGACTTTACAGCCAATGTTTATGCTCAGTATGAAACAAAACTTAATAATATATTTTTTACCGCTAAAATGGCAGCTCCCTGCTTGATGGCAATTTATTCATTTCAGGTATACATTTAAATGCAATTAAACTTTAAAATATTTATAAGAAATTCTAAAGTTGTGGCAGATAATATTTAAATTTGTATATTATCGAAGATGTACCATACATGGCATATAAACCTACAATACAATAAAAAAATGCTATCAGAGATGGCTTGGAAATGAAGATGGCTGTCATTTTGTATGTAAAATTTTATGGAAAATGTCATTGGTCGTCATTTCCAAGACAACTTTTTTTCCTGTCATCGTCATAATATTCATTTTTGTTGAACAAATTTTTTTATTCTTATTTTTTATGTGACATTAAAAAACACAAATACAACCCTAAATTTTTACCCTTCTGCCATTAACCCCTATTTTTTAATAATAGGGGTTAATGGTAGAATAAAAATGACTGTTAAATAAGTGCAAGTATTTTAAGGGGTGGTAGATCTCGATAAAGGAAACATATAGTACGAGAGCTAGCAACGTCGGAAAAACAAGTATTTTAAGACGTCTGGCTCTTTGATATATCTTTTATTATGCTCTCTGGAACAGCGTGCACGCCGTCTGGCTGCTGATACACGTTGCGTTCACTGCTGCGCATCCAAAGAACATCCTCTATTTTTTTACTTAGCGGTTTAAATTCCAGTATTGAATAAAAACCGAGCAAGTCTCCATTAGCTCGACGCATAGAGCTTTCGCCAAAGAAGCGAAGGTCAGTGGTTCGATACTGGCTGGGGGTACAACTTTTTTATTTTTTTTTTCGTTTATATTCTGATAGTAAAGTAATAAATATTTGCTGACACTAATATTAAATAAAAATATTTAATTCAATTATAATATGTAATTAGATTGTAATGATTTAAACATAATGTCTAAAAATAAAACTAAAAATGTTGGCCGTAATTTTTTCTTGCCTCATTCATAAAAATATTTAATTTTTTTATAATTTCATTTTAAAGATTTAAACATAATATATAAAAATTAACATTTTAATGCTTTATTAACGTAATTTCTGCCTGTCTTTCTTCAAAATATTTTTTTCAGCTGTTGCTTATTATTTTAATAATCATTTTAATAATACTTTTTTTTAACAGATTGTTTTCTAAAAGCTACACAAGTTTATTTTCAGTTCAGTTTGTTAAGATAACGATGGGAAACAAAATTATCTGGTTAAATTAAATAAAATAAAATAATTTTAAACAACTTTTTAAACAAGATTGATTAATGTTAATGTGTAGAAAATACGCAAATCTATGGGTAGAATATTTAATTACATAAAAAACTAGCAAAGTAATGTGAAAAAAAACGCATCATTGTATCTCCACTCATAAACGAGAAATCCCAAAAAACGCACGAAAATGAGACACCCTGTACCCATGTGATGCGCAGTAGTGAACGCAACCTACCGGCGCGGCAGCCAGACCATCCTAAACCTATCTAATAATTAATTACCACAATAATCCTTCAAAACAAATGAAAGTATCAAATTCTACATATATACACTACGCATCATAAACCCACAAACGCCATCCGTTCTGGTGATAAAAAAAACAAATATTTAATACTTTACTATCAGAATATAAACGAAAAAAACAAAAAAGTTGCACCCCCAGCCGGTATCGAACCACTGACCTTCGCTTCATAGGCGAAAGCTCTACGCGCCGAGCTAATGGAGACTTACTCGGTTTTTATTCATTACTAGAATTTAAAGCGCTAAGTAAAAACTATAGGATATTCTTTAGATGCGCAGTAGTGAACTTAGCGTGTATCGGCAGCCAGACGGCTTGCACGCTGTTCCAGAGAGCATAATAAAAGATATATCAAAGAGCCAGACGTCTTAAAATACTTTCTCGAAAACGTTGCTAGCTCTTAGACTAATATGTTAAAAATATTTATAGCAAAATTGTTTTTAAAAGAGTACCTAGTTTAAAATTCGAGAAAACAATATTTTGAAAATAGATATTTGTGTCTGGAAACGTTCTATTCGTACGTTGATATTAGCATATTTAGAAGAAAAAAATTATAAAATTTTGATATGTTGAGGTTATACGTACTAAAAGGAGACTTTTTAAAATCAAAAGAGTTCCTTAACTCTAAAACTCTAAAGTGTGAACTTCACCCCCAAAAACCACCCCCAATGCGGTGGTTTTTCTCGTTTTTCGCGAAAACCATTAGTCGCACAGAAAATGTTATTCTTGTCAAAAATATTCTCTATAAAATTTGCTACAAAAAAGGTTCTTATACTGATTTGTTTTTTCGAATAAATATCGAGCAGGAAGCGATCGAAGTTAAAGGTAGTTTTCAGCGTAGATGATTTTTGACCTGACCTTATCAAATTATTTAATGTCAATGAATAAAACACTTTAAGATGTTAAAATAATGTTCAATTGTTGCAATGGTAACAAAATTAGTATATTTTTTTAGTCGTGACATTGTTTTTGATAGCAATACCTTATTGGTCGAACAGAAAAGCAAATTTCTAGGCAATATTAAAAATAAAGAACGACTAATTTCGCAGCTTGCAATACACCTGAACAGCGAGAATATTAGCACATCATTTGCAATAGATGATGCTGTTGTTCAAATTATTCGTACTGCCATCAAAATATCTGAGAAAAATGAACAAGTTCTAGTCGTTGGACAAGATGTCGATCTTGTTGTTTTATTAGCAGCACTTTCCCCCGATGAAAAAGACATTCTTTTTTTGAAAGAAGCCATAGATAATGTGAAACAACGAATTTATAGTTCGAGAGACGACAACGAATTTATGGTTCGAGAGACGGCCATCCATTATACGTAATTTAAAAAAATCAGTTTTATTTATTCACGCTATTAGCAGGTGTGACACAACATCAGGATTTTTTAGAAAAGGAAAACAACAACACGTACAAATATTTAATAAAGAAAAAGACCTTCATTCCGATATTTTTAACAACACAAAGTCAACACCTGAAGAAATTGAAAAAGCTGGAGAGGCGTTTATACTGAAACTATACAAACTTCAATCATCTGAGCAAAGATATACGCTTGTTTTAATAAGTTAGTTGGTCAAGCAAACAGCACGGTACTTTCTTTCAACATTCCCGCGGAACATATCTTCAAGTACAAATATGGCAAGAACAACCTATAAAACCCGACCAGTGCGGGGCTGGAAGAAAATCAACAACACCCTGTAACCTTTATATACAACAGAATCGCCCGCCCCTGCTTCAATTATGTCATTAATAACGTGCGACTGCAAACAAGATTGTGTAAAAAGATGCAGTTGCATTAGAGCCGGCATGAAATGTACAACTCTATGCGGAACCTGTCGTGGGCAAAGTTGTTCGAATGAGCACATTCTAGAAACTATAGACGATGACAATATGTAGATGAATATTAGTTTAGTGGAATAGGCAATGTCTTTGTTTATATTATACAGTATTATATCTGCGTGTATATTTAGCACGTTAAAATACATTGGGAGACTATAATTTGAAAGGCGACCTGTATTTTTTTGTACTCCACTTTTAAATAATGAATAGAATCTTTTTTGTAGCAAATTTTATAAGAAATATTTTCGGAAAGTACAAAATTTTTTGTAGGACCAACGGGTTCTGAGAAAAAAACGAAAAACCATCGAAGGGCGTATTGGGGGTGGTTTTTTGGGGCGAAGCTTACACTTTAAAGTGAAGAACTCTTTTGATTTTGAAAAGTCTCCTTTTGGTGCGTCTAATCTCAACATATCAAAACTTTATAATTTTTTTCTTCTATTCGGCTATTTTAGGTCTAATATAAATACACTATATCCTTTTTTAATCTTTCTAGAACTAGTGTTATGTCTAGAAATTGACCTCGTTAAAATTATCATTGATTGTCATTCCCCAGCCATCTTTGACCCCGCTTGATTCGAACATACGGTACTACAGTCTACAGTCTGTCTAGCCAAAGTATATGTAACAATGACAGTTGTCATTTTAATTCGAGAGAATTTTTTTCGTCGGTTTTTGGATAGAGTCTATCGAATTTGTACCTTTTATCGCCTTTGACTTCTTACTGAACAAGATAAATAATTGGGGGATATGTGATTGGGGGTAAAGACTGTCCAATAAGTCAGGAAAGATTTCGACAGACGAAATTCAAAAATGACCGGTTTTCCCCAAGAACAGTTAACCTAATAGGACTGCTCATTCAGCCAAGTGTCTGCCAGGTGCATGCGAAAACTACTCGCATGGTGACGTCATTGTAGTCCTTGTCATGGTTATTAGTCCTTATCCGGCAACCAATAATACACACGTGCATTATTGGTTGCCGAATGCAAAACGTTCATTATTTAGTTTATTTATTTAAACACCTTATATGTATGCAGTATAGAAAATTAACTGTATAAATCGTATTAAATACTCGAATAATGCATTTTTAAGAACAGCAGTTCCCAGCATCACCTTTTGCAAGCATTCTTTTTAGAGTACTTCCATATTTTGCTTTAAAATAATTAATAAACAAAATCGTGGGCACTTAGTAAGCACTTTGTCACAATCCACAACACAAAATGAACGTATTTATACACTCTATAGCTCTAAAAACTTTAAAGACACCTTTTTCACATTTAAAATTGACAAAATAATTAACTCAAAATTTCTCAGCTGTTATTTTTATAAGTTTACCATAGGCAACTAATAATACACACTATCATGACAAGGCCAACAAGGCTTTGACAAGGACTACAATGACGTCACAACTGTCAGCTGAAGCGCGGGAAGAGGCGAACGTACGTCTTATGAGGATGAGCAATCCTATTAGTTTACCGTTCTTGGGTTTTCCCGGCGAATTAAAACGACAGGCAACCACTGCTACTGTGTATCCCTCTCGTAGGACAGACTATACAGGGTGGCGCACCCCATTCGACTCGGTTAATTATACAAAAACGGAAAGATGTAGAAACAAAATATTTTACGGGTATATGTGGGAAAACAATGTGCATAATTTAAAATTATTTTGAAATATACAGGGTGTGTCAGAACTAAGATCCATACCAAAGTTATATTTTTTCTTATGGAACACCCAGAATTTTATTTCATTTTTGTATTCTAGGACATAATATAAGGCATTTATTATAAGGGTTTAATGTTAATATGTCTAAAAGCTTTGGTTTTTGAGATATTTAAAGATATATATGCATGCTATAATAAAAAAGGTTGTCAAACCCTCTATATATTATTTTTCAAAATTAATTCTTGTGCTGACTTTTAAGCCAGAGAAATAAACTTTACTGAAAAATTTGATTGCTTCGTTTAACATATACAGGGGTATCAAAAATTGCTGGTCTCTTTTTATCATTTATTTTACATAAAAACTTCGTTATTTCAAATACAACACTATGTATTTTTTAAAATAAGTCGAAGCAGATTTAAATGCTCTTTGAAAACTATATTAGGGTTGCCTAAAAAAGTTGACTGGTTACAATTTTCTAGTGACAGTTAGTAGCTATTTTCAAAATCGACATTCGTTTATGGACTTTATTTAAATTTATAACAGTTTACTTTTATTTAATTCACCTACAGTAGTTTAATAAGTAAGTACATATTTATGATTTTATCAAGAAAAATAATGTAGTAGTTCTTTGATTTATATTACGATAACTTGTAGATATATTGGATTTTCTATAAAAGAACCAATTAAGGCAAATTTATTTTCTTCACTTCCAACGACACGTCTCTGCCTAATGGGTTTTTCATATACCACACTATCAGCTCTGCGAAATAGGAAAAGTAGTTTTTCAAAGGAACGCTTGTCAAAAAATTCCTATTTGGATATCTTTGAGCATAAACCCTTCAGCAGCCAACAAGCAATTGTCTTCACAAAATAAAATCGCTAGTAACATATCCATTCCTTCCGCCGGCAGATACTGCTTCATTTTTCTTGATTATTATTTATTGTAGGTAAATTAAATTAAAATAAGCTGTTATAAATTTAAATAAAGTCCATAAACTAATGTCGATTTTGAAAATAGGTACTAAGTGTCGCTAGAAAATTGCCATGCCGACACCAGCCATCTTGATTACAATTTTATTCAAAAATCGCTTTTTATTCAAAATCTGAGCCAAATAGGTATAGGAAACCTTAATATAGTTTAAAAGAGCATTTAAATCTGTTTCGACGTATTTAAAAAAAAAATATATAGTGTTGCATTTGAAGTAACGAAGTTTTTATGTAAAATAAATATTTAAAATAGACCAGCAATTTTTGATACCCCTGTATACATTGAAGAAAGCAATCAAAATTTTTAGTGAAGTTTATTTCTCTGGCTTGAAAGTCAGCACAAAAATTAATTCAGAAAAGTAATGTATATGGTGTTGACAAACTTTTTTATTATAGCATGCATATTTAAATATCTTTAAATGTCTCAAAAACTAAAGTTTTCAAGCATATTAAACCCTTATAATAAAAGCCTGATTTTATATCCAAGAATGCAGAAATGAAATAAAATACCGGGTGTTCCATAAGAAAAAATATAACTTTGGTATGGATCTTAGTTCTGACACACCCTGTATATTTCAAAATAATTTTAAATTATGCATATCGCCTTCCCACATATATCCATAAAATATTTTGTTTCTACATCTTTCCGTTTTCGCCTAATCAAACGAGGCGAATGAGGTACGCCACCCTGTATAACGATATATTCTACATTTCTGGAAACAATTTGTGAGCAAATTATTTACTAACAGACTTGTTATGCCCTTAGTTATACCATAATTTTAAACCGGCTTATAGAATTTACAAGTCAAATGTATAGTACAATATTTGTTTCAGAACTTTGGAAAAAATAATGAGGGACAATATGATCAGAGGTTAATAAATGCTTTTGTACAAAATATTAACAATTTATTCGATAAAAATTCTTTTCCTGTGATAGTTGTGTGCTGCAGCAACACTAAAGAAATTTCTCCCGACCTTAGGAGAGTTTTTCTTGAAACTTTTGAAATAGAAGCTCCTACAGATATGGAGAGGGAACTGTGTTTAGAATGGATTCTAAAGAAGAATGATATACTTTTAAAAGGCGTTGATTTAAAAGACATTGCAAATAAGACTAATGGGTTTCATATCGAAGACTTAATACTAATGGTTTATTATTCTGAGAATAATTTTTATCAAAACAGTCCCAAAGCAGAATGTGTGATATTAGAAAATGATAACTTTCAGTATGCTATAGGTTTGGTAATAAATTTATTTTTAAATAATCTCATGTAATTCTTTGGATTATTTTAGATTATATGCAATCAAATTATAATGAAAGTATCGGTGCTCCCAAAGTACCAAAAGTGCAGTGGTCTGATGTGGGTGGACTAACTGATGTAAAGGAAGAAATTATCCAATCAATTAATCTTCCATTAAAGCACCCAGAAATGTTTAACAAATCTGGTTTAAGTAGATCAGGTATGTAAAGCTGTACGCACACTGGTGCGATCACGGCCGCGATCACGATTTCCACGCGGCCGCGGCCAAAAGTTGCTGAAGAATACATATGAGCCGTTTCAAATTGGCGCGATCGAGTTTTGGAGACGAAACGGCCTGGCGGCGTTCTATTCTGCGGTGGCGATCAGATTCAACTTGTCGAATTTGATCGCGTGATCGCGACCCAACAGATAGGCATTTTCCGTTATTTTGTGTGTTTTTTTCTGGTTGCAATTTAGAAATGGAGCAGAGCAGCTAATTAAGGCTGTCTAAATACACAAAATTCTATATGATTTATCCGATCCAAGTTACAAAAATAATAGAATTAAAAATCAAAAGTTTCAGACAAAATTGAAGTTGCAATTGGATTGGATAGTACAAATGTATATATTTTTATTGTTTAAGTTTAAATATTGTAGGTAAATATTTAAGAATGATTTTTTTCCGGTATACATAATTCACATTTTAAATTTGTACCTATGTCTACCTACAGGATGGCGCACTACATATAGGTACGGCCGTGAACGTGAACGCGTTGGTGTGTGCTAGAATGATCGCTCATGTTATCGCTGCGCTGATCGTGATCGTGATCGCGGCTGTGATCGCACCAGTGTGCGTGTAGCTTAATATGTGTGCAAAATATGTAGTGTGTCAGTGGCGGCTCGTGACCCGTGAGACTGGGTAGGCGACAAAATTTTAGTTGCGTCTATTTGCCCCCCCCCCCTAATTTACATAATATCTATCGAGCTCGAAATAACGATCAAACTGACTGTTTGATCGAGCTCGAAATAACAATGTAGAAATTAAATTTAAAAAATCTTTTTGTTTGTGTTTAAAAGAAAAGTAATGTCGTTGGATATGTATTTTAATATTTTATAAAGGAAATGTCCTTGTATTCCAATGTCATATGATGCTAGTTTTTAAGGCCTTTTTGTGCAGAGGATGTTTTTTTGCTAATTGACTCAGTCAAACTGTCCTGATGATGGGAATAAAATTCTCGAAAGCTTAACAAATTTGAAGAAAGTAGTTTTATTAGCCTATGTGGTGATTATTGACTGTATCCTCACTTAAATTTTGTGTTTTTTTCTTAACTTAGTCACGACTAACCTGCTATTTATTTATTTACGCAAACTTAAAAAATGGTAGTATTGAGAGAAAGAATAATTATGTTTTATATATTAAATTGATGAGTCGGTCTCTTAATAAAGAAAAGTTATTTATTATTATATCAGTAAAATCATCAGATTCTTGAAGAGCTGTGAAAAGATCTTTTTAGATTGAAAATAAGGTAAGTAGCGATAAACGTTTATTTTTCATGGAATCTCTACTATAAAAAATGTGTCTCAACCCAAGTACTTGTAAATGGTGTAGTAACAAACAAAACAAACAATTTGAAAGCCTCTGGAAATATATTTCCAGGATCATTCTCCTTAAATTATTTTATGCTCGAAATTATCATATCTATTATTAATATCTGCAATTTATTCATTAATTTATGTTGGTCAATAACATTTTTTTGTTTTTTAAATCACTATTAAATGCGTTGGAAGTTGGAAATGTATCAATATGACAAGCTTGTTAAATCAGATGTTAAATGCGTTGGAAATTTTTTTATAGGATTCTTTAAATTTCGAATCCGCAAGAGATAAATAAAATTAATTGAGACATACGAGTAGGTACATATCCGCAAACCTTATTTCTAAATGTATAACAATGTTATCTAATATTTCATAAAATAACATTCGCAAAGATATTTGACTTAGCCGCTTTTATTAACATATCGAATTGAAATAGCACAGAGACTTTTCTTTAATATCTGTTGTATCGTCTTCTTGCACCGAATAAAATAACGCGCTTTTTATTACGGATTCTTTTATTTCTGTGGCGTGTGCTGAAATACAACCGGTTATATCATTTTTAATAATGTCGAACAAGCCCGAAAAATGTTTCCAATTTGCTTTAAACGTTTTTTGAACCTTCATATAAAAGTTTTAAATGCTACGTATAATGAATCATATGAAATATCCCCTTAACGAAATATGATATATCTCCTTATGAAATATCCGGAATATACCCTTAACATATAAGCCTACCGAGCTTCCACGACTTCATGCGAAGGCGACCGGAGATTTCGCCTAAGCCCCCCCCCTTAATATGATACAACTCCGACTTACGTCGCGTCGCTACCGCACGATGAGTTAGACAGAGACAGAAGACTGCCGTACGTCGTGCATCGACTCTGATAGTAGGCGATGTAGAAATCGCCGAACAAAGGTACTCTAACGGTCGAAATTATTTTGTTTTCCAACGCAGCGGCACAGTCAGCGGTCAGCGTACGCCAACGGTAGTGAATATGTTAATATACAAGACCACAAATATTAAAATAATATTGATTATTAAAACACACTTCTGTGTATTAACATTTTTTTATGTATTGGCAACATTAATAGTAAATAATGTAATGTAATAAATCGCTTAAATTCTGCCAAAATCTTAGGGTAGGCGCCGCCTACCTTGCCTACCCTGACGAGCCTCCACTGTAGTGTGTGTATAGCTCGGTCTACACATAATATTTTACCTTACGTTTTACATGTCAGTTACAACGGAAGTCTTCCGTCGTTAGTGTTCCGACAGCTAGTGTTTTTCGGAATCGGGAATTCCGGTACATACCACGCCTCTAAGAAATCGGAATTTCACGGTTTTCTCGGTACTTAGTGCCGCAGTTTGTTAGTTAGCAAGAAAGGGATAGTTTTCAAAAGTAAAATCGATATAAAATTGATTTTTTTTAATGAAAATCATATCAATTATTAAGTAATCAGTCATGAGAAAATTGGAAAAACATGAATACAAATGAACACAATCGAAGAAAAAATATAAATAACTATGCATATTTTTGGTTTTAGGAATTTTATTATTTGGTCCACCAGGAACGGGAAAAACCTTAATAGCAAAAGCCGTAGCCACCGAATGTAATCTATGTTTTTTAACAGTGAAAGGTCCAGAGTTGTTAAACATGTATGTTGGACAATCAGAACAAAATATTAGAGAAGGTGAATGTTGTTCTAGTATTACCTTGAATCTGTACCGGGTGCGTCTCAAAAGTGGCTCATCCCCTATAACTTTTTTATTTTTTCAGATAAAGAACGATATTTGGTATGTTACTATATGACATAAATTAGGATTGATTGGTGTATTCAATTGTTTTTGGTCACTTCCTGTTTCACCGGAAATGACTACAACTTTTGATTTTTAAATGGCACCCTCGGTATTTTTTTACTTTATTCGATAGAAAATGACATTCTGAATAGAATGATATATCATATGTCAACTTTTGACATTCTCGCTTAATAAAAAATTGTATTTTAAATTTCAATCTAGAATGCCATGGCTATGTTAAAAGAACTAATTCTTCATCAAGCAGCCTTGGAAAAATAGATTTGGACGTCTAATGTTTTTAGTATCTTGTCCTGGTCTGTTAGAAAATTCTCAAATCGTAGTTTTAATCATAACTCAATTTTTTCAAATGGAACAAGGGTGGCTCATTAGCATATTTGGAAAAAGCATTTTTTTTACGAATAATTCCATACTACACACTTGGTATTTCAAGTCAAATTTTCGTTACGACCCGCAAGTTATAATTTCAAATAAACCATATGCGAAAATGTCAAAAGTTGACATATGATGTGTCATTCTATTCAGAGTGACATTTTCTATCGAATAAAGTAAAAAAATACCGGGGGTACCATTTAAAAATCAAAAGTTGTAGTCATTTCCGGTGAAACCGGAAGTGACCGAAAACAATTGAATGCGTCAATCAATCCTAATTTATTAGTCATATACTAAAATACCAAAATTCGTTCTTTTAACTAAAAAAATAAAAAAGTTATAGGAGTGAGCCACTTTTGAGACGCACCCGGTATAACATAATTTCAGTCAACAAGTCATTATTTAAAACAAATATTTTCTTTATTTATTTGTAGTTTGTTTCGCGGAAAAAAGTTACTTAGGTCGTTTTGGAAGCAAACAGATTATTTATTGACAGGTTTTCAAAAAAATGAACTTTGTGGTATAAACATTTATTTTTTTAAAAAGTCACTCATTCTCAACTCTTATGTTTTAATCATAGTCGAAAAATAAAATGTTATATTATGATTCTTGTTCTTCAGGGGTGACTGCAGAGTTAAGTGTACGATTTAGGCCTTTTTCTTTTGTTTTGGTTTGGTTGGTTTGGTCTATTATTTTTTTGTTAATGTGGCGCTTCCCCCATTCATATTTACAATTTTTGTTTATTTTAATTTACAAAGTTTGGATGTGACAGTTTTACATTACTGAGAGCAACGACGATTGAACTTGTTTCCATGGCTAACTAAGTGAAATTGTTTAAAAATGATAAGAATTGGCTATACCTCAGTCATTTTTCAACAAACATATAGCTTATATCGCTGAAAAGCTTAAAAAATGGCGCTTTTTATGAAGAAAGATTAGCTACAACTTTTATCTGAAAACTCTTTGTCTAAAATAGATTATAATGGAATTATTGACAATTTTTAAAATAGCCGAAATTTGTTTTTTTCGAAATATCTAGTAAGCCATGAACTTTTTCAAAAATCTGAAAGGCGTATGTTTTTGAACCTACAAAACTGCAATTCTTTCCTCATTTAACCGACTCTTTATCTCCAGTAGTTTTCGAGATACACATAGAGAACATCGTAGGAAACTCACCCTGTAGATATAGTTACAAACATTGTTAGACTGCTAAACTCATAAATTGAGTATTATTTATATGGTTAAACTATATTTTAGTATTCAATAAAGCTCGTCAAGCGTCACCCTGTATTATATTTTTTGACGAATTGGATTCTTTGGCTCCAAATAGAGGTCTTTCTGGAGACTCCGGCGGTGTTATGGATAGAGTTGTCTCTCAGCTTTTGGCAGAAATGGATGGATTAGATAGTAATGGAAAAGTATTTGTTATAGGTATGAATAATAACAATGTTAAAATAGTTTATTTTAATTAAACACAAGTTTTTTTGAAAAGCACTTTATTCTAATAAGCTTTAGGTAAAAAACATCTAAAGAACTTTTGCAGTTGTAAATATATAATTTTTTTTTAATTATTCAAGATCGGCTAGAGATAGAACTTGTGGAAATGTGTAAAAAATATAAATATGAAAAAAAATTAAAAATAGTCAATTAATTTTCGTGGTAAAACGACAATTTCTAAATCGTCTTGTCGATTGAATAAAAAGACCTTGACTTGCTTTATTTCCAGGCGCTACAAATAGGCCAGATTTAATAGATCCAGCTTTACTTAGACCAGGAAGATTTGACAAACTGTTGTACGTCGGACCATGCACAGATCTTCAATCCAAAGTTTCTGTTTTACAAGCCTTAACAAGGAAGTACGTTTATAGAGTTATGTCTGTTTTTTTTTCTTGTAAATTACATATTTTAGATTTAATTTATCAGATGATGTTAATTTGAAGAACATCGTGAAGTCTTGTCCAGATAATATTACTGGAGCAGATTTTTATGGAATTTGTGCTAATGCTTGGTCGTTAGCTGCAAAAAGACTAGTGGAAGCTATTGAACGTGGTATGTACTTAATTTTAATGCGCTAAAGATACCGTATGATCGAGAAAAAACGGCGTCCAGTTGGCTGGGAAATGAAGGTCGCTGTCATTTTATATGTAAATTTATATGGGAAATGTCATCGATCGTCATTTCCCAGCCAACTGGACGCCATTTTTTTTCGATCATACGGTATAACTCTTATTTTTATTTCACTTCATGAAAGGTATTTTCTAAAGAGTAATTATTTTTATTCGCTTTAAACATAACTTGTAATGTGATACCGTTAACGACTATTTTCGCGTTTAGGTTATGCTGTTCTCATGAGATTGGTAATTTCACATTTAATCTGCATGTGATTTTTTATTTACTGTATAGCTTGGTTGTGATTTTACTATTGTAGTTTTTTATATCAAATAGGGTATTTTTTTCTCATAGTATAACTGAAATTCTGTCTTTGTGTCCACTTTATTTTATGAAAATATTCATAACAAAGTCGTTGAGATCTTCCTTGATAAAGATGAATATTAATTGATGTTCTATCTCCTTTGGGAAATAATAAGTCAGCAAAGAACACATATTTCCAATACAATGCTTATCAATGCAATTTATAGGCACTTCTGCGGCGTTGCAAAAGCAGTTACGAGAATAGCCACAAACAAGACAGGCGAAAAAGTTTTTAATAAAATATTCGCTAAAATTCACGGCAGATCACCTGATCAGCAAAGACAGAAAAACGCTTATAGTCCTAGATCCCAGAGGGATCAGACATAACTTATTTTCACAAGGATGAAACCTTAGACTCTCGGTAGTACTCTCATGTGCTTTGAATACCGGCATGTTTGTGAAATGGCAGATGAGAAAGGTAACTAAAAGAAATAAACGAACTTTACTTATTTTTACATGTCTGATTTTTGCATATGTTATTAAGATAGCTATTATAAAGTTATATTTAATCAGTCAGATAGATTGTAATGACCAAACATCCTCTAAATAAAAAAAATATTCAGCCGGGACTATGACCGCGGGAGAACTATGCGCTTCCCAGTAAAGTATTTAAATATTTTAAAAATATTACTTACTGCTTTCGATTTAATATTTTTGCATCTCTATTTAAATAAGATGAGCTTTTTTATTAAAGTAATAATTTTAGTAATTATTAAAGTAAATTAATTTATTGCATATAAACTACTCAAAACAATTATCGCATATTTTCTAAAAAAATATTAATTTGAAAAACAAGACACCTTGAATTCTCTGACTTACGTTTTTAGATAGTTTGGATACTGTAAGAGGAAATATTGGAAAACAAGCCTGGGTGTGAAGTGCAGTTCTTAGTCGGCTAACTATTTAGTTGCAGATTTGTAACCAATATAATTCTTATGAAGCCGTGCTGACATGCAATCAAGTAGTCGGCCGATCGGCTGCATAAGTATGTATTGTTTTCACTTTTACAACTAATCTTATTTAAATAGAGATGCAAAAATATTAAATCGAAAGCAATAAGTATTTTTAAAATATTTAAATACTTTACTTGGAAACGCTTCTCCCGCGCTCATAGTGCGGCTGAATAATATTTGTGTTTAGAGGATGTTTGGTCATTACAATCTGTCTGACTGATTAAATATAACTTTATAATAGCTGTCTTAATAACATATGTAAAAATCAAACATGTAAAAATAAGTAAAGTTCATTTATTTCTTTTAGTTACCTTTAAACCTCACCTGTGGTATCTGCCAAGGTTTTACAGAGCGAACCCCACAAACACGCCGGTATTCAAAGCACATGAGAGCCTAAGCCCACGGCCACACAGAAAGCGTTTTTTGCGTTTTTAGCGTGAAGCGTCTTTAGCGACTAAAACAAAATAACAGGATCATATAGGAATGGCCACACCAAAAGCGTGTAGCGTTCGGCGTGTCTCGCAAAAAACGCAAATGAAAACAAATCAGTTTGTTTTCTGTAGCGTCTTTAGCGTTTTCTAAGATGAGACCCCGTCATAGGCGGACGTTATATTTAATAATACAATAAAAATAAATTAAATAGTATGCATTTTTTTTTTTTCATTTTAGGTTATTATCTAAAATATTTTTATAAAGAACATCTACTGTTTAGGAAGATTCTATTAAATTCAAAAATTTGAAGGAAATGTTTGAGAAAGTGTAGTTTGAAATGTTGAAAAATTAATAAATCAAAGGAATATTTTCTTACGCGTAAAAATATTTTTTTATGCGTAAAAGTGTTTTTTCTGCGTAAAAAGGTTTTTTAACAGAAACAAATAGTTTTTTGACGCGTAAAAATAGTTTTTACGTGTAACAAATAATTTTTTTACCATAAAAATATATATTTTTTTACGCAACAAAAGGTTTTTACCAGAAACAATAAGTTTATGACGATTAAAAAATAATTTTTTTACGTGTAACAAATAGTTTTTACACGTAAAAATATTTTTTGCGTAAGAAAGGTTTTCTACCAGAAGCAATAAGTTTTTAACGCGAAAAAAATAGTTTTTTACGTGTAACAAATAGATTTTTACACGTAACAAATAGATTTATATGCGTAACAAATAGTTTTCTATCAGTAACAAATAGTTTTACACGCGTAAAAAATATTTTTTTACGTTTTAATTATTTTTAACAGTTTTATTCGCATAAAATAATAAAAATAATTTTTTACGTGTAACAAGTGTTTTTTTACACGTAATAATTTGATTCACTATACAAAATTTGTATTAAAGTAAAGTATTAAAGTATTCAAATATCAATATTTTTGATAAACACGTGGACTGCTCACAAATACACGTTGCGTCACTACGTATTTCTAAGCCGTTAACACGTTTCGTTACATCGAGCTCGTGTGTGCCGTCTCACTAGCTCGCATGTCACGGCCTTGAATTTTTACTCCAAAATGTTTCATAAATCATGTCCTAAAATTGCATTAGCAACTAGAAATATTTACTATTCTATTATATAATTATAATTATTTATTATATTATAATTATAACAAGTACTAACCACAACACTGCAACATAAAAAACTATACACATATAAACTAAAATTCGTAAAATAAATGGCAAATAATAATTATTATTTTTACACACACCACTGGCACTACAGTAGATTGTGTTTGTCTCCGAATATATGCCCCGGCCCGTCCACAATTCAATCCCAGCATCTTTTATCTTCGTCTCTTTAACGCTAACGGCGCCGATCTCGCTTATCTCTTTCTCACAGGATTGATTGTTGGACGGGCCGGGAATCCACGAGCTTGCGACGTTACTAATTGACATCTTAATACAAACTGCAGACCTGCCGCGTCTTTGGCGTGTTTTTAATGGGCACAAATCGAAAAAACCGCTTAAAACGGTAAAATCGCAAAAAGCGCTTGAGACGCAAAACGCTAAAAACGCTTTCTGTGTGGCCGTGGGCTAAGGTTTCATCCTTGTGAAAATAAGTTATGTCTGATCGCTCTGGGATCTTACTCTATTAATAAAGCTATAGTGGGTCTGCTAACATGGCATTATAAGCGGAATAGGCATATAAAGCTAATAGAATTGACGGACGAAGCCATGTGCAGGTTCCGTCAATCTAAAGAAGAACACTGTGCTGTTCTTTGAATTAGGCAATAATAGACCATTGACATAGTTAGCTATATGAGGGATTCAGTTCCCAAGATGCTAGACTTTTTTAAAAAGATAGGGCTGGAGATCAGTTAAGGATCAAAAGAGGACTAGGATAGATCCGAAAAGGTTGCAGTAGATCAGCCCGATAGCCACCTGGAATAATCTATCTTTCTTCTTCTTTTTAATCACTCTTTTTATTTAAAAAATGGTAGAAAACTAAAACTAAAATATTTTTTGCGTCTTGTGTGATGATTCAGATTTACTATATTATATTTATGCGTGTTTAGTGATTTTATTATTGATTTTATTTACTCTCAAAAGAATATCAATATATTTATTGTTTATACTTAGTAACGAGTACCGGGTTTTGAGGTTAAAAACATATTTTGTTTATACATGGTTTCTACAAGATAACGTCTAAATTATTGCATTTTATTAGAGTTAACAGCTAAGCAATTTATAATATAAGTATATACAGGAAACTATGTTCTTTGTATTTAAATATATTAATTTGGTAATACGTTAGAAGCCTGTAAGACATATTGTTCTTCACCTGTCTTGCCTATTCTTCACTTTACAACAGCTTTAGACTGGACTACTGTATAATATTCATACTATTGGTATACGTACAAAAACGAATTGTGACGATTTGACGCATTACGTTATCTGAGTTAAAAAATATATAGCAGCATTTGTTTATAAACTATTTCCTTATAAAACATAGAAAAAAGCAAGCAAACCTTCTTGCTATTTCTTGATATTTTTCTCAGATGCAAAAAAAACGCAACGGAAAATGTGTTCGTCAGATTTAAAGTGTTATTTTTTTTTAATTTTTAGCAAACTGTATATAAATATATCAGCTTTAATTCGTAAACTCAGTTTTTTATAAACTTTAGTATTGGGCTTTTTTTTAAATATGATATTACAACAGTAATCACCAAAGCCACGTAGTAACGTAGAAAAATAACCAAAGTATAACAAAAAAGTAATGAAAAAATTGAAAATTGGATATGGCAAATTTATTTTGCTCTTAAAAATTTACCGAAGCATGTATTGACATGAGCCAAAAAACTAATGCTCAGGAGACGTGATTCTGACCAATAAATAATGATTTAGGGTCATTTGCTGACGAAATTAGCGCACAGGGCGTTTTAAAGTGAGGGTAAAAAACAACCTTTCGATTAACCCTGTAAAATAATACTAAAGTTTATAAAAAACTGAGTTCACGAATTAAAGTTGATATATTTATATTATACAGTTTGCTAAAAAATCATAATAATAGGGCTTACAACGAAAAAAATATATAAATCCTTAAACTTCACCAAAATGTATATTGCCCCAGTTTTTTGCACCTGAATGTAAAAATATTAAGCATTTTTTGTAGATTTAAAAAAGCCACGGATAAGCTGGTTTCGGCTGGGATGCAACGCAGTGGTGTTTACATAAAAATAATTGTTTTGTAAATTTCGTTTCCAGTGGTGAAAAAATATCTTAAGAATTATTTGAAATTAACCCGCCACAAAGGTATTAATACCGATTATTTACTAAATATGATAATTGATTTATTTTATTTTTTTTTTTAATATATACAGGGTGGTCCGAACTGTATTCCGGAAACTTCCGCAGCATATTCTGCAGATAGAAATAAGTAAAAAAGTTCGTATAAATGTATGTTCTAAAATGCTTAGCTTCGGAGATACAGGGTGTAGAAATGGTGTAGAAGTTTGATTTTTATTTCGATTTTTTCCAAATAATTTCTGAAGTAATGCCAATATTTGGATGAAAATTGTTGTCTGGGAGCTTTTTGACATGAGAAATTTGATTTCGATGCCAATATGACTCCTACTAGTAGAGGGCGCCACCTACATATGTTTTAACTGGTTTGAAGAGTAATAACTTTTCGTCCGTACCTGTATAAAACCACTGAGTAAAAAAATATACATTTACGACGTTTTTCAAGTGAAAAAGGTCTCTTGGTAAAAATCGCTATGAGTAATGGTTTTCGAGATATTTGGAATCGAAATTATCAATACCGGTCATCATTGACAAAAATTAACATGTTAACTAAATTAAGAAACTGTTTTATCATAATTTTTTGCAGAAAAATTTATGATTAATTTAAAAAAATAAAAATTTCCCAAATTTATTATTTCAATAAAATAACTATCTATTCAAAGTGTTTATTTTTCGTCAATAATGATATGTATTGACTATTTCCATTCTAAATATCTTAAGAACTGTTGCTCGTAGCGATTTTTACAAAGATATATTTTTTACGTAAAAAGTCACAGAGATGTTTATTTTTTTGCTCGGTAGTTTTATACCGGTACGGACAAAAAGTTATTACGCTTCAAAACAGTTAAAACACATGTAGGTGGCGCCCCCTACAAATAGGAGTCATATTGACATCGAAATCAAATTTCTCATGTCAAAAAAGTCCCAGACACCAATTTTCATACAAATATTGACGTTACTGCAGAAATTATTTGGAAAAAATCGAAATAAAAATGAAACTTAAGGTAGTTAAGCCATCCGACTATCGAACATTTAAAATCCACTATTCTGAATGAATGGCAACTCCGATGGCAAAACGTAAATAAATACTTGTACAGTATAAAATTATATTATATTGGCTTAATTTTTATACTAAATAAAATGTGTTACGTTGTTTTTGACCTGCATTATATTTATTTAAATCCCATATCATCAATTAAACTTTTAATAAAGTTTTCCTAATTATAATTAACATTAATTTTAAACTAAAGCTTTTTCATCTTGAATGAGATTTACGAAATAACTTATGAGAAACAATAAAAAGAGGCTCTGATATCTGAATAATCAATAATAAAACCACATATTGACTTACTTTTATACTAAATAAATGTAGGTATGAAGTTATTACAAAAACTGCATTATATTTATTTTAAACCCATCACCAATTATTACTTTAAATAAAATGTAGTATAATTAACTATTAATTTTAAGCTAAAACGATAAGAATATTTTTTCGTCGTCTTGAATGACATTTGCGAAATAACTTATGAGAAACAATAAAAAAAGGGCCTAGTCTATTGCTGCTGAATAAAAATCTGTAATTTATTTCATGCAACATGAAAATAAAATTGTATTTTTTTTAAACCCGCGGCTTCGCGTTTGCATCACGTCAAATATTTATGTCTTGAATCACATCTGTTTTAAAATGTTCGGCGCATGCCTTAAATTTTAGAATCTTGCTACAGCAGCGCCATCCTAATTCTTCCCTTTTTTTGACCATTTTTTAATGCACGGAGTTATTTTTCCTTACCTCTACACTCCATAGTTTTAACTGTTTTGAAGAGTAATAACTTTTCCTCTGTACCTGTATAAGAATACTGGGTAAAAAAATATACATTTCCGTGGTTTTTTTACGTATAAAATGGCTCTTGGTAAAAATCCCAAATAGCCAATACATGTCATTATTGACAAAAAATAAACATGCTGAGTAGATAATTATTTGACTAAAATGATAAGTTTGGGAACTTTTTATTTTTTAAATTAATCATGAATTTTTCTTCCAAAAAATTATGACAAAACAGTTCCTGTTTAACATTTGGCACAAAAACATTTCAAATTTATGGTTTCAGTCTAATAACTATTTTGTCAACGTGTTTAATTATTTATGCCAATGATGACAGGTATTGATAATTTAGATTCCAAATATCTCGAGAATAGGGCATTCAATCCCGGGATCCCGGACATTTTTTCAATCCCGAAATCCCGGGATAGTCTTTTATTTAATCCTGGGATTTTCGGGATTCATCATTACATTTTTTCCTTAATTTAAATCGTACACAAGTCTTTCATGATAGTACAATATGCGCTTATAAACAACCCTGAATGTATGACAACAACATAATGTAATGAGATATGATAACATCGATTTACCTAAAATAATATTCCGGAGATGGAATTCTTCGAAAATGGACCTGACCGAGGTTTCCACTTGCAGTTAGCCTATGACATGCTGATAACTATTCCTCAAACGAGTGTGGAATCAGAAATGACATTTTCTATTGCTGGAATGTTGTGCAGTAAAATCTGATCTAGTTTGAGTGATAATAGATACTCTTGATCAGTTTGTTTTTTTTAAGAATTTTTTTCAAAAAACATGTTTAGATCCTCATATTTGTTACTGCATGCGCATAAGTTGTTATTTGAGTATCTTAGTATTTTAGTATCTTACATAATCAATAGTTATGTAAATTAAATAAAAAATGTATATTTTAGTTCCTTTTAATGTTTTTTTTTTGTTAAATAAACTTCTATGTTATGTTGTTTTGTAATGTGAATGACGTTTAATTTATGTTAATGTTTTTTTATTCAATAAAATTTTGTTAAGAAAGAAAATACAATATAATTTCAACGTAATTAATTTTTTCGTGAATCCCGGGACCAATGCCGGGATCCCGGGATCGAAAAATTATAATCCCGAAATCCCGGGATTGAAATTTTTTTTCGGGATTGAATGCCCTACTCGAGAACCATTACTCGTAGCGATTTTTACCAAGAGACCTTTTTGTATAAAAAACGTCGTAAATGAATATTTTTTAACTCGGTAGTTTTATACAGGTACAGACGAAAAGTTATTACTCTTCAAACCAATTAAAAAGTATGTAGGTGGCGCCATCTACAAGTAGGAGTCATATTGACATCAAAATCAAATTTTTCTTCAAATCAAAAAACTTCTAGACACCAATTTTCATACAAATATTGACGTTACTTCAGAAATTATTTGGAAAAAATCGAAATAAAAATGAAATTTCTACACCCCGTATCTCCGAAACTAAGCATTTTAGGACATACATTTATACGAACTTTTTTACTTATTTCTATCTGCAAAATATGCTACCGAAGTTTTCGGAATACAGTTCGGACCACCCTGTATTTGTTTCTTTTCTTAGAAGTTATTGCGCGCCGATAACATTAGCGTACGTATTAACAGATTGTGTAGTTGTATCTATCAACAAGATAATTTCAATTAAAAATAATAGGCGCATACCGATTATTTATTTCGAGTATACCCGTGCGACATAATGAAAATCGTCAGTTGCAAAGACCACTAGCTAACCAGCACGACAGAGTTTGGATTACAATTCTAAATTAGATCGTTTGAAAAAAAATGTCATTGCGATACTGTCATCAAGATACAAATTTTATAACAGTGAAGAGATAGTAAGCTAAATATTTTGGGGTTGGAATAGTTATGTTTTATAACGAATATGTATGGAAATCGCCTGATGTATAGACTGATGCCAACAAGTACCACTATAAGACAGGTACAATATACAGGTAATCAATTTTTGACTTTTATGTATTGTTTAACTCAGTTTACCAATCTTGAACGAATAAAGAAATAATCTTTTTTCTTCTGTGACAAATATCAATTGATGGATGGTGCTAAATCACAAATAATTGATTGTTTTTCATTTTCATATTTATGATAAGGGTGTCTTAAACATCTTGCAGACGACGAGGTTTCCGATACATTTGCAATATTTTGACTTTTAGGCTGTTACATACAGGATCGCTGATATGTATGGGAACGGTCGATTATTAGGTAAAAATATAAGAGGTACCACAAAAAGTTATATATAAAAGTTATAGAGTTTTTAAATATCTATTAGCGGGTAATAAATTTAAGTATACAGAGTCGGTCATAAAGTCGTAGCACATCATAGTTTTTTTTTAAATGGAATCCCCTGTATATTATAGCATATTTCGGTTCTTTCTTCAATTCTAAGCAAAAATCGACATACACGCAATGTGCCTCAAACCAACACTTTCCGAGTTATTGACATTTGAAAATACCACTTAAATAATTCGATTTAATTAATTTCGATGTTAACGATGCCATTCTGTGGAAACTGCGAGTTGACTAGTTGGACATAGAAGCTAGCCTGAATTGTTGAGAATACCAAGTTCTAAACACATGTTAAATTACAATTGAATATAACAAATGATGTCCAAATAATAACGCATACAGCAATACACATCTGCATTTTTAACATGGTGTTTGGCAATACTAAATCACCGTTTTCTCCGTAAGTCGGTTTTGTGACATTTAATATTACTCATGACTCATGAATAATACAGGGTGGCGCACCTCATTCGCCTCGGTTGATTATACGAAAACGGAAAGATGTAGAAACAAAATATTTTATGGGTATATGTGGGGAGAAAATGTGCACAATTTAAAATTATTTTGAAATATACAGGGTGTTTCAGAACTAAGATCCATACCAAAGTTATATTTTTTCTTATGGAACACCCGGTATTTTATTTCATTTTTGGATTCTTGGGCCCAAAAAAGGCATTTATTTATTATACGGGTTAAATATGTTTAAAATCTTTAGTTTTTGAGATATTAATTATATAGAATAGACTATTAACACCCTGTACATTACTTTTCAGAATTAATTCGTATGCTGAGTATAAAGGTAGAGAAATAAACTTTACTGAAAAATGGTATTGGTTTCTTAAATTTATACAGGGCTATCAAAAGTTGCTGATCTATTTTAAGGATATATTTTGTATAAAAACTTCGTTATTTCAAATGCAACACCCTGTATTTTTTTAAATAAATTGAAGCAGATTCAAATGCTCTTTGAAATTATTGGGGTTTCCTATACCTATCTAGCTCAGATTTTGAATAAAAAGCGATTTTTAAATAAAATTGCAATCAAGATGGCTGGTGTCGCCATGGCAATTTTCTGACAGTTAGTAACTATTTTCAAAGTCGACATTAGTTTATGGACATTATTATTTATAATTTATAACAGTTTACTTAAATTTACCTACAATAGTTTAATAAGTAAGTATCCATTATTTTATCAAGAAAAATAAAGCAGTATCTGCTGGCGGAACGAATAGATATGTTACTAGTAGATGAAAATCTCAAAAATTGTAAAAAAGCTGAATTATTATGTGTGAAAATTCGTTAATACCAACTTATCTAATAAATAATAAAAGTCAATATATAAACAGTGTTCTTTAATTTTAATTCATTTTATAGTATTAAGAGCTATATTGTTTTTTTCTGTTTCAAACGGTTTAATAAGCTTTGTGGAGGCTTTTTTTGACGTTTTTTTGTGCTAAAAAGTCTTCTTTGTCGGATATTTTTGTTGTCAGCTTCTTTTGGTTCTTTATTACATTGTGTCAAAGGTGGTATACTGGAGAGCTTTTAGTTTTGCTTCAATAGAAGCAGCAATCTTTTCTATTGCTTTAAGTTGGTTTATGTTTTCGATGCTGAAAATTTCTCGTGATATGTTTTCCACTAGTTCTTCTTATTATAAAGATCATTGTTGTCAACTATATGAGTAATATTACTAGTTATCCGATTAAATACTTTTTCTAATTCATCTTTTTGTTTTGTTTGTTCAAATGTCTGTTATTCCATTGTGCCAATATTTTCTAAAATAATAAATTTTATATACATTCATAGTAGTTCAGTAGTTCTATTACTTTCAAACAGTCTTAGCCCACGGCCACACAGAAAGCGTTTTTAGTGTTTTGCGTTTTTTGCGTCTCAAGCGCTTTTTGCGATTTTACCGTTTTAAGCGCTTTTTTCGATTTGTGTCAATTAATAACACGCAAAAGACGCGACAGGTCTGCAGTTTCTAACAAGATGTCAATTAGTAGCGTCGCAAGCTCATGGATTCCCGGCCCGTCCAAGAATCAATCCTGTGAGAAAGAGATAGACGAGATCGGCGCCGTTAGCGTTGAAGAGATGAAGATAAAAGATGCTGGGATTGAATTGTGGACGGGCCGGGGCATATATTTGGAGGCAAACACAATCTACTGCTAGTGCCAGTGGTGTGTGTAAAAATAATAATTATTATTTGCCATTTATTTTACGAATTTTAGTTTATATGTGTATAGTTTTTTATGTTGTAGTGTTGTGGTTAGTACTTGTTATAATTATAATATAATAAATAATTATAATTATATAATAGAATAGTAAATATTTATAGTTGCTAATGCAATTTTAGGACATGATTTATGAAACATTTTGGTGTGAAACTACTTTACGCGCGCTGGGAGTAAAAATTCAAAGCCGTGACATACGAACTAGTGAGACGGCTCTGACACACGAGCTCGTTGTAACGAAACGTGTTAACCGCTTAGAAATACGTAGCGGCGCGACGTGTATTTGTGGGTAGTCCACGTGTTTATCAAAAATATTGATATTTTAATACAAGTTTTGTAAAAGTGAATCAAATTATTACGTGTAAAAAAACATTTGTTACACGTAAAAAACTATTTTTATTATGTTACGCTAATAAAACTGTTACACGTAAAAAACTATTTTTACGCGTATAAAACTATTTTTTACTGCTAGAAAACTATTTTTTACTCGTATAAAACTATTTGTTACTGGTAGACAACTATTTTTTACGCATATAGATCTATTTGTTACGTGTAAAAATCTATTTGTTACACGTAAAATACTATTTTTATACGCGTCAAAATCTTATTGTTTCTGTTAGAAAACCTTTCTTACGGAAAAAAAAATATTTTTTACGTGTTAAAAACTATTTGTTACACGTAAAAAACTAAATTTTACGCGTCAAAAACTTATTGTTTCTGGTAAAAAGACTTTTTACCAAAAAAATATTTTTTACGTGTAAAAAACTATTTGTTACACGTAAAAAATTATTTTTTTACGCGTCAAAAGCTTATTGTTTATGGTAAAAAACCTTTTGTTACGCAAAAAAATATATTTTACGTGTAAAAAACTAATTGTTACACGTAAAAACTATTTTTTACGCGTCAAAAACTTATTGTTTCTAGTAAAAAACTCTTTTACCCAAAAAAAATATTTTTACGTTTAAAAAACTATTGGTTACGTGTAAAAAACTATTTTTTACGCGTCAA
This sequence comes from Sitophilus oryzae, assembly GCF_002938485.1. Lineage (NCBI taxonomy): Eukaryota > Metazoa > Arthropoda > Insecta > Coleoptera > Curculionidae > Sitophilus > Sitophilus oryzae. Next base: position 889,041 of record NW_022146948.1, on the reverse strand, counting down.
AAACTATTTGTGTCTGTTAAAAAACCTTATTTACGCAGAAAAAAACACTTTTTACGTATAAAAAACTATTTTTACGCGTAAGAAAATATTCCTTTAATTTATTACTTTTTCAACATTTCAAACTACACTTTTTCAAACATTTCCTTCAAATTTTTGAATTAAATAGAATCTTCCTAAACAGTAGATGTTCTTTATAAAAATATTTTTTAGATAATACCCTAAAATGAAAAAAAATGCATACTATTTAATTTATTTTTATTGTATTATTAAATAAAACGTCCGCCTATGACGGGGTCTCATCTTAGAAAACGCTAACGAATTTGTTTTCATTTACGTTTTTTGCTAGACACGCCGAACGCTACACGCTTTTGGTGTGGCCACTCCTATATAATCCTGTTATTTTGTTTTAGTCGCTAAAGACGCTTCACGCTAAAAACGCAAAAAACGCTTTCTGTGTGGCCGTGGGCTTAAGGTCTATGATATACACATTTTAACGTGTTTCCGAAGCACATTAAAACACACAAAACTACGATTACATTTGCAGCAAACACTGCTATTAGAAATACTGGTATTCATTTCACTTACTTATAAACCAGACAAATTATATGGGGAATGCGATAAAGATCATCTCCATACCACTGAGCATGACCAAGTCTGTACGACTACAAAATGAACACTTAGGGCCGATTCTACAAAACAAGTATAAATTCGGAATAATTATTCTATGTTATAACTATGGTAATCGCAAAACAATTTCCGCTGCACGTGTTCAACTTTGAGTGACAAGCGATGGCGACATCCAGTGATGCCAGATTGTGATGGATTTATGAGATGAATCTTAATTTAAAATTGACAAACAATTAATTAAAAATTTAATTTAATTGACAATATTTATTATATCATTTAACTAATATTTTAGTGATTAATTGATTTATTTGTTTTATAGACTTATTACACATTGGCAAAAACTAGTCCATTATGATGATTATTATAAACGTTATTATGGGTTATTTATTGATGTAGATCTTACAAGGCCATAAGTGGTAATAACAAGTAAGAGGGTGATATTAATGCACACACTAATAATCACAGAATTTAATAAAGACTTTGAAGTATAATGTCAACAAATCAATCAAACTACTTTTCTGACTGCAGTCAAGGGTAATAAAGGACTTTTATTGTCACGTTTTGTCAAATAACAAAGGACAATATTGCGGAACATGGCGCAATGTGACCAACATAGCGATAATAAAATTCGGTTTAAACTAATTTTTGCAGCTTTAATCTAAATAAAGTATATGTTACAATCATTTGCTCTATAAAGTAAAATGAAGAGCTGCTCGGTATCTTAAATTATACAACAAATTTAAATATTTTTACCAAAATTTCATTTAGTCAGGTTTATAGCCTTTAGTGTCAATGTCCATATGATTGATGACGTGCATCGGAAAATGTTTTGCGATTACAATACTTATTGAACAGAAATTTTAATAGATATTCCAAGAATTGGTTACACCTGGTATATACTTGCTTTTTAAAACCGGCCCTTAACTAGTAATATTAGCTGTCAAGAGCTATTGTATGATTATTGGCTCTTTATTTTAATTTAGCATAATTTACTTCTCTAATTCTTCAATATAAAATTAACAAATAACACTGAACTAAGGTTTCTTTTCTTTTTAGAGGGCTGCGATCCAAATACCATAACCACTGAAGAAGCAGAAGTGATAGTGAACAGTGAAGATTTTCTTCTGTCCATAAGAGACGCTAAACCTTCTGTTAGCAAGGAAGATCTCATTTACTTTAAGAATTTAAAAAAAGAACTAGGCTGTAATAAATAAAGTTTGATGGGTTACCTGTGAGGTAATGTATATAATGTTTATATTAAGGTATTTTTTTGTTATGAAATTTAAATATAGCTCTATTTTCTAAAACATTTTATTATAAAAGTTTTTTATATAAAAATAAATTATTTAACAGAATAACTTACAAGGATTTTTCTACAACCTAAATCAATTGCATTGTAATAGCATTCATACAAATGAAATTAAATCATTCACAGCCATATGACAAATAATTATTAAATAGAAAACACAGTGTTTTTTTTAGAGTTAAGAATTTTCTCTAGAGTTAAACTTAAACTAGAACTTAGAAATACTTGAATTTATACAGTTCAGCGTTTAATGTTCGAGGAGATTACTTAATTTAAACTATATCTACATCACAATCATAATCACAAATTATATTATTACATCCTTTAGTCTCGCTTACTGGGTTTATTTTAATATTTGAGATAAAGATGATATAAAAGGTATATAATTTTAACACTCCAGATTAAGTATGTGTTTTATTAGGGATTTGACCCAAAGAATATGTACTTGTTACACCATGAATAAACGTTGTCTTCATCGTTACAGCACATAGGATATACCAATGGAGACTTTGTAGCTTTGGCACAACGTTGGCATATTTCGATTTGAATATCCTAGAACAAAAAGGCCATTTATGAATACTGAACATATGGGGTAGATCATTCATTTTTTTCCTAATAATAATTGATTGATAAATAAAAGTACCTTTTATTTTTGTTTAAAATATCAAAATTAATCGTATTTTAAATCTAAATTTGGAATAGGAACTGGTCTTAAAATTGCTAGAAACTGAATATATGTATATTTTCTATACAGTTCCTGGTCATAATTCGGTGGTCTATATTTCAAAGGGTAAGACAATGATGGATATAGGCTTGGTAAATTTCAACCGATGTTTTAAAATTCCGACAGCAGCACTTAGTACGGCAGAAATCAGAATTGTCCGTCTACTTTTTTTCATGCTGTTACGGTTACCGTTCATTTTGATCGCATTGAAAAAATATTGAAATCGTGGTCCTGTCATAATATTTAAGTATTTTAGTTTTTACTATTTCAGTTATTGAAACTTTTAACTTCTCATGTACAAAATTAAATCAAAATTTGTGTGAAAAAAAAAGAACTGGGTATCGAGTTATATCTTATTAGTTATATTATATATAGTATCGAATATGAGGGGTAATTGTGTGGTTATTGGGTGCAACAACAATCAATACAACTCTTCCAGAACAACATTTTATAGCATCCCAGCTTTTATCAAAAACACCCCTTTTATCATAAAGCAAAAATTTGATTCTGGCAGTTCGACGAAACAAATAAGTAAACAAAGTGCCTATTACATAATCAAAAAACTAAATAGGCATATACCGGGTGCGTCTCAAAAGTAACTCATTCCTATAACTTTTTCAGATAAAAAACGAGATTTGGTATATTAGTATATGACATAAATTAGGATTGATTGACGTATTCAATTGTTTTGTGTCACTTCCTGTTTCACCGGAAATGACTACAACTTTTCATTTTTAAATTGCACCCTCGGTATTTTTTTTTACTTTATTCGATAGAAAATGACATTCTCAATAGAATGACATATCACATGTCAACTTTTGGCATTCTCGCTTAATAAAAAATCGTATTTTAAATTTCAATCTTGAGTGCCATGGCTACGTTAAAACTATTAATTCTTAATAAAGAAACCTTGGAAAAATAGATTTGATCGTCTAATGTTTTTAGTGTCCTGGCCGGTTAAAAAATGCCCAAATCGTATTTTTAATCATATTTCAATATTTTCAAATAGAACGAGGGTGGCTCATTAGCATATTTGGAAAAAGCATTTTTTACGAATAATTTGATACCACACACTTGGTATTTCGAATCAAAATTTTCGTTACGAACCGCAAGTTAAACTTTCAAATAAACCATATGCGAAAATGTCAAAAGTTGACATATGATATGTCATTCTACTCAGAGCGTTATTTTCTATCGAATAAAGTAGAAAAATACCGAGGGTGCCATTTAAAAATCAAAAGTTGTAGTCATTTCCGGTAAAACAGGAAGTGACCGAAAACAATTAAATACGTCAATCAATCCTAGTTAACATATCAAATTTCGTTTTTTTTTAATTGAAAAAATAAAAAAGTTATAGGGGTGAGCCATTTTTGAGACGCACCCGGTATAAATTGAAATATCTTAGAGTAAAAACATAGTGGAGTAATTCATCTCGCCCTGTATCGATACATTCTGAGATAAGTTTATGCATCAAAACAAATTGGAGCCAATTAACTGGTCGCGCACCTAGAAGCATATAAGTATCGCCACACTACTCCATGTTTTTACCCTTTGCCCACGGCTACACAGAAAGCGTTTGTAGCGTTTTGCATTTTTTGTGTCTCAAGCGCTTTTTGCGATTATACCGTTTAAAGCGTTTGTTTCTATTTGTGTCCATTAAAAACACGCAAAAAACGCGGCAGGTCTGCAGTTTCTATCAAGATGTCAATTAGTAACGTCGCAAGCTCGTGGATTCCCGTCCCGTTCAACAATCAATCCTGTGAGAAAGAGATAGGCGAGATCGGCGCGGTTAGCGTTGAAGAGACGAAGATAAAAGATGCTGGGATTGAATTGTGGACGGGCCGGGGCATATATTCGGCGACTAACACAATCTTCTGCTAGTGCCAGTGGTGTGTGTAAAAATAATAATTATTATTAGCCATTTATTTTACGAATTTTAATTTATATGTGTATAGTTTTTTATGTTGTAATGTTGTGGTTACTTGTTATAATTATAATATAATATAATAAATCATTATAATAATTATATAATAGAATAGTAAATATTTCTAGTTGCTAATGCAATTTTAGGACATGATTTATGAAACATTTTGGAGTGAAACTTCTTTACGCGCGCTGGGAGTAAAAATTCAAGGCTGTGACATACGAGCTAGTGAGACGGCCCTGACACACGAGCTCGTAACGAAACGTGTTAACGGCTTAGAAATACGTAGTGACACGACGTATATTTGTGAGCAGTCCACGTGTTTATCAAAAATAGTGATATTTTAATACAAATTTTGTAAAAGTGAATCGAATTATTACGTGTAAAAAAACATTTGTTACACGTAAAAAACTATTTTTATTATTTTACGCGAATAAAACTGTTACAAAAATTAAAAACTATTTTTACGCGTATAAAACTATTTGTTACTGGTAGAAAACTATTTTTACGCGTATAAAACTATTTCTTACTGGAAAAAACTACTTTTTACGCGTAAACTATTTGTTACGTGTAAAAATATATTTGTTACACGTAAAAAATTAAATTTTTACGCGTCAAAAACTTATTGTTTCTGGTAAAAAATTTATTTACCCAAAAAATATTTTTTATGAGTAAAAACTATTTGTTACACGTATAAAAGTAATTTTTATGCGTGAAGAACTTATTGTTTCTAGTAAAAACTCTTTTACCCAAAAAAATTTTTACGTATTTTTTACATGTAAAAACTATTTTTACGCGTCAAAAACTATTTGTTTCTGTTAAAAAAACCTTTTTTACGCAGAAAAAAACACTTTTTACGCATATAAAAACTATTTTTTACGCGTAAGAAAATATTCCGTTAATTTATTACTTTTTCAACATTTCAAACTACACTTTTTCAAACATTTCCATCAAATTCAAATTTCTTAAATTCTATTAAATTCAAAAATTCAAATTTTTGAATTTAATAGAATCTTCTTAAACAGTAGATCTTTATAAAAATATTTTTAAATAATACCCTAAAATAAAAAAAAAATGCACACTCTTTAATTTATTTTTATTGTATTATTAAATATAACATCCGCCTATGACGGGGTCTCATCTTAGAAAACGCCAAAGACGCTACAGAAAACAAACTGATTTGTTTTCATTTGCGTTTTTTTGTGAGACACGCCGAACGTTACACGCTTTTGGTGTGGCCACTCCTATGTAATCCTGTTATTTTGTTTTAGTCGCTAAAGACGCTTCACGCTAAAAACGCAAAAAACGCTTTCTGTGTGGCCGTGGGCTTAGACTTGGTTACCTAAATTGTATAATTTAAACTTTGTGAATTTAATTAATATTTGAGTACTTACATCTTTATTACAGGGGTTTGGATAATTTGGCCATTCATTTCCAGGTCTGGCTGCTATCTTTTCAATGTTAACCAAAAATATTAATAGGACGATAACTGCCATACATTTCTGCAACAGAAAAATATAGTATTATAACTATTTATTGATCATATACAGGGTGTCCCAGGCTGAGCGTGCATTAGAAGTTTCTAGAGAACTACAATATCTAGATCGGAGATTTTTTGCATATCATTGTTTCACCACGAGATCTATCGATTAAAAATATTTTCAATATGGCGGCACTTCCGGAAATACCGGAAGTTGACAGCAACTTTCTTATTTTAAATGGGTACCCCCATTTTTTATTACATATTTAAATTATCTGTAAAATTTTATGCATTTTGATATTAAACACTCTATACCTAACACTAACCGTTTTTGAGAAAAAAAAATATTTAACATTTTTGAACGAAAAAAACTGCTTGTCAAAAATATATGTATAGCCTGGGTCTTCTCATTATGTCACAGTGGCTGTGGTAATCAGTAAATTTGACTTTTATGCTATATAAATTTCGTCAAAAAATGTTAAATATTTTTTTTTTCTCAAAAACGGTTAATGTTAGGTATAGAGTGTTTAGTATCAAAATTCATAAAATTTTACAGATAATTTAAATATGTAATAAAAAATGGGGGTACACATTTAAAATAAGAAAGTTGCTGTCAACTTCCGGTATTTCCGGAAGTGCCGCTATATTGAAAATATTTTAATCGACAGATCTCGTTGTAAAACAATGATGTGCAAAAAATCTCCGATCTAGATATTGTGGTTCTCTAGAAACTTCTAATGCACGCTCAACCTGGGACACCCTGTCTACTTTTTTAATTTAGTTTATAGCAATTTTAACAGAGACTGGTCGTTCATACAAAACTGTAGATATTCAGACATCAGACTTTTAAAATAATTACAAAATTTAAAAAAAACACATTTTTGTACAGTTTTGTAGTCTTTTTTAACAATTAGAAAGTTTGTGCCTCTTGTTGAAGATAAACAAAAAAGTATACAAGGTCCGGCAATAGTGCGTCGGGCATCTGTAGCTCCTAGAATAAAAAACTTGGGAATTTTGTTTAAGTGCAGACCTAAAGTATATACTAGAATGTATTTCAGGAACATATTTTAACGTCTACAGGCTGGCTCAAAAAAGTGTGAGTGGATGGGGATGAGTTATTTAAATTGAACACCCTGTATATTATTTTATTTTTGGCTTCCTTTCAGATCACTTTACATAATCCTAGAATGTGAGTAAATATGTTTCGATAGTTTAAGAGATATTATTAAACAAATAAAAAATATATATTTTTAAGCCTTTTTTAAAAAATTATTAAAAATCCAAGAACTGTCCAAAACTATATTAGATATTTACTTTAGATGGCTTGTCTTGTAATATCGTAATTTTAAATTTTACAGGATGTTCAAAATTCTGCGCCAAACTTTCTAAAATATAAAATAATTTTTCGTCGTTTTTTTTTAAATGAAACACCTCTATATAATTTTTTTATTAGATGATACCAATGATTTTTCTCTGGTATTTTACCGTTGAAAGAGCCATATGATATTATACCACGAGTATCTGAGAAACCGTTAAAAATTTTGAAGTACTCTAAATACAAAAAATATATTTTTTTTAATTCTCCGTCTAATAAAAAATTAATATAGAGGGTGTTTCATTTAAAAAAAAAACGAAGAAAAATTATTTTATATTTTAGAAAGTTTGGCGTAGAATTTTGAACACTCTGTTTCATTTAAGATTACGATATTTATAGCAAAGTTATAACTATAGACCATCAAAACTAAATACCTAATATAGATTTGATTTCAGGGTACTTCTTGTATTTGTAATAATTTTTTTTAAAAAAGCTGAAAAATATATATTTTGTATTTATTTATGAATATCTCTGAGGCTATCGAAATAGATTTACTCATATTGTAGGATTATATGTTTAAAGTGATCTGAGAGGAAGCCAAAAATGCAATAATATACAGGGTGTTCCATTTAAAAAAATTATTCCTATCCACTCACACTTATTTGAGCTACCCTGTAGACGTTAAAATATTTTCCTAGTATATACTTTAGGTTTGCACTTAAACAAGATTCTCAAGTTTTTATTCTAGGAGCTACAGATGCCCGACGCACTATTGCTGGACCCTGTATAGTATAATAGTGTATTTTCAAAGAAAAAAGACCTAACATAATTTTGATTCTTATTAGAAAATTGATATTTTTATGCGAGTTCCAATATTCTGGCCTGTCGAACTCTTCCCTGACTTGTCGGACAAATTTTACATAAATTGTAAAACATCAATGTCATATTAGTGTCATACCATTATTGGTTTAACACTGATATGGTATTTATTTAAATGATGAGCTTTATTCGTTTCCGCAACAATAATAAATTAAATTTTTTATGTTTTATATATAGTTTCTCTTTAAATTTCATGGATTGGATATGCAATATTTTATAATAAAACTAAAAGAGTTTCGGACTTCCATTGTCTATTTATTTTTGCTTACACAACGTTTCGGTCAGAACTATCACTGACCGTTATCAAATGTGAACTAAACTAAATCCTAAAACCTGAATTTGTTGGGTGCAGTCAAGCATGAGGTTTTTCAATAAGAACACCTGCATTGGAACGTTTTATAAGTGGTTGCCATATCGTTGAAATGATTGCTAAAGATCTTATTATTGTGAGAAATGAATACGGCCTCTTTAAAATTTGCGCTGTTTCCAATGGGTTTTTTTATGGACAACCCGGGCTTCCGACCATTTTATATTGTGGTGCGTGGACCACACATGATCTGCAATACCCGACTTCATTGTTTCAACTCTTTGCGTATGTTTTTTATGTTCGTCAAGTCGTACATCTAGAGGACGTTTTGTCTCTCCAATATAAGACTCACCGCACTCGCAAGGTACCTGATAGATGCACTCTTTCTCCTGGTTTGATGATTCGGGTTTTGTTTTTGCTAGGACACTACTTAGAGTAGTCCCAGACTTAAAAACAGTTTTAATTTTATATTGCTTAGCTATTCGCCTGATCTTCTCCGATGTTCCTTTCAAATATAGAATTGTCAAGAGAAAGAGAGCATCCTCCTCAGGCTGGCGTACCAATGAGTCGGACCTACAATTGGATATAATCTTGTCTAGGGATTTTGCAGAGTCACCATTCTGAAGCAAATCGGTTTTAATGATACTTCTGACCGAAAAGTTGTGTAAGCAAAAATATATAAAGACAATGGAAGCCCGAAACTCTTTTAGTATTAATACTGAATCATTGTCTACCACATTCAAAGTAAATCTTATAACAACTGTCTTATCTAGATAATTAAAACTGTGCTTTCTAATCGTGTTTCCTTAAAGCAAACATGAACTTTAATTCCAATATTGACATAACGTCTATTATATCATTGCATTAATTAAAATAATTAGTCTCAAAAGTCTCGAAGCTGTAAACATCTATAATTTTGTAACTGTTATTTATAGTTTTTTAAAAACTTTAATCGATCATCGCTGTTTACTCCTACTATTTTTTTCTGTAAGAATAGATATATCCAGTTCTTAATTACTTCAATTATTTTGATTTTGAAACGTTTAATATAAACACTTTAATAATTATTGTCGATAGGTAGATTTTAAGTTGAATAAATTGAATTTCTTATACAACGATTAGATTTTTACAAATTGTAAGTTTTGAGTTCGTTGAAGGACTATTAGAGCTACAATTTAAAAATATTTTTACAAGATACAGAGTGTCCTAAATAAGTAAAAAATATTATAGTTGTATTTTTTTAAATGGAACATCCTGTATATTATTCTATTTTTGGAGTCTACGATTGAAATAAAGGTAAAATTGATTAAGGTTTATCACACTTAAACCTTACCATTTTTGAAATATTTTCAATTTTATGAAATTGCAGTAAACATTTTAAGGCTTCATTTCTCCAAGGGTATCAAAGTTTTTAATGCGACATATTTACTGAAGATTATTTATTGATCAGATATTGTGTTGCAATAATAAAAATTTGACTACCATATGCAGAGTGTCCAAAAATTTATATTAAATAATTACTAGCTTTAAAGGGCAATGACTTGTTTAATTTAATGTGCACAATATACATATGCACAATTTAATTGTCTATCAAATTTTATTATACCATTTTTTACCTATCTCTTCAAGTTTTCGTAGAAAATTCATTTTCTTATAATTTAGATCTCATTTATCACTATACCCATGGAATATTGACATTTCAGATTTTTTTAAAGCAACATATATGTACAAAATGTACAGGTGGTAAATATTGCAAGCCCATTGGTATACAAAAACAACTATTTAAATCTTTGTAAAAGAGTATACCAATTAAATATACTACCGTTATTTCCGACCAAAAAGTAGTTAATTACATACTTTTAAATTGTTTTAATTAATAAAGTATTCTAAATAAATGTGGATTTGACTCAGAAATCAAAATAATGATAAGTTATGAAAATGAAAATCTCTGGTTTTATATAAGAAGCATTCGTCAAAAAATGAAATAAAATTTATAAGGTGTTACTTTTTACCATACTGTCAGTGTACAAACACAAAATTCAGTTTTTTAGTATTTGGAGCAATTATTATTAATCAATGTAAACAGTCAATTAATGTAGTTTCAATACTGGGATCATATTAATTGGTCCTCTAACAAAAAATATTTAAACAGTTTTTTTTATTTTTTAATGTAGTAAGCGAACTACATCGACAATATTAGTATCTGTACTGTTTGAAAATTTGTTACATTTTTAAAAATAATCTAAAATGTTAATATTCCATGGGTATAGTGATAAATGAGGTCTAAATTATAAGAAAATGCATTTTATACGAAAACTTGAAGAGATGGATAAAAAATGGCATAATACAATTTGATAGACAATTACATTGTGCATCTGATTCACGTAAAATATATAGGGTGTTCCATTTAAATTAAACAAGTTATTGCCGTTTAAAGCTAGTAATTATTTAATATAAATTTTTGTACACTCTGTATAAGGTAGTAAAATTTTTATCATTGCAGCACAATAGCTGATCAATAAATAATCTTCAGTAAATATTTAGTATTAAAAACTTTGATACCCTTGGAGAAATGAAGCCTTAAAATTTGGTTCATAAAATTGGAAATATTTCAAAAACAGTAAGGTTTAAGTATGATAAACCTTAATCAAATTTACCTGTATTTCAATCGTAGAATCTAAAAATAGAATAATATACAGGGAGTTCCATTTAAAAAAAAAGACAACTATAATATTTTTTACTTATTTGGGACATTCTGTATCTTGCAAAAATATTTTTAAATTGTAGCTGTAATAGTCCTTTAACGAACCCAAAACTTACAATTTGTAAAAATCTAACCGTTTAGCTACAATACTCCGTGTCGTATGTGGTGAACAACCCTGTATATATTTTAGACCCGTGCGGATATTTTTATAATAATGCTCCAAGGATAGACATATTTTCATTAAATGTTATCAGCATTGCTCTTTGACATTGAACTAGAAATTTTATTATATTTCTGGATTGATTTTTTTCTTAATTAGTCTTCGTATTTTGAAGCAATGTGCATTCCGCGTGGTACATGAAACAAAATGTATGCTTTTTTGATAAATTACAGAAAATTACCGTATAATTATAAAATGGAATGTGAAGTATTTTTAGGCAGTAATCTCGCAGTCGGCAGTAATTTTAGAATGACAAATGAAATTTAACATTTTTATTACACAAAAAATATAGTTATTAATAAATATAGCGTTATTTTAATTAAGGTATCTATGGAAATGTATTTAAATGGACACTTGTTAAAAAACTTTTTGAATCAAATCATTATTAATAATTGTCAATATCTATCTAATTTGATATTAATATGTGAATTATTTCCAGGTATGAAACCTTAAGAGTGATGCCAATTCTCAATATATAAACAATATTAAGACACATTGATTCAAGTTTCTGTTTCGAAATCAAAATGGCATCTTAACACATAGTAAACGATGTATTGTTTTGAGGTAGCGTAATTAAGATAATGTAAACACACGTATAACTTTTTTTATTTTTTAAGATAAAAAACGAGATTTGGTATGTTAGTATATGACAAATTAGGATTGATTGATGTATTCAATTATTTTTGATCACTTCCTGTTTCACCGAAAATTACTACAACTTTTGATTTTTAAATGGCACCCTCGCCTCGGTATATTTTTACTTTATTTAATAGAAAAAGACACTCCGAGTAGAATGACATATCATATGTCAGCTTTTGACATTATCGCATATGGTTTATTTGAAATTGTAACATGCGGTTCATAACGACAATTTGACTCGAAATATCAAGTGTATGGTACCAAAATATACTTAAAAAAATGCTTTTTCTAAATATGCTAATGAGCCACCCTTGTTCCATTTGAAAAAATTAGTGTTTTTAACACAGCCATGTCAGAAAATGTTGACATATCATATGTCATTCTATTCAGAATGTCATTTTCTATCGAATGAAGTAAAAATATACCGAGTATGCCATTTAAAAATCAAAAATTGCAGTAATTTTCGATGAAACAGGAAGTGACCAAAAATAATTGAATACATCAATCAATCCTAATTTATGTCATATACTAACACACCAAATCTCATTTTTTTATCTGAAAAAATAAAAACGCTTAAACACGTATATTTTATTTTGTTTTTTTTACATATTTTAAGGTTTTTTAAAAATGTATACAGGGTGTTTCGAAAAATCTGGTCATTGATTAATCAGGATCCTGCTTAAAGCGCTTGACGTAAAAAGCTGATTTTTGGAAAACAGATTGAATTTAGGGTGTAGGGGTTTGATAAGAAGGGATTTTTCGAAACTCGAATTCTAAGGGTGTGAAACTATCCCTCAAATATTAAAATATTTTTTATTTAAAAACCGGTGAGTTTTTCGGAAAAACTCTTAAACATATATATTTTATTTTGTTGTTTTACATATTTTAAGATTTTTTATAAATTCTGTTTAAACTGCTTGACGTTTAAAGCTGATTTTTGGCAAACGGATTGACTGTGAGGTGTAGAGGTTCGAAAAGGAGGGGTTTCTCGAATCTCAAATTCCAAGAGGGTGAAAACGCCCCTCAATTATTACAATATTTGTTATTTAAAAAACGGTTAGTCTTTCGGGAAAACGCTTGGACAAGCATAATTTATTTGTTTTTTTTACATATTTTGAAATTTTTTAAAAAATCATACAGGGTGTTCCAAAAAGTTGGGTAATTTCTTAACCACGATTCTGCTTAAACTGCTTGACGTAAAAAGCTTATTTTTGGCAAACGGATTTTTCGAAAGTTAAATTCCAACGAGATGAAACTACCCCTCAAATATTACCAAGTTATATAATAATATCGCCATATTGATTTTTTCTCATGCTGACATAAATGTGAGAAAATTTTATCCAGTTTGTATGTTAATTGAAATTCTTGCTTTGCTTTATCATCACCATTACAAATGATTAATTCGACGCGAACGAAGTCGCTGGTACACGCTAGTTTTATATATAAAATGACAGCGATCTTCATTTCATAGCCATCGCTGACGCCGTTTTTCTCAATCGTATGGTATAAGCTTTCAAAATTGGAAAACACTTGAATGAAAAGTAATTATGAAACTAAAAACTTATGTTTCAGTTACGTGCATTAAGAATGTGATACTTCAATACACCGAGGGTTCCGTATCAAGACTATATTTGTTATGATTTAATTGTAAATGTATAGTTTTCAGATTTTTCCTTATATGTATTTGTAGTATAAGACGGTATTACTTGCCAAATTTCATAGTTCTAGGTCAACGGAAAATACCCTTTTAATTTTGATTCTCTTGATAGTGTCGAAATATACGTTTTTTTACGGTATAAACAGCTTTATCTTTTTTTACATAAACTTAGAAGTTTTATGTAAAAAAAGATAGATATAAGTTCCTCCTTGGATATAACTGACTACCTGCTGTTGCTAACTGAGCTGTTGCTAGGATATTCTATTAATTTTAATTGTATTTTTAGATGTTGAATAATCATAAATTTTTAAGTATAGTATAGTATAAAGTATAATTGAAATCACTAATTTATTCACTAATTTCCAGGTTCTGAATGAAACTTTCACATAAGACGACTGCGATGTTAGAGTTTCTAAACTTGTTGGAATTTGAAGTTTAGTATTGAAAGCATGTTAGAAATGTTTAAACGGATATTAAAAAACACTTACCAGCAATGCGGCCATGTCGATTTGTTTAGTTATTCAAAAATAAACAACAAAAGATAAACTACAAAGTTGTCGTACGGTACGACGCTTCTATTAAACGCTTCAACAAATTGCGATAACCACCCACACAAATTGAACAAATTCAACAACGCACTTTCTTTCGCGGCTGGTCCGTGTCCAGTGAATCTTCTTCTTGAACGTACGCGCTTCTTATATATATCGACTCTCAATTTTGATTTTTTAATTTGTACAATTATACGATAAAGAGCATTTGCCAAGTAGTTGTCATGTGAAACAACAAACAATTAAAACTGATCACATCCCGGTTGCATGCTTTCTAATAGATAGTGTAATTCGTCGTTTTCAGTATTTTTGTCTCTAAACTTCGAAAATTCCTCGCTTTATCGCCGAAAAATGAACCAATCTCTCGCTCTTGTGAAATGGTGCGTAATTTGCGGGGGCGAACCGCTGCGATCAGCAACAAACAGTCTGATATTTTTCTTCTTGTTCGGTTTGATGTTCCAAGGACGTTGATGTTTTGCCGCTTACCGGTGATAGTATGGAAGACCGCCGCGCCGGTCAATATCTCAGAGAAGTCAACACTCACTATCTACGTCTGTTGTTATTAATAATATCAAGGGTTTTTGTGAAAAGGCACCTTTGCGCTCTTAAATTCTTGTAAATAATGTAGAATAGTTTATATTTAGAGATGGGCAAAACTGCGATTTTTCAATCGCAATTGAAACTGCGATTGCGATTTTTAAATCGCAGCGACTGGAACCTGCGATTTCGATTTTAATATTTACCAAACCAAATTATTCATAAAAATGCTTTTTCTAAATATGCCAATGATCGATCCTCGTTCCATTTGAAAAAATTGAGATATGATTAAAAATACTATTTGGGCATCTTTTAACTGGCCAGGACACGACGCAAAAAACAATAGACGATCAAATCTATTTTTCCAAAGCATATTGATTAAAATTATTGTTTTTAACATAGCCATGACATTCTAGATTGAAATTTAAAATACGATTATTTTAAGCGAAAATGTCAAAAGTTGCCATATGATCTGCCATTGTATTCAGAGTGTCATTTTCTATCAAATAAAGTGAAAAAATACCGAGGGTGTCTTTTAAAAATCCAAAGTTGTAGTCATTTCCGGTGAAACAGGAAGTGACTGAAAACAATTCAATACATCAATCAATCCTAATTTATGTTATATACTAATATACTCACATACCAAATCTCAAAATCTCAAAGAGAAAAAATAAAAAAGTTATAGAGGTGAACCGCTCTTGAGAAACACCCGGGATATTATTTATCGTGGCCCTAGAAAATAATACCTTTTCTATAAATTAATAATATCAGAGAGAAAATTCAATCACAGTTTACTATAAAATGCTTCAATAGACCACAAAATTACATTCGCACCAATATCGAAAATCGCAACTCCTAAAAATTCAAACTCGCAGATAGAAATCACGGTCCCAGTTTATAAAATCATAATCGCAGCAAAATCGCATATCGCAAAATACTGGTTGCCCAGTTATTACGCTGTTTAAACGGGAGGTTATTTTGGCGCACAAGAAAATTTACTCGTTTGCTCATCGTCATAAAAAACAATTTTCGTACCACGAATTAGGGACAAGATTTTTATCTGTATACTTATAGGATACCTAATCTGTGCTTTAAGGTAAGAAATAAAATAAATGCTAATTATTATGCTGTTTACTTAGATTATTACTTCATTTACATATTTGTATAAGAGTGGTTTGTGTCTGGAAGAATAAAAAGGCGAAACCAATGGTGTTCCAACAGCTTCGTTCGTTTGAATCTGTTGAGGTTGCACCGTAATATTATTTTGATAATGTAAATCGGCCATCGTGGCTTCGTGAATCTTGAGCGAACTAAAGACGCGGGCGATTAAAAACAAACATGTTTGAAAATCAAACTGACACGCGATATCACATTGCATAGCATAGCGAAGCATCGCGCGAACTCGCGCGCTTTTTGAACACCCTCCCTAAAGATTATGAGTTTAAAATAAACGCGACGCATCGCGTTGCATAGCTTTCTGTGTGAACTTACACTAACGCTTCGTCCTACGTGGGCGACAAAAGCGGGAGATTCTGGCGATGCGAGCGACGCGACCTTATCAAAAAAAGTTTTCTTATGAACAATTATTAATTTCTTATGAAACTTATGAATTAGCTCTGTTATCTATGCTTATGAAAGTGTCCTGCTTTGCCGACGCACGACAATTTCAGAAGAAAACGGTGTTTGAAAAAATACGTGTCGCTTGAATCGCCCGAATCGCGCGCTTTTGTCGCCCACGTAGGACGAAGCGTAACGTAACGGCAAAAAGGCTCGTTTAGATAGCGCCATTGAAAAACATAGGTTTCTTCATATTCGTTGTTGCTAGAGAAAATTAACCTAAAGTATATTGTAAAAATAGTGAACAGGTTCAGTTACGATCACGGCAGATTAACTTAAACGTGGTAGTACCAACTTTGGATCGGATCATCCAAAATCTGCAAACCGAAAACAAGATAGCTCCAATAACGTTACCATATACATATGTAACGTGATATGATGACACCTGATTACTGCGGGGTATGATAGGCCTATTTTTAAAGGATAACTAAGTAAAAATCTCATTTTCATAAAAAGTGAACCTGCCTTGTTATTGCTGCCACCCCTTCAATTGGATTAAGTTCACAAAATGGTACTATACTAGCATCGAATTGGAGATATTGTCAGATACTCGATCAACATTTGAGCATGAGATGGTGGTACGCGCATTATATACCATGTTTACTCACTCTGAACCAAAACATGCCTTAATGGACATTTCCAACATTAACTTGATACAGCTTAGAGAAAATTAATCATGTTTTGGTACCGTTTAATAACTGTAGACGAAATATGATCATTATACCGGCTGCGTCTCAAAAGCGGCTCACCAATATAACTTTTTTATTTTTTCAGATAAAAAAAGGGATTTGGTGTGTTAGTATATGACATAAATTGGGATTGATTTGACGTATTCAATTGTTTTCGGCCACTTCCTGTTTCACCGGAAATGACTACAACTTTTGGTTTTTAAATGGCACTATCGACATTTTTTTACTTTATTCGATAGAAAATGACATTTTGAATAGAATGACATATCATGTCAACTTTTGACATTCTCGCTTAATAAAAAATCGTATTTTAAAAATCAATCTAGAGTGGCATGGTTATGTGGCCAAGGAGCCTTGGAAAAATAGATTTGATCGTCTAATGTTTTTAGTGTCTTGTCCTGGCTAGTTAGAAAATGCCCAAATCGCATTTTTAATCATATTTCAATATTTCAATTTGGAAGAAGCATTTTTTTACGAATAATTGGATACCACACACTTGGTATTTCGAGTCAAATTTTCGTTACGAACCGCAAGTTATAATTTCAAATAAACCATATGCAAAAATGTCAAAAGTTGACATATGATATGTCATTCTATTCAGAGTGTTGTTTTCTATCGAATAAAGTAAAAAAATGCCGAGGGTGCCATTTAAAAATCAAAAGTTGTAGTCATTTCCGGTGAAACAGGAAGTGACCGAAAACAACTGAATTCGTCAATCAATCCTAATTTACCAATATAACCACCTAAATTACCAATCAATCCTAACACACCAAATCTCGTTTTTTTTAACAGAACAAATAAAAAAGTTATAGGGGTGAGCCACTTTTGAGACGCACCCGGTATACTCGAAATGAAAATTTAATCAAAACATTTGTCTGAGGAGGAAATAGCTCCAAAGAATGCGAAAACTATTTTGAACTGGTAAGTTTTTGGATTAACTGTGTTCTCCTAATCGATTAACTTCAAAAAAGTATCGGAGCATAATCTGCACTGCAAGAAAATTTGGTTTTGACAAGATAATGCGTCATCACCAGATTAGCGACTTCATTTTATTCCCTAACTACAGGGCGGTTTAGACTCTCAGATAATACGCGCAAATTGGAAAGGAGCAAGCCATATTATACCAATAAATCGTCAAATGTAAACACAAATCTTTAGTTTGCTCAGTTCAAAAATTTGGTTTAAATACGGTTAAGTTTGGTTAAGTATTTTGTCATTTGTGTTCTTTTATTATTTTGAACAGTATGCTTATGTTTTTTAAATTATTTAAATAAACTCCCGAAAAATAGCATCAACTAACTGAATGTGTAAGTGAAAAATAGATTTGCACAAAACAGCCTGCGCGAACCATTCTACGCAAAATCTTGAGTCTAAACCGCCCTTAATATGCATGTTTATAAGACAAAGATATTTTTCGAACAAGAGATCATCAATTAGTATCAAGAACAAGAATTAGTATTTGGATATTTGGACGGTGTGATGAGTTAAAGACGGAAGAAGTATGTGCCTTTGTTCTCTTCCCTGTTCAATAAACTTGTTGATCGGAGACTTTTCAGACTACCCTTGTAGATTACAACACAAAATCGAAAATTGATATTTTCGATTTTCTGTTGCCATTGCGCTCCCTAGCGGTTAACATTCAAAATTGGAAATAATTTACCCGATATCCCTTGGTAGGTTTGACTATAAATATTTTTTTCTTAATAAAAAGCAAAATATTTCATTAGTGACTCGGAATTATATCATTGTTGATCGTTGAGTATAATAAGTTTAATATTGTATATATCTGTGTTTTTATTATTTCGATGTAAACATTTAGTTCTTTAACCGATGGTTCTTATGCCACGTTCCACAGATTATGCTGTGGAAACATGTTGTTTTGGTCGTACTATTGTTTTGACTAAACTGTCAGATAACAACATTTTTATATAGCCAGAAATTCCAATGAATATAATACATTTTCAATTAAAAGTGTGTAAAATGTATTACATATTTTAAATCATTTTGAATTTTTTGTGTATATGTCAAACGGAGATTTGTTCTCACAAGAACTTAACTGTTTTTGACAGTTTTCTGATGCTGTGAGAACGAACAGAGGCTTGGTGCATTTCAGTTGATTTCAACAAATTCCGACCGCAGCGCTTCAACGGCAAAAATCAGAAACTATTAACAATAATTATAATAATCAACATGAGGGCGCCACCGCGCGATCAACATGACGGATCGCATTAAAATAATATTGAAATCGTGGTTTTGTCATAATATTTAAGTATTTTAGTTTTTTGCTAGTGCAGTTATTGAGACGATAAAATACTTAGTTATACGAGGTTTGTGTGATGTAACGCTGTTTCGGGTAGTAAAAAATAAGTGAAAAAGAATTCGAACTCGGCGTGTTAGGACAAATTCAAATGTTAATAAAATTATCGAAAAAATGTTAACGTACGATACGCTAGAATCCCCAAAACAACCTACCGACTGGGGCAGTTAAATAACTAGAACAGCCAAATTCGTTTTAAAAATATTTATTGATTAAAATTACAACTTTTTTAAAATGGCATCTGCCTGAACAATAACTAATAAGATAATACAAATTGTATAAGTTGCTACATTGTTTAATTTAATAAATTGTCTGAGCTGCAGCGGTGACGAGTGCTGCGGGTTATATAGGCGAAATGTGATGATCCAGCAGTTCTGTGGCAGCATCACGACATAACTCCTCCCGCCGAAGAGTCAACTATACCGTCTGGGAGGGGTAGTTGAATGGTTGGGGTGGTTTCTGTCCTTTCTTTCTTCATGCAGCAAGTACATCTAATTTTTTGAATAGAAGGTAGACGCACCAAATAAATGATATTGGATATATTATTAAAGTCCACATGCTGGATACTTCTGTTGAATGGAGTCGAAAGTATCCATGGATTTCTTTGGTCTAGATGATTGATGATCGATTGGCAAAAATGTACTTCGATTTGTTGACAATTTCTTGGTGTAGATTTTGGCATGTTCGACAAACTGACAATACAAGGGATGTCTTCTGGAATTTCTGTAAGCTCATTCAATTCTGTAAGCCCAAAAAAAATATTTTTTGCAAACATTTTGAAAACCACTGGATCTTTTCTGGACTTTCTTTCTTTTAAATTTAATCTAACACCAATATGCCATATCAAGAAATTATGTAAAACTAAAAACTAAAAAAAAATCAAAAAATTTCGAATTTTCAAATTTTTTTTTCGCGAAAAAACTCATAGGCCTGTTTCTAGGGTTGAACTATACTACCAGTTAAAATATTTGACTTATTTCTAGGACACCCTGTATAATGAAAAAACTAAATAGACATAATAATATACTATGAGACGATAAAATATAATTTGCAATATTAATGGTATACTTTTTTTAACCAACTAGTGATTAAATGTTTTATGAACATGTTCTAAAATTATAAATATGTACCTTTAAAAAATTTCGTTATAGCCGAAATAGCCCCAATAATATATTTTAATACGAGTTAGACCTGAAGATATCAAAATATTTACTTTTTTATTTTTATTTTTAGAATTTTCACAAATTATACTTCCTAACACTTATAGAATAATTAAATAATAAAATTTTCATATAATCGCTATTTAAACCCGTGTATTTGTATATATCGATTGCTTCCGATATTCTCCGATGGTGGCAGCACCGGCGGAGAATGCACCAAGCCTGTAATAAGTATTTTAAAAAGTTGGTATTGTATAATTAAAATATCTCAATATCAACCTAGTATAAATAAATATTTCATATTATTTTAAATTTAGTTTCGTCCGATCCTGTTTTGACACACGTTATGTCCTCGTGCTTCAAGATATGTATTTTCTTATTTACTTGGGGCATATATCTTTTTAAGTTATAACTTTTTAATTATAATCAGGTTTCTAATTCTTAACGTTTTGATTCTTTTATTTTAAAATTAACCAAAAAATTTCAGCAAGGTTTGCTTTATCGTGTATTTCAATGTGTTTTGCCTATACATATCTATACTAATATCCTTTAAACAAGGCTAATATCACAGAATATCTAGCTACCCAGTAGCTAGATATTCTGTGCTAATATATAAAATCCTTAAGTGACTGACTCACTGATTAATCACGATCCTGCTCAAACCACTCAACGGAAGAAGCTCAATTTTGGCATACATGTTGATTCTAGGGTGTAGAGGTTCGATAAGAAGGGATTTTTCGAAATTCCAGTTTCAAAGGGAGAAACCACCCCTCAAATATTACAATATTTTTTATTTAAAAAATGGTCAAGTTTCCGAAAAAACGCTTAAACACGTATATTTTATTTTGTTTTTTTACATGTTTTAAGATTTTTTAAAAATGTATACAGGGTGTTTCGAAAAATCTGGTCATTGATTAATCACGATCCTGCTTAAAGCGCTTGACGTAAAAAGCTGATTTTTGGAAAACGGATTGACTTTAGGGTGTAGAGGTTCGATAAGAAGGGATTTTCCGAAACTCGAATTCTAAGGGGGTGAAGTGAAACCACCCCTCAAATATTAGAATATTTTTTATTTAAAAACCGGTGAGTTTTTCGGAAAAACTCTTAAACACGTATATTTTATTTTGTCGTTTTACATATTTTAAGATTTTTTAAAAATTTATACAGAGTGTTTCATAAAATATGACCATTGAGTAATCACGATTCTGCTTAAACTGCTTGGCGTTTAAAGCTGATTAGGTTCGCTGTAGAGGTTCGATAAGGAGAGAATTCTCGAATCTCAAATTCCAAGAGGGTGAAAACGCCCCTCAAATATTACAATATTTGTTATTTAAAAAACGGTTAGTCTTTTGGAAAAACACTTGGACACGCATAAATTTATTTTGTTTTTTTTTACATATTTTGAAATTTTTTAAAAAATCATACAGGGTGTTCCAAAATGTTGGGTAAGTAATTAATCACGATTCTGCTTAAACTGTTTGACGTAAAAAGCTTATTTTTGGCAAACGGATTTTTCGAAAGTCAAATTCCAACCCATGAAACTACCCCTCAAATATTACCAAGTTATATAATAATATTGCTATATTGTTTTTTCTCATGCTACTCATGCTGACATAAATGTGAGAATATTTTTTCCAGTTTGTATGTTAATGGAAATTCTTGCTTTGCTTTATCATCACCATTACAAATGATTAATTCGACGCGAACGAAGTCGCGGGTACACGCTAGTATTGTAAATAAGTGAGTGAAATTAAATAGTGCCAAAAATATGCCATAGATAATGTTGTTTGTCAAATATTTTGTAATCTATCTATTACGTTTAGTATCGTTAGTTGTTTGTGGATTTCCATAGCACGCGATAAGGTTCAATATATCCTGGTTATATTTATTTATATGTACATATATCATAGTTTATGCAAAGGAGAAGAATGAGGTTGTTAAAAATAACCAATCGATAATTTGTTTACCATTTTTAAATTAAATATTTCCCTGTTTTTTATTTTAATAAAGAATGCGATGCTCTTTGATGAATGTCAGAAAATAAAACATCATCTACACTATGCCCGAAATAGATCGAAATCGGCCAAGAAAAGCCGTGATTGGTTGTTTGTTTTTTATTGTTATTGGAATTGTGTCGGGAAATGCTTCGAGAAACGTTTCGACCAGTTTCGACAAAAATAGGCTTGGTGCATTTCAGTTGATTTCAAAAAATTCCGATCGCAGCGCTGTATACGGCAGAAATCAGAAATTTTCGCTATGTATTTCATGCCGTCCCGGGTACAGTCCATGTTGACCGCATTAAAATAATACTGAAATCGTGGCTTTGTTATAATTTTTAAGTATTTTAGTTTTTGCTAGTGCAGTTATTGGAACTATAAAACACTCAGGTACGAGATTTGTGTGATGCAACGCTGTTTCGTGTACTAAAAAATAAGTAAAGAAGGATCTGAACTAGGCGTCGGCGTCGTGTTGTGACAATTTCAAATGTTAATAAAATTGCCGAAAAATGTTAACGCGTAAAGAAGAGTGTAATTAGGGCGTTGTTGGGTGCAATAACATTCAATAACTCAACTTTTCCGGATATTCAACTCTCCCGAAACATTTTATAGCTTCATAGTTTCTCACGTCGCGTCGCCGTCGGCGTCGATTTGATCAAAAGCAAAAATAGATACAAGCAGTTCGATGAAACAAGTGAGTAAACAAAGTGCTCGTTACATAATCAAAAAATTAAATAGACATATACCATGAGAGGATAAAATATAATTTGCAATATTAATGGTATATTTTTTTAATCAACTTAAGTGATTAAATGTTTTATGAACATCTTCTAAAATTATAATTATGTACCTTTAAAAAAAAATCTTATAGCCGAAATAGCCTCAATAATAACCCTCTAGCAAAACCGGTGCGTAAAACTATGCTCGCTACCGTAGTTGACACTGTAAACTTATCTAAAAAGTTCTTATTTTTGTTTTTAGAAATTTCATAAATTATACTTCCTTTTAAAATAATTTTATAAGCTTAGTAAATATAAGCTTAATAAATAATATTGTTGAATTGTAAAATATTTTTAAACAGTTGTATAATTTTAGTGAATAAATATTTATTATATAATAAATTTTTCGTATACTCGATACTCGCTATTTAAACCCTTGTATTTGTATATGTTACGGCTAAAATGGATACTTGGCTAGTTTTCAAACTAGCCAGCTATTTTGCTAACAAACAACGCAACCACCACCGCAAACTAACACCTCACCAACAAAATAACAGCGCTTTTTGCAGAATAGCTAGCTAGTTTGAAAACTAGCCAAGTATCCATTTTAGCCATAACTAGTTGTTTACGATATTCTCCGATAGTGGCAGCACAGACGGAAAATGCACCAAGCCCATAACACGCGTCTATATTCTTCGTACTACTTTGCGAAATAATCAAGGTCATAAGCCGTGGTCAACTTTGTGGTGGCTTCAGAAAGATAACTAAACATGGAGTATAAATAAATATAATTAGTTTGCAATGGAAGGTGTAATGTTATACCACTATATTAAACTGATATGATAAATCAAAAATAATGCATTTAGAAAACAGTTACCGATGGTAGATTAAATTGGCTATTCTTCTGAGGTTACACAAGAATATTTAGTTCTAATAATTGTCTAATATTATCAATTACAAGATACTAAAATATATATTTCCAAAACTTAAAATCGTAAAACTGTAATAATCCGCGGTGTTAAATATTTAAGACTCACCCTGAATTTTGAATTCAGTGTTATCAAATAAAAAGAAAATATTATATGAACCAATTTTTATTGTCATAGACACGAATTGAACATAACATTCAGAATATTCTTATAAAAATAAAAAATGTGTTTAATTCTAACTCAGTTAACATAAATATATAATAGGAACCAAAAAAAAAACATATTAAATAAGTAAAAAATCACTGTCACTGAACTTACATATTAATATTCTAATAATATATTATCAAGTTGGCTTTGAACAAGGGCTAACTCTTAATCAAATCGTAGAGTATTTTACAAGATCTAAGAATTATGCTCGGGATTATGAATTTGTTAAAAGCCTGCTTGATCAGAAAATTTCTTGACCACACGGAATTAAAATAGGGATACTTCAACACTGTGTAATGAAAAGAAAAACAAAATACTTAGAAATTATAGAAATATACAGGGTGTGCAAAAGAGTTCAAAACGAATGGGAATCTTTTTTTTATTATTTTTTTAAAAAATTATGCCTAACAAAATTTTTTTGGGATTTTCCAAATACATCAATTTTTTTATATATTTCGGAGGAGTTCTGGCCCACCCTGTAGATCTACATAAAAAAATGATCATAAATAGTGAATAAAAATAAAAACTGTAATATGAAAAAACATTACACAAAAACAATTAAAGGACAATTTTGTCACTGAACTTAACATAAGTTTTATGTTTTTATTAATATATTATTTTTAAGTATTACTATTTTTATATCTAGCAGTATCAAGTAACAAAGAGAAAAGTAAAATAGGTACTTAAATATAGAAACATAATATAAGAAAATATCATAAATTACTGAAGAAAGTTAACAAGAACTAGAAATAAACATAAAAAGAATATTTAAGAAAAATAAATGACAAATAAAGGACACAACTGGACTCAACAGAAGTTTTATGCTTTGGCACTATTTTAATAGCAGTACTAACAAATAGAAAAAATACTTATAAAAAAAGAAATATAGAAACATAATAAAGAAAATATAAATTAATAAAGAAAACATAAAAAGGATATTAAAGAAAAATAAATGACCATTTAAAGGACATAATTAACTGTCATAAAACTTAACATAAGTTTTATGCTTTGGTACTATTATAGTTAAGTAACAAAATAACAAATAGAAAACAAATACAAATATAGAAACATAATAAAAGAAGATATCATAAATATTGAAAGAATATAAAAATAACTGATAAATGTAAAATGTTACATATGAAAAAATCTTCTAGAAGAATAATTAAAATTATAAGAAAAATAAATAGCATATAAAGGACAAAATTCGCTGTCATTGAACTTAACATAAGTTCTGTGTCTTGGTGTTATTCTTATAGCAGTATCGATACCTTCAGGTGGAACAATCATATCACCGCTACCCTCGATTTGAAGATCTACTAGCACATCTGCCAATATCATTACATTTTCTGAATATTTATCACAGAAATGCTTAGCTAAATGCGGATCGTTAGTGAAATTAACGCCATGACCTACTCTATGGCCTCTTTCATGGCCACTCAATCTCCAATTAAAATTATTTCTACAAATACTTTCTACATGTCTCAGCTTAGTCGCATGATACAGTCTGAGAGGTTGTATATTTCTGTACTTCATTTCACGCGTCAATTCAAATGCTTTTTGTATAAATGGATTAAATATTTTATGGATTTTTGTAATATTAAATGGAAAGTTCATACTTATATGTATAAATTCAGATGAAGTTCTCGATAATGGTATGAATTGCACAATATCATTACCGATACCATCATACAAACATAATAAGTTCTGTTTGACTATAATCTTATCAGATTCCAAATGAGCATTTGTATTATTTAAAATTGAATTTTGTTGAGTTTCGCCAAATTCACTATTAATTTCTGCATCATCTTTTGATCTTGTTTCTATATTATTACCTTCTGTATACTCATTTTTTGGTTGAATACTGGCGGCATCAGCTAAATTTGAAATTTGTTGGGATTCTCCAAATTCACTATTGATTTCTGCAGAAGGTGGATCTTCTGTATATTCATTTTTTCTTTGAATACGGGCTGCATCGTTTAAAATTGAATTTTGTTGGGTCTCAAAAAATTCACTGTTAATTTCTGCGGAAGGTAGATTATCTTTCGATGTTCGTGTATTATTATCTGCTGTATCTTTTCTTTGAACACTGGCTGCATCGTTTGAAATTGAATTTTGTTGGGTTTCACCAAATTCGCTGTTAATTTCTGCAGAAGGTGGATGATCTTTTGAAGTTTGTGTATTATTATCTTCTGTATATTCATCTTTTCTTTGAGCACTGGTGGCATCGTTTGAAATTGAATTTTCTTGGGTTTTGTCAAATTCACTGTTAATTTCTGCAGAAGGTGGATGATCTTTTGAAGTTTGTGTATTATTATCTTCTGTATATTCATCTTTTCTTTGAACGCTGGTGTATCGTTTGAAATTGAATTTTCTTGGGTTTTGTCAAATTCACTGTTAATTTCTGCAGAACGTGGATTATCTTTTTGAAATTTGTATTATCAACTTCTGTATATTCATCTTTTCTTTGAGCACTGGTGGCATCGTTTGAGGTGAATTTTCTTGGGTTTGTCAAATTCACTCATTGGTGAATTTCTGCAGAAGGTGGATGATCTTTTTGAAGTTTGTGTATTATTATCTTCTGTAATACTCATCTTTTCTTTGAACACTGAGTGGCATCGTTTGAAAATTGAATTTTCTTGGGTTTTGTCAAATTCACTGTTAATTTCTGCAGAAGGTGGATGATCTTTTTGAAGTTTGTGTATTATTATCTTCTGTATATTCATCTTTTCTTTGAGCACTAATTGGCATCGTTTGAAATTGAATTTTCTTAGGTTTTGTCAAATTCACAGTTCAAGAGGTGGATGATCTTTTGAAGTTTGTGTATTATTATCTTCTGTATATTCATTTTTTTTCTTTGAGCACTGGTGGCATCGTTTGAAATTGAATTTTCTTGGGTTTTTGTCAAATTCACTGTTAATTTCTGCAGAAGATTGGATGATCTTTTTGAAGTTTGTGTATTATTATCTTCTGTATATTCATCTTTCTTTGAACACTGGTGGCATCGTTTGAAATTGAATTTTCTTGGGTTTAATCAAATTCACTGTTAATTTCTGCAAATTTGTGGATTATCTTTTGAAGTTTGTGTATTATTATCTTCTGTATATTCATCTTTTCTTTGAGCACTGGTGGCATCGTTTGAAATTGAATTTTCTTGGGTTTTGTCAAATTCACTGTTAATTTCTGCAGAAGGTGGATGATCTTTTGAAGTTTGTGTATTATTATCTTCTGTATATTCATCTTTTCTTTGAACACTGGTGGCATCGTTTGAAATTGAATTTTCTTGGGTTTTGTCAAATTCACTGTTAATTTCTGCAGAAGGTGGATGATCTTTTGAAGTTTGTGTATTATTATCTTCTGTATATTCATCTTTTCTTTGAGCACTGGTGGCATCGTTTGAAATTGAATTTTCTTGGGTTTTGTCAAATTCACTGTTAATTTCTGCAGAAGGTGGATGATCTTTTGAAGTTTGTGTATTATTATCTTCTGTATATTCATCTTTTCTTTGAACACTGGCTGCATCGTTTGAAATTGAATTTTGTTGGGTTTCAACAAATTCACTGTTAATTTCTGCAGAAGGCGGATTATCATTTGATGTTTGTGTATTATTATCTTCTGTATATTCATCTTTTCTTTGAACACGGGCTGCATCATTTGAAATTGAATTTTGTTGGGTTTCACCAAATTCGCTGTTAATTTCTGCAGAAGGTGGATTATCTGTTGATGTTTGTGTATTATTATCTTCTGTATATTCATATTTTCTTTGAACACGGACTGCATCGTTTGAAATTGAATTTTGTTGGGTTTCATCAAATTCACTGTTTATTTCTGCAAAAGGTGGATTATCTTTTGAAGTTTGTGTATTATTATCTTCTGTATATTCATCGTTTCTTTGAACGCGGGCTGCATCATTTGAAATTGAATTTTGTTGGGCTTCAACTAATTCATTATTAATTTCTGCAGAAGGTGAATTATATTTTGATATAGTTTCTCTATTATAATCTTCTGTATATTCATTTTTTCTTTTAATTGTTGTTTCATTACGATTAACATACTTTCCGATCTTTTCAAGATGAGAAAAGCTGTGACATTTTTTGGGAATATCACCTAGAAATAAAAAAAAATATTAGTTTTAATATTTTTGAGTGTTTAAGGTACTAATTTTGTTGTAAATGAGGATTATCTCAATCAGCGATGGCTAGTGGTTCTAGGCATGGAACCTACACCAAATTTTAGTTAGTTAACTTAAGGCCTACCAAAAACATTATTGAATTATTAAAAAGAATGTTAATTTTTGCGCTTCTTTTCATTTTTGCGTGTTCGCCACCTACGCAATCTTTTTAAGATGAAATATTAATTTTGTTTGACGCTCCCCCTCATAATGAAAGAAATGATAGAAAAAAATTATATTATAATTATGCAAACTTAGGGATAGGAAGAGGTGGACCAATTGGTGGACCAAACATACTTATGTTTGTGTCATATGTCACAAATGAGAAGCTTTAGAAAAAAACGACACGATTTCATTAAGGATATGATTATCTACAACTTTTATCTGAAAACTTTTCGTCTAAAATAGATTATAATAGAATTAGGAACTAAATCCATTATAAATGTAAGTAAGAATATCTAGTAAGCCATGAACTTTTTAAAAAATCTGAAAGGGGCCATATTTATGACCACACAAAACTGCAATTCTTTCCGCATTTAACCGACTCTCTATCTCCAGTAGTTTCCGAGATATACCCATAGAGAACTCACCTAGTAGAAAACTCACCCTGCATAATACTGGGATATGAAACATTTTTCCCATATGATATACATATACCATACGATAGAAAAAATGTTTTCAAAGACGGCTGAGGAATGACAATCGATAATAATTTTGGCGAGATCAAGCCCTAGACGTCATTATTTAGCACGTACTCTTCTTTATTTTTTAATGGCGCTTACAGCCAGTTGTACTTTTTACATTGAGTAAAAATTATTTTTAAATGGTGTAGTTTAAAATGCGATAATAATAGTAAATTATTCAACGAGCATATAATGGTGGCTGTTATTCACGCGGATGAAGTCATAAATCATCCAAGTGAATAACAGCCATTATATGCGAGTACAATACTATACGTTATCAAAAAATTTAGATAATATTAATATAAGTTTTTATTTTTAATGTCAAAAAAATATCGAACGAGTATAAAGCAAACACAACAGCGCGACAACGCAACGTGACGTGGCATTTCAATGCTGTTCAATAGCCACCTTTGTTTTTTATTTTGTACGTACAATCGCATTCCAAGCCGGTTTGGATCGAGCACAGCTCTGGTTTGGAGTTTGGATCGAGATATCCGTGGAAGCGGTGAATAATGAAACCATTATTCACTAGTGAATAATGAATATTATTATTATTTCATAAACTCATGTATAATAATCAAATTATAGACTCCTGAAATTAAACTGTAACGCAAGCTGTAACCTTAGACTTAAGAGCTGTAACGTATGTACTATACGAACGATGAAAGATTGTTTTGCATTTTGCATGGCTTACTGCACAATTTTATATATCTAATACAAAAGTTATGAATAATTGTTTATTAAAGTAGAACCATATTGTTTCATATTTTTGAAAAACTTTTAAAAAGATTGCTTACAAATGAGAAATAAAATTGGCAACAATGCTTACGCAGCATTTCATTGGATAAACAGCAGTAAGAGACTTCTCATTTGTCTTTCTCTAGTTGAATAGAAAAAGAAATGATAGAAAACATTGCCCATAAAACAAAACAATAAACAGGTGACGAACGACGCGGCGGCAAGTTCGAATTAGTGATGGGACATCGAGGCAAAACATCGATATTGATCATCGGTTATGAAATATCAATGTTTGCCAAATTTTGATTTTTCATAATATGTTTTCTAACATTTAATTGTAACAATTAAAACATAAGTTTATCAATGTTCATGATTACATTGGTTGTCATGTTTGCATAAGTAAATTTGTTCGAAATTCAAAAAGAATAAACAAAATTGGTGATACGTTGGCGTATGATATATAATTTATTCCACTAATTTTGTTGTTCGGTTGAAAATCGCAAACCAAAAACCTAACAGCGGGGGAGCGTCCTTCAGATGGGGAGCGTCCGCGACGGACCGTCTGCGACTTCGAGCAAGTACCATGAGCTTATATGAACAATTTGACATGGGTCGCGTGTCGCGTATGCTCCGTCCGGATGAACATCCGCGCGTACAGTCCGCTCCATCTGAAAGCGCTGTAATATAGAGCTTCTTCGGAAGTCTGGGTCACCCTGTATATATTTTTAAATGACACCATCATTTTTGCTTTGAAAGCTTCAATTGCTCTCTAGTTTCAAAATTTCGAGCATTCCAATCTAAATTCATTTACTTTACGCTAATAATGTCGAATAATGTATTTATATAAATCTTGATAAATTTAACTTAGATATCGATATTTTCTAAAAATCGATACAACCTGTACATCTCTCCTTTGGAGAATCACTTCGAACGCCCTCAATGAGCTGTGGTGAATTTTAAAAGCTTAAAATAGGGATGTGTGATTCTGTAAAAAAGAACCGATTTTTTGGTTCGATTTAGATCGAATGACCGCCCATCGATACAAGAAAAATCGCAAGCTAAAAAATCGATCTTAGTGAGAATCGATCTTTTTTTTAATTCAATTTTTGACTCTGATTTTCAGTTTTCGCAATAAATTAAAATTATGTATTTCTATTTTGTATGACCTTTTTTACACACGACAAAAAACATAAAACAAAATAAAGTAAAATTAAATTTAAAATTATAACATTGACAAACAAGATTTCACAGAAAATGTCAATCGTTGTCAAACTCTGTTGTCAAACGTCAAATAGAAAAAAATGTAATTTCGTTTTTTTGTTTAATCAGTTTGGATCGGTATGGATAGTCAGTTCGCAGAGTATGTTTCCCTCTTTGTTCAGAGACTAATTATTATTAAAGGATAGAGATACACAGCACCTTTTACTGGCGTAATAGAGAATATTGTTTAATATATGCGCCCGAGTGCCATCCAACGTCCTGAAAATGAATTTAAAAAAGGTGTTTTCGATTGACAGCAAACCACGGCGGATTACTCCGGTTGAGTGTAGATTACCCTCTTTGGTAATTATTGGGAAAACTGGAAATCGTCCGATTTTCACCAAAATTGGTATACACTTATTTTGAGGTCGTAGATTACGAATCTGAACTTTTTTTCTGGCGGTCTCTTACCGTTTTTCAGAAAAATAAAAAATTACTTCAACATCGAATTTTTCTTAATTTCTCATATTTTTAAGGTTTTCTAGCACATATTTTGTTAGGTATTCAATAAACAATGATGTTTTTGCTATTTTCTGTTACTTTTTTAACCAATTATATGCA
Organism: Sitophilus oryzae; assembly: GCF_002938485.1. Taxonomy (NCBI): domain Eukaryota; kingdom Metazoa; phylum Arthropoda; class Insecta; order Coleoptera; family Curculionidae; genus Sitophilus; species Sitophilus oryzae. The sequence goes on along the minus strand of NW_022146948.1, from coordinate 857,129 downwards.
TAATAGAGGAAAATTTGCTAAAAATAAATTTGTAAACAATCTGAAAATGTTGGGTTATGTGTTTCTGGCATTTAAAGTAACGTTGCTCATTCTGGGATTACGAAAGGTGGTCGCCAGAAGAACCGCTCCTTCCCATAACTGCTATTTTACCAACGAGCAACGAGGTACTATTTATATCCACGAAGTTGCACGAAAGAGTTTTGATTGCATTGGTTACAACTTCCATGCCGAGGGTGTTAATCTTTTGTTGTTATATTATATCAAAAAAAGATCTAAGTCGGCAAAGGACCCTTGGCCAACCATGGACATATTCGACGCCGTGCTGACTAACTAGAATTTAACATTCGCGCTGGGGATTCAGGTGGTAGCTCTGCTGTAAAAAAATGTCAAGTTGCCGCACTTATTTATTTATTTCCTGACATTGTCATTCGTTTTAACACTTTAGTTTTGTATTACGAGTTTTTGGGTTAAATATAAATAGTGTTTTGATACTTTAAGCTCGAAAATGTTTACTAGCAGACCTTGCAGTCGAACATTGTTCTTTTTAAAACCTCTTTTAGTGCGAAGTGTACAAGATAGCTTAATAGCTGTAACAAACTCATCGCAAATTTATTATGGGAAAGCAGCAGTAATGGCCCTTTATGTCCCTTAAGTGCTGTTAAGAAGGTGAGTTCTGTTGATGTAAATAATAACTGTTTATATATTTATAATTAATTTATATTTGGTACCTAAAATATTTTGCTTTAAAGAAAATACATAAAGGTGGACAACGCTGTGCCGGTCAAGCTTAATCACGTGACTAAAAGTTTATTTGATATGAACTGTATATTTAGATATTTGTAAGTTTTTTAAATTAATTTATTTCAAACGCTGGCGCTGCGCTGGAGAGAGGGGGCGCTACTATCAATTTTTTGCCCCGGTTGAAAAAAATTGTAGATCCGGGGCTGTATTTAACTACATATTGTCAGATCTCATAATAGGTAATTTATTTTAAATCCCTAATCACCCGAAAAAATAGAAGATATGGCAACGTTGTAAATTTTCAAATTTCTAGATTAGGTCTAGAATATATTTGTCTCTCTCATTACTCATTACATAGGAGAGAGAAAGAAGGATATATGAAGTGTCAAACTTCCATCTGGTCTCAATATGGTCTCAATTTTGTTTGTTATTTTGTAAAGAAAAGTGTTTTTCAGTAAAATTTTGGACATTTTTCTATCCTCAATCAAGTGTGGCTTTTAGATAAACTATAATATAATGAAAATGTAGTGAAATTATTACTTTATAAGGGCCGAAATAAAGAAAAATTCATTGTTGAAATTATTTTCCGTTTTTCTGAAAAACGGTAAGAGACCGCAAAGAAAAAAGTTCAGATTCGTAATCTACGACCTCAAAATAGGGTGTATACCAATTTTGGTCAAAATCGGACGATTTCCAGTTTTCACAATAATTACAATTTCTTTTTCTTACATAATCAATATCCTCTGAAATTGAGCATAAAATTTGGTGGTTGCATGACGATTGTGATGTTATGATGACGCATCTCGGTCTAAATGAATCGATTCTATAAAAAATCGGTTTTGGATTAATCGATTCAAAAAATCGGGAATCGCATGTCAAAAGATCGATTTCCTGAAGAATCGATTTAAATCGAACATCCCTAGCTTAAAATAAATCAATCATATAGAAAAATAAATCTTTCACATAAAAATTAAACGGCGCCTCATAAAATAAGTCCCCGTATGGCTGAGGTTCATGAAAACTGCAATGTTCTCCCTTTACAAATAAGCGAGTTTCATTTCAACCGAAATATACTATATACTATAGACCTACCTTTAACTTCTTGATGTTGGGCATCCATAGTTTCTCTAATGAATAAATCCTTATCATTCTCTTTTGGAGCATGGCTAGTATATGTATCAGTAAGGAGTGGACTACATAAATCTTCTAGAGATCTGTAACGCCTGTATCTTCTACTTCTACTACCACTATCATTCCAGTTAGTAACTCCGGCATTATATGCATTTTCTAGTGCTTTTCTCCAAGCATCACTTTTTTCCCTGTCTCCAGTTGTTATTGATAAATCAGACAATAACTTGACGAGCTCACTCGATATATCCATTGTGGATTATTTTCAATTACCACAAACAACACCAAACTTAATAGTACTCAAATCACTCCTCGCACTATGTCCTATATGCTTTTTAAACTTATTTAGTTGTTTTTAATGTTCTAAACCTTTCTGCGTAGATTTTTTTCTACATCAACTTTAGAAAAAAGGATGAATATAATCCCCACCTGTGTGAATCACCAAGCGAGATATCACAGTTACCACTAGTTTTTACGTCCCGCTAGTCAACTTGCATACCCAACAATGTTGCCGTTAGTTATCCCTTAATTTCGCAGTTCTGCACGCGTATATAAATAAATGATAATCGGTCGGGTATTTTCAGTGCAATCTAAACAAAAAAAAACTTACGTCAGAGACCAAACAAGGCTCTATTACCTGTTTACAGCTATTTTTAAAAAAATAAAATAGCTGTAGAAAGATAAAAAAGTTCTATATTTGTGGGACACGAACCTGGGACCTCTCGATCCCGAAGCGACGGCCTCCCCAATGGACTCAAAGCTGCTATTGCAAAATTGGCTATAGCTAGGCGTTACTTTCCGCCGTTCTTAAAACCGTTCATAAAATAAGGCGACAGCAAACGGCAACATTGTTGGGTATGCGAGTTGACTAGTGGGACGTAGAAGCTATTCGAGATATCCTTAGCCGATTTCGTTATTTAACACTAAGATTTAACAATGCTGCCACTTACTCAATTTTGTTACAGATTAAGGTTAATCATATTGTTTTTTTTTTTATTAAACAGATGTACTTGTTATTAATTTAATATTACATATATCCTATGCAAAAATACTAGGTATAATAAAGAAGTCTTGCATATAAATGCATATACTCTATGACAATGACTCTATATTCTGTATTCTCAAGGTTATTAAAATATAAAATAAGATAAGATAATAAAGTCGCGAAACGTCGCAAAAACATTGTTTCCTTCCAAGTCTTCCCAAACACCCACGATTTTTTTATCTGCATAAAGATAAGGTTGCCTCTGGACCGGCCATTATCGAAAACGTCATTAGGATACGTCACAGATATGCGGCCGATCATAGATAAAGGGATAAAAACTAGCGACAGTCCGACAGTGCATTTCCGAATCGATATTCATTGTGTCCATGGTTTTCAGTTGTTTGGTGTTTGTTTTCTTGATTAAATTTATCATTTATCTCTCTTTGTCCGTTGCATTTTATTTTTTATTCTTTTATCTATGATTTTATTAGATTATGATTATATTATTTATGTACGTTCTCTAAATGTTCTGTAAACATATCCGGGACGTAATTGCCGCTTCGCTCCTATTGGTCTAAAAGTTACGAGGCAACCTGTTTAATATAATGTTTGTTCCAACCGGGCGAGATAACCGTCCTAGAACGGTAATTTATAGTAACATTGTGTTATTCCAACCTCATTGTATAATACGTACATTGTACATTGCGTATGATTGAAAAAAAAAACGGCGTCAGCGATCGCTATGAAATGAAGATCGCTGTCATTTTATATTATATGTAAAATTCTATAAGGAATGTCATTGGTCGTCATTTCCAAACCAACCGGACACCGTTTTTTTTTCGATCATACGGTCTACTACATTTATTACTGTCACTCGAAAATATATTTTACATTTAACACGTTTTCAATAATTTTAAATGCCTTTTTAAATCTGGCAAATGTCAAATGCAATGTCACAGGTATCGACTCTATACCATGTCTAAATGTCTATACCTACCTAGACCATTTTATTCTCAAAATCTCTAAACAAATGACACCAGAATGACACTAATATTCGATTAATAATGTGTAGATTCATTATTGATTTTGAAATTATGTTAATTATCGATTGAATTAATATCGTAGAACAAATAATTTTTTAATAAAAATATATGTTTGGAATATTATATTATTATATTCAAAATTAGATATTACAAATGGCAATATTGTAGTTATAGAACTGTTTAAAAAAAAACAATGAAACAATAAATTATTGAATTCAAATGTTACAAAATACATACATCTATCTATTTTTATCTAATTTCAAAGATAAGTAAATTATTAGTATTTTTTTTATTTAATACCTATAAACAGAGAATATCTGAGCGTAGCTAGATATTCTGTGCTTATAGGTATTAAATAAAAAAATAAAATAAAAGGTATTAAAGTACTAGATAGGTAGACTACGTATATCTAGCTATAGCACAGAATATCTAGCGTAGCTAGATATTCTGTGCTATAAGGTGGAAACAAGGGACTGCCGTAAGATTGCCAATGACTACCAGCGGTTGCCAAGAAAATATGCATGTAATTCCAACAGTATGCCCTCGGGTAAAAACAAAGATACCTATTTAGTTTAAATATCTTTGGGTAGAATGATGAATAAGTAATATAACCCGCGAACCCCCTGTGTATCACGGAGATATTTGGCGAGTACTGTAGAGCTGTACCGGCGCAGCGGTACCCAATGATTAGTGTTTGGTTGTAGGTACCACATCTATCGACAAAAAAAAATTGTAGATACGATTTTTTTCTATTTATTTATAAGATATGACTAATTATTATTTTTCGTTTTCGACAGTAGAACCGTATGAGCGAAAAAAGTAGCATATTGGTGTAAAAATTATTACACTAGCAAAAAATAACTTATTTTTTGCACTAGTGCAAAAAACACCATGACGTTATTGATGACGACATTAATTAAAGAGAAGAAATTTGTCAGATCCTTGAAGATAAACCTAATACCAGTACTGGACACCCCGCAGCAACATTCCGTAAAAGAGTTTTAAGTGAAGAATAAGAACCCGAGACCTCCACAAGCAGAAAAGACAATAAAATTCAAAAGACTATTGGAAATGAAATTTGTCATTTGTCATTTACTAAAAAAAATATATAAGTAATTGTTAGTGGTAATATTATTCTGTGAATTATTGTAGAAACTTTTTAATTATAACATTTAAATAAGAATTTCAATTCGATCGTATGATATTTTCTGTTAATATAGGTAGGTATTTTGGATATTTTATTTTTTTTTAATCATAATAGAATTGAAATTTGAGTCATATTAAGGCAGGTAAACGATAATCGATAAATAGATAAAAGGTTATAGATTGATAGAGTTATTATATAGGCAACCCCTATTTCTCTTACTATTTTTGTATTCACTAGTACCAAACTAGTACAATCTGATCGACAAAAAAACGGCGTCAGCGGTAGATATGAAATGAAAATCGGTGTCATTTTATACTGGGTGACAATTTGAAAACGAACAGTATTTAATATTGCCTCTACCGATGATAGTATGAAAATTTGGCGAAACACGTCAATTTACCATTGGCGTAACTACAGGGGGGCCCGGGGTTGCAGCACCCCCCCTGGTGCTGCTTGGCAACCCCCAGAGAAATCCTGAATTACGACTCTTGGCTACGTATTAATTTTTATTTGCTTGTGATGCAGTAAAAATGACGTTTTGTAGTTTTGTTTAGTTAATATTTTTTTGTAGTGTTCAAAAAAGGTGTTTTTTTGAATTTTTCTTTAGAAAATTTGTAGGTATTTCAGTAACGGGAACACGGTTTGATAACCATGTTTATAAAATTCATGTAAACGTTTTATTCAAAAAAAGTGTTTTCTAAAATTATTTTTCATTTAAAAAAAAACAAAAGCCCTAGGGCCCCACCTGGTCTCAACCCCAGCCCCCAGGCCCACCCCAGGATAAATTGCTAGTTACGCTAATGCAATTTACATATCAAGGGGGACAATTTTTGAGGCATGTTGTCGTGTTACTTTCAACCCCTTGACCCCCAGGGCACCTACCCCTAAAATTTTAAATGGCAACCCCTATTTCTCTTACTATTTTTGTATTTCTTATAAAATTCTACATAACTAGGGTCACAAGGCAGGACCTCATATGACATTTTTTAATAAAATTTTATTATTATTTTTTATAAAATTTAGCAATATTTTCACAAAAATTATTAAAAATATTTTATTTGGTAATAGAGCATTGATATTTCGGCTCTATAAGATAATTATTCATCAAAAAAATAATAATTTAATGTAAAATTAGGTATATTTTTTGGATTTCCTCAAAAATCCTATCAAAAATGATACGAGGTACTGCACTGTGACCCTCGATAAACTAATGATAAAATAATGCAGTTTATGTAGAATTCTATAAGAAACACAAAAATGGTAAAAGAAATAGGGGTTGCCATTTAAAATTTTAGAGTTAGGTACCCTGGGGGTCAAGGGGTTGAAAGTAACACGACAACAAATGCCTCAAAAATTGTCCCCCTTGATATGTAAATTGACGTGTTTCGCCAAATTTTCATACTATCATCGGTAGAGGCAATATTAAATACTGTTCGTTTTCAAATGGTCACCCTGTATGTAACATTATATGGGGAATGCCATGATCGTCATTTCCAAGCCAACTGGATGCCGTTTTTTTCTGATTATACGGTACTTCATTGTAGAATGTAGAATGAGTGGGAGGGGGGGTTAATCACTGCGACCTACAGACCTAGTGTGTCCCCCTTTCTTGAGTTATAACTCATCATAGTCTCAGGGCTTTGACAAAAGCCAGTATCTGGGACGGTTTTATAGAGGGTAATTCTCCATCTCCAATATCAGTTGTACCAAAGTTTATGGTACGAATGGGTGTCGTCTCGGCGCACTCAGTGATAAGGTGTTCTGGTGTTTCCCCATTTTCCCCAAATCATTGAGGCTAAGGAATCTGTATTCGCCGTTTTTCCTTAGCCTCAATCTACTGAGGTGATGTTCATTGAGGAGACACACTATGGTTTCTAGAAGCTAATTTTTTGGCCAAAATACATATTTTAGATTCACTGTATATGGACTTTTTTTGTAACTCGAATGCAAGCAGATATACAAATGAAGAAGGCCACATGCATATATTTTTGTTTAATTTGAATTTGTATTCCTTAACAGCATTTATATTTAGGCGTTCTAGTGAAGTATTTGTGCCTATTCAGTTGTTGTTTATTTTTGGAAGAGTTTTTGTGAATATTAAGTGATATATTTCAGTGGGATATAAAAACGGATTTTTACACTTTATGGTATGTATTTTTAAGAAATCACTAACAATTGCACATAAGAATCAGCGTCCATTATTTTTTAATTAATTAAAAATAATGAGTTTAAGACAGGACATAAATAAAAAGTTAAAAGTTTAGTTTTACTTAAAAAATTCTCCACGTTTCTCCATGCTAGATGTTATTGTAAAATTTGAAACAATCCTTTCTGAACTACAGTAGTGCAGAAAAAATTGGCTGCTACTAGCTGCACTTTTTTTTTAAAAGAATTTTTTTTTCAGCTATGTATCGATTGAAAAAAATATATCTTTTGAAAAAATGGCTACAAGGGGCCGATAAAGTTGAGAAAAAGGGTATGTTTCAAATTTTGTAAGATAGAAATTTCAGAATAATGAACAAGAACTATCAGGCACAATGGAAAAACGATAAATAGCCTTTGTATAAATTTTGCAAAAAGGTGGCAGGCGGCTTAAAGATTTATTTTTAAAACAAAATGATGACTGGTTAAAGAAGGATTTTATCCTTGAGTTAAATGAACCCCTTCCGTCCACATCATCTGCCGGCCGCCCACGATTACCTTTTTCGGAGCAATCTTCCAGAACTCAGAGAAGAACGACCTCAAAAGTTTCCGAGGAACATAGCAGGATTGGGCTTTACTTGTGCAGGCTGCAAAATACTTTACTTGAGTAGGTTGCTTTGTAAATTTAGTTTGTAAATTTAGTTGTGAAGAGAAGCATGGAAAAGAAGAGGAATACGAGGACGAAGAGCAAGAATATATTTCTAAAGAAGATTGTTTTGACAGCAGTAATTCGATGATTGATTAACTTTCTTTTTTGGAACTAGATACAGAAGATGCTTCATAGGTAAAAGTTAATCACACGTTGAATGAGAAGATTAAAAATAACTTCATTATTAGTCTTTTATTATTTTATTAAAAACACAAATTTACAGTCAATATTTTCCATTAAATGTAATTTGTTAATTTTGGCCAAAAAAGTAGCTTTTAGAAACCATAGTGAGACAGTGTCCTGTTAAAAACCCAGTAACAATCCGAAGATTGTTTTTATTTAAATCAAGGTACGTCTTTGATTCTTCTTGGTCGTAAGTCCTTAAAAATTTCTTCGAGTGTCTCAGGCGGTTACATAAATTTCTGTAAGACATTTGGGTGAAGTTTCAAAATCCTATAACCCTTCTCTTCAATTCCGTAGAAAATCAGTAGTGGGATTCTGTAAGCTCCGTAGTGAGAAATTTCTTGCCTGGCCTGTTATTTAACCTGGCCTGTTACGGTTGTGAGCAAGTTGTGAGTTACTATAGACAGGAAATTTATTTACAGAATCGCACTTAAGATTGGGAAGTTCGATTCTTTTACATAATACTTTGTTACAAACAATTCGACAGCCTCATAAACTATGTCGTAAAACCTACCCACAATTTCGTCAAGATCCTGTAAGCAATACAGCTGGACCCATTTAAATCTTAACATTTATGCCGGGATCCCATTAGGCCACATGCCACTCCACGCTACGCAATGCCACCCCACGTCATGAAGATATGTGCGTATGTTTTTCCATTTAACTACATGTGTTGCGTACACACTAGGGTTCACCCCACCCAACGCCACCCCACGCCACGCCGTCCCACGCTATCACACGTGTGATGAGCGATTCGTCTGTGCCAGATCTCATGCCGTACACTCTTTCCCACGTCGCAACATGTGGGCTCACGTGGGATAGCGTGGCGTGTGGCCTAATGGGGCCCCGGCTTCAATCATTTGTAGAATGTACTACGCAATACTATGCATACGCTAATTAAATGTAGGGTTACAATGACATTTTTTATATTATTCTACTATAGTGAATAGAAAATAATGTTTTAATAAGTTTTATTTTTTTTTAAATCGAAGAAATAAAACATATAAACCGAAACAAAAGCACAGCAGATTTATTTTTAACATTAAAATATTTTTTTTTATGTTAAACAAAGCGATAACGGATATAAAAATATTTCAGACAATTATTGTGTAACTGCGAATAACAAAACAAATTTAGCCTTTATCAAATTGTCTGGGTCTGGGGAGATCGTTGACTAGTCGTCGTCTGAGGCGTCCTGAACTTGGAAACGAAAACAATTTTTTTATAGATAGCCAGACGATTGAATGACTAACATTTAGGCCAGTTCTCCATAGTGATGTGTGGAATTTTTACCCCAGTCACGAATGGACCATCATAATGGGAGATGATTTTCGCAAACGTCACAACATGTAGTTTTAAAACCACAAACTCTTTGACATTTTTGACACGTGTTTTAAAGGTCGTAATATCACGTGCAGAGTCGTGTTTAGAATTCTCAGGCTTGTTTTTTAGCATATTAATCTATATAATTATTCGATTATATTAAATAATCTTTAATTTTATTTTTTTTAAATCTGAAAAAAATATATTTTTGTATTAGTTAAGTTAATAAGAAACGAATCCCCCCATCACACGTGTGATAGCGTGGGGTGGAGTTACGTGGGATGGCGTGTTGCCTAGTGTGTACGTAATAGATGTAATTAAATGGAAAAACATACGCATAGATCTTCATGACGTGGGGTGGCATGGTGTGGCGTGGCGTGTTGGCAAATGGGGTCCCGACATTAATGCGACAGGTGAGGAAGTTAGGTTGTGGTAAAAAAAACATGATTTTCATAAACCGAGTTAGTAATTTGTGTGAAAACGTTGTTTATTTAAGATTAAATTGTTTCAGGTACCTACGTACTTTATTGCAAGGTTTGCCCAGTTTTGTATTACAATAATTTTTGTAAATACTTCTATTTTTATGAATATTTAAGTTACCTTTATTCCTTTTTTTTTGAAAAATAATGTCGGTACGCTATTTTTATTTATATGGTTAGTAGGTTATTTATATTAGCTTTATTAATAAATATCTATCTTATAATTTGAATTTATTTTGATCTGCATTGTAAAATGTGTGATGGAACCATTTGACACTAAAATATTTTTTTATACAGCGTGAGTCTTAAATAAATGCAAATACTTTCAGGGCTGGGAGATATCGATAAAAGAAACATATTTTTTCTTTACCGTTTTTCAAATAAGTCCAAAATAATCGAGTCACATATTTTATTTTAAAAATTTTCAAAAAAATATTTTTTGCTTATATTTTGAAAACCACCTGATCTTTTCTTAAAAAACTGGGTTTTAATTAAAAACTAAAAAAAAATCAAAAAAATTTTTCAAAAAATTTCATAATTTCTATTTTTTTTGCGTTCCCCCTAAAAATATTTGCACTTATTTAAGACTCACCCTCTATAAGACATAATACCTATCCTTTATTGACTATTTTCCTCGTTCCCAGAGTAGTTACGAACCAGTCAATCGATGTAATAACCTAGAAAACAGTACCTTTTGTGAAACTCTTTTTTAACATGTGGCAAACTTATTTGTCCGAAGAATTTTTGCGATAAAATCAACGTGCGAAATGAATCCAAAACATCAAGGAAGTATAGAAAAACGTATTATACTTATCTATTTTTTATATTTTTACAATTTTGTTTCTTTTATTTTTATTTAACGTTTTTTTCTTTTTCTAAAACACTTAATCACGATTAAACTTACATTGTAAAAAAGTGTTTGCTGCCGATTATTTTAAAGTGATCACGTGGTTACCAATACATAAAATTATATCAAATCATGTAGGAAATTTACCAACTTATTTTTTAGTTTCTTAATCACTTCATTATGGTGAAATTTTTGTATTTTGCTGAAATTTCTGTAAAAATTATCACTATAATATAAAGTGGTGTTATTCCATTATATCTCATTATTTAAATTAGAATAAAACATATATCGAGATAATTTATGATTATCATTCAAGTCATTATGAATTTTGTTATAGCCTTTCGATTTAGAGATGTATATATTTCTAATTATTATTGGTAAGGATATTTATTGATCTCTATTACTTCTAGTAGTAGATGGTAGTAGAAAAGTATATTTTTGAAATAACCGTACTGCCAGAAAGATTTTCAACCCGCTCATTCTAAACTACTCATAGTTTAGAATATTTTTAGATAATTATGTTTGAGTTGTTATAAAAGATAACAGCAAAAATACTAGCTAAATAATGAAGTAGAAATGCATATATTTTTATGCAAAAACGTCCATCGCAGCATAAATATAGAACTTAGTTCGCAACCAAACCAAACCAAACCAAAACACATAGGTAATCACCGCTTGAACATAAAAACCTGTAACCACAGAATATCTAGCTACGCAAGATAGCTAGATATTATGTGCTGTAACCTAGAACCTAAGTAAAAATACAGGCGTTTTATTTCGTTACTTTGGTGGTATGCTTTGCTGTTGTGCTGGTCTTTGCTGTTGCCTTTTATCACAGTTCCAACATAACCCCCCTCAGATCGCTGATATGTTAGATCTGTGATACTCACTACTATATTTGTATTGTCATTAAAATTAAATACTATACTGGGTGCTTATAAAAATGTATCTACAGGGTGGCGCCTCTCATACGCTGAGGCTCCAAGGAGAACGGCAGTTTGTATGAAATGAAATTTTGTGAGCATAAGTAGGTTAATTCAGAGCACTTTTTAAAAATATAGAGAGTTCTACAGGCTGTGTCCAAAAAAAGTTACATATCAAAGTTGTGTTTTTTGTTATGGAACACCCTATATATTAATTGATTTTTGGATTCTGGGGGAAAAATAAAGGTGAGTTCTATAAGAGAAGTATATGACTAAAATGTAAGGTTTTTGACATATTATATAACATTTTCTAGAAATAAAGAACAATTTATAATTATTACAATAAAAGCTACCTAAATTGGAATTTACCCGGTATAGCCTAATATATAGTTAAATTAACTATTGTACTTTAAATCAAATTAAAACTTGATCCAAAGAGTTATACAGGGTGAGACAAAATTAATATTGAACATTGGTCACCTTTAAAAGCATGGTATTCTCTTATTTTAAATGGAACACCCAGTATATTATTTCGATATTCAATGGAGAATTCATGTTTCTTCAAAATACTTTTAATGTTGCCTACCCCTCAAAGATTTTTCATTTACATGAATTGATCTGAGTAGATCTTTATTATTTGATAAAATCTAGGTGGCTGTGATAATATGTCTAACGTTACTTCAACATAGCTGTCTAATTAGTCCAACTTTTCAGAACTAGTTATCATTTTGTGTCAGTTAAAACAAAAAAATTTCTCAGAAATTTCCCGAAAAGGCAAACTTATCCTACATCAGAAAGAATTGATATGATTCTATTAGTTGGTGAATGCACTGTGCATTCACCAATTAATAGAATACTTAATAGAATGCTTAAATGCAAAGTGCAAACCTAATGTTCATGGTCCACGTTATACCATGTATTTTAGGAAAATATTCTACGGATAAATAACTTTTACAGGTTGGTTCAAAAAAGTGTGAGTGGATCGAATGATTTTTTTAAAATGGAACACCCTGTATACTATTGCATTTTTGGCTTCCTTACTGATCACCTTACATAATCCTAAGATATTCAGAGAGAAAAATAAATAAAAAAAATATATTTTTTCAGCCCTTCTTATAAAAATTATTGGAGATACAAAAAAGTCCTGAAATTAAAACTATACTAGATAATAAGGATAATACCCATGGATAATACTATAGTTGGTTTGTACTCATTTTGCTATAAATATCGTAATCTTAAACCATACGGGGTGTACAAAATTCGATGCTAAACTTTCTAAAATATAAAATAAATTTTTATCGTTCTTTCAAATGGAATACCCCGTATATTATTTATTTGATAGCGGGAAACATACTTTAATTATAAAATACGTAATACTTTAATTATAAAAAATGTAAATTTTTTATATTTAAAGTATTTCAAAAATTTTAGCAAAGAAATCTGCTATATGGAGAATTTTATCTATTGTCACATACAAACCAACTTAACGCCATTTTTTCGATCATATCATAGGGTACATTATGTAGATAATTATATGCAGATTTGCCTTCAAATTTGTCTATTAATTTATCAAATAAGAAGGATACTAATAAAGCTTTTTATTAAAAAAATATTTTTTTTATAGATTTTTGATGTTTCATTTCAAAAACCTCCATTGTTACTGTATATTATTGAATTTTTGTGCATTTTGTTCATTTATTGAATTTGTTCTGCATTTGTCGACGTAAATAATTGCCGGTGACCCAAGATCTCGAAAAACTCATTTAGGAATCTCTAGTTGCTGTTTTGTTGAGAACGAGAGAATATCTGTTTTGTTTTTGATTTGATTTGGCCGTTTGTTGCATGGCACTTAATCTATTGCATGGTACTTAATCTCTTTTTACAGATTCAATATCGGCGATTGAAAATATTTTTGCAGAACGATCTTTGTCGACATTTATACCACCCTCTAAATATTCCAAATCTTTAGACTGTGTTGATACTATTCCTAGCTTTTATCCTGGTGTTACACTACACATTTTTGAGGCTGCAGCAGAAACGCATGCATTTTTAAGGGCATCGGCATCCAACCATGTAAACTAATAAACTATACAAAGCTCCGATGCTACGGCAAAAACGCATAGTGTATCATCTCTCATATAAAGTCGTGTGTTGTCTCTGCATCTCTGAGCTTTTACTATAGTCGCAAAAATGCTAAGCTTAGACTTCTTCGGTATGCACTTTTGCCAAAGTCTATACTAATTCAAAGTGAATTCAAATCATTTCCGAATGAGCATCGGGTATATTGACCCTTGTTGCTTTTGATTTTCTGCATCATTGTATTTCTGTGTATGTTGTATGTATTTATTTATTTGCTTACCTGTTATTTTACGAAAGGTTAATTATGAGATAACCCCTAAACTGCTACTAAGATATTCTTAAAAAAAACTGGATAATGGTGTTTATGTTGAGGAACTCGTAAAACATAAACAACATTCCACAGTTCATTTTCCGCACACATATTTGTGTAACGTATCATAATAAAATATTAATTTCTCCGATATTCAAGACGGTATCAATCAAAGCTATCACTTTTTAGTCCATTGTCTACGACTACTGATATCTATTGGTAAGTTGATTATTAATTGGTATAAAGAGGCAGTTTGTTATTTTTAGTAAAAGTCGATCAATATTAATTATACTTACTCGTTTTGGAAGATTAACAACTGAGCTTTAACAGTTAAAAAAATAAATAACATCTGATAACTTCCTATTAGAATTGTATTTGTCTGTCATCTGTCATCGTAATCATTCTGTACCTTAAAATCAAAAACCTTTAAGATCAAGCAAGTTTTGACTTTACCCTTATAAAACAAAACTCATTTTCTGTCACATACTAAAAAGTATTTTTCATTATAAAAATTTTAAAAAAATATAGAAATACTGGGTGTCCAATGTCCCATCTTCGTGTGTTTTACAGGGTTTCTGGCTTATGCGTAGAGGTACCAAGATGCGGTTTTTACATTATTTTGCTACGTTTTTATACAACTAAAGATGCTACACACAGATGTTCCCCAACCCTCTTAGTTTCTGAAATACAGGACGAATTTGAAGAGTTTGCATTTTTTGAACCCCTTTGTATCTCAATTATCTCATAACTTATCGAAAAGGTAAACACTGAGCCTTATAGAGTTTTTCACGTAGAATCCAGAGGCGCAAATAGATTTTCGCTGGGAAGTATGACCCAAACTTATGTTGTTTTAAATGGGAAACCCGGTATACAGATACAGGGTGTTTCAAAGAAAACAAAAAAAAACAAAAAACATGTGCCATCTCTCGTGGGGAGATTCCTCACGTAAAAATAAGATTTATTTTTCATATCAACATAGGTCCGATTCTGCTTTGTTTCGTAGTTGCAGGGTGTTAAGTCTTAATATTTTTTCGATTTATTATAATTTTCTTTCACGTATTTTTAGCGTTTTAAATAAGTACTCATTTATTCCTCATCAAAAAATATGAAAAAAAGTTCCTATAAACACGGATATGGAAATGCATAGTTTTATAGTTACAGGATGTTAAAACTTACTAAAATTAGGTTTTTTGTTATTA
Organism: Sitophilus oryzae; assembly: GCF_002938485.1. Lineage (NCBI taxonomy): Eukaryota > Metazoa > Arthropoda > Insecta > Coleoptera > Curculionidae > Sitophilus > Sitophilus oryzae. The sequence continues at coordinate 841,891 of NW_022146948.1, read as the reverse complement.
TCTTAAATACCATTATTTTTTTATTTGAAATTGCTGTAGGTTGGATTAATAGTAATAATAACTAATAGTAATAATATTTAATAAATAATTAGGTAAAATATACATTTTTTTAATTTTATTTTTATTTTATTAATTGTGCTTAATAAAATTGGGTTTATATCATTTCGATATCAATTCGACACAATATCAAGACATAACTTTTAATTGGCATTAAACGGCGTACATAATTATGATATAAAAGAAAAAAGTCAGTGGCGTACATGCCTTTTTTTTAAATCTTCCAGTGATAACCCATATGCACTGCCTTGGTGAATTTATCGGCACTTTTTTAGCATTAAAATATGTGGCACTTCTAGAAACGTTTACCTTCAAAATTTCATTATTTATTCATTAATTTCATTATATTATATCACTAAAAGTACTTGGAAAAAAATATAATAAATCGAAAGATTATTAAAACTTTAACACCCTCTAGCTACGAAACAAAACAGAATCGGATCTATGTTGATACGAAAAATAAATCTTATTTTTACGTGAGGAATTTATCCACGAGAGATGGCACATGTTTTTTCAAACAACTTGTATATTTTTTTTATTTTATTTGCTCTGTTATGAGCTTTCTAAAATACAATATACTTTATACTTATTTTCATAAATAAGGTAAAAAAACATTATTTTTACGTGAAAAACTCTATGGCACTCAGTTTTCGATAAGTTATAGAATAACAATAATATTACAATATTTTTTCTTTTGCGATGTATAGACATTTTCATTTGTCGAGGAATTATTAGATAGGAATTATGAGATTATATTAAAAATCCAGGATTTTCAGATATGTTTTATTAAATAAATAAAAATAAATACAGTCCATATTTAAATTAACAACAGTCAAAAAAAAACAGTCAGTTTCTACCAAGCGTAGTGGGCTAAACCAGAATCGAAGGTAACGTGGGCAACAGCTGGCGCAGCTGAGTAAGCTACTCCCAAAAGAGGAGCGTGCGCAGCATAAGGAGCTGGAGCGGCATATGCTGCTTGAGCAGCATAAGCGGCTGGTGCAGCATAAGCGGCTGGTGCAGCATAAGCGGCTGGTGCAGCATAAGCAGCAGGTGCGTTGTAAGCCAAAATTGGTCCAGAGGCAACCTTCAATCCGGGGTTGGAGATTCTGACGTCGGCTTTCCTAACACTGGAGAATGGAGTATCGATGGACTTGGAGTAAGTGGAGATTTGACCAAGATTTCCTGCACTGCGGTAGATGTTGGAAGATTGGGAGGTGATGGCGGGCGCGGAATATGATAGTGGGTATGCAGCTGGGGCACTGTAAGCTAGTGCTGGGCCGGCATTGTAGCTGAGAGCCGGAGCTAGGAATCCAGCGTTGGCATAAGCCAAAGTGGCGCATAAGATCAAGAACTAGAAATTAAAAGGAATTTGTTATAAGTAAATGAATATTCTAAAAATATATATTATTCTACATTATGGCATACCAGGTGCGTCTCAAAAGTGGCTCACTCCTATAAATTTTTATTTTTTTCGGATAAAAAAACGAGATTTGGTATGTTAGTATATGACATAAATTAGGATTGATTGACGTATTCAATTGTTTTCGATCACTTCCTGTTTCACCGGAAATAACTACAACTTTTGATTTTTAAATGTATTTTATGTGTTTTAAATGGCATCCTCGGTATTTTTTACTTAATTCGATAGAAAATGATACTCTGAATAGAATGACATATCATATGTCAACTTTTGACATTTTCTCATATGGTTTATTTGAAATTGCAACATGCGGTTCATAACGTCAATTTGACTCGAAATACCAAGTGTGTGGTCCCAAATTATTCGTAAAAAATGCTTTTTCCAAATATACCTACTAATGAGCCACCCTCATTCCATTTGAAAAAATTGAGATACGATTTACGAGCATTTTCTAACTGGCCAGGACAAGACAGTAAAAACATTAGACGATCAAATATATTTTTCCAAGGCTCCTTGATTAAGAATTGTTTTTAACACAGCCATGATACTCTAGATTGGAATTTAAAATAATATTTTTTAAAGCCAAAATGTCAAAAGTTGACATATGACATGTCATTCTATTCAGAATGACATTAAAAAATCTAGTGCTATTTAAAAACTAAAAGTTCTAGTCATTTCCGGTGAAACAGGAAGTGAACAAAAACAAATGAATGCGTCAGTCAGTTCTAATTTATGTCAAATACTGACCATACTATACCAAATTTCGTTTCTTTATCTGAAAAAATAAAAAAGTTATAGGGGCGAGCCACTTTTGAGACGCACCTGGTATATGATATAAATATTATAATACTAATAATACTATTAATAAATAATATAGTCTATGATTAGTAACAATTCTGTACAGGGTGTGTCTTAAATAAGTGAAAATATTTTCAGGGCTGGTATATCTCGATAAAAGAAACAATATTTTCTCTTTACTGTTTTTCAATAACCTGAAAATAACTGAGTTATTCAAGTATGAAAATTAAAAAAAAAATATATTTATTTTTAATAGAGAGCCACTGGATTTTTTCTGTATTTGCATCCCTTTTAGTGGCGTATCCATGTTAATATCAGAGATTACCAAATTATACCGTGGGACAATTTAGTCAATTTACGGTGAATAGGCAGTTCTAAAAAGTTTTTTAAAATATACGAGAAAATTTAAAAGAAACTTAACTTCGATGATTGACTATATACTTTAAATAAAGACTATATTTTTCCTTGAAATTTACGTTCGAAACACACTTAAAATTTAATATGTGTATGTATTAGTTAAGTCTATAGATGTATTTAAACATATTTTTAATTATTGGAATATTAACACAATAAATAGCAAAGACCCTTATATTAAAGAAACTGGTTAATTTACGTTTTTAGTTTGTAGTTAATTTTCTTGCAATTTATTTGTTTTCATGCATAGTTCAATGTTTTTAAAGAACAATCACTAATTAGCATTAATCGCTTTAAAAAGTAGTGTTTACACATTAGCTGCACGGGGAGAAAAACAACAGACAGTTACTGATTTAAAAAGTAAAATATATACATTTATGTGTTTACTAGTTAATCTATATTTAGTTTGCGTTCTTTGAGTTGAATACGAAGTTGCTATAAAATATAATAAAGTAAAAGTTCCCAATAAAGTAAAAGAATATTAGTTATTACCGTCTAAAAAAATTGATTACTCTATTTTTTTGAACATTTTTAATGCGAGAAGAAAATTTAAAAATATGTTTTATGATAAAAAATAATGAAAACTAGTACAAAACATAAAGTTGTTGGTAATATTCAATGTGTAATAAGGACTATTACATTTATGTTATACCTATGATTGAAAAAAATGGTGTCAAGTTGATATTAATAAAACAGCTTTTTGGAAAACTTGAACTTAAAATATTACTAGTTTATTTACGGTTTTTCAGCATATACAATCTTTGAAATGAACTCTGAAAATAAGAAACCATAGTGTTCAATTTTTTTGGATAAAGAAAAATTCTTAAATGAATTATATTACCTTTTGGTTCAGTTTAAGCTAATTAAATTTAGGGCTATTGTCAATATTAGTTACTTAAATAAAGTGGAACATACCGTACTTAGAGCTGTTTCAAACACAATTTCATAAATGTAATCTTTAGTTATGCATTACATTGTAATGCACAAATAGAAATGCAACTAAAAAAATACGATTGGGGCATCTTTTAACTGGTCAGGACAAGACACGAAAAACTTTGGACGATCAAATATATTTTTCCAAGACTCCTTGATTAAAAATTAGTGTTTCACAAATTGAAAACACAACCATGACACTCTAGATTGAAATTTAAAATACAATTTTTTTAGCGAGTATGTCAAAAGTTGACATATGACATGTCATTCTATTCAGAGTGTCATTTTCTATTGAATAAAGTAAAAAAAATACCGAGGGTGCCATTTAACGTGGACCAACAACAATTGAATACGTCAATCAATCCTAATTTATGTCATATACTAACATACAAAATCTCGTTTTTTATCTGAAAAAAGAAAAAGTAATAGAGGTGTGCCACTTTTTAGACGCAACCGGTATAAAAGATAGATAAATAAATATTATTTTATATGGTGTCCAAGGCACATTATGCGTTTTGTATGGTAGCGGGTTGCATTGACTAAACCAAAATAATTTAAAAGCTGTTAACGCAATTATGGACAAACTATACCTATACATATTTATATCGGGAGAAAAAAATTAAAACAAAAATGAAAACATACAGGGTGTTTCATTAAAAAAGTGTAGTTAATAAGTTTTTCTTAACATTCTTAACTTTGGAAGGATTGAAATTGCTTAAAAATTATTTGTGGCGTTTAATAAAAATAGCATGTTCTATTCGGTGTAAAAATGACTTTTTGTGCCACGTCTGTATGTGTCAAACGTACAGCCTTGCCACAAAAAGTATAATTTTTACTCCTAATAAAACACTGTACTATGATAACAAATTTCATTAAAATGTCGTATAAAATTAAAAACTTTTCATATTTTTTAGCTAAATTTAACCCTGTTAGTGGTAAAATAATCAAACTTACTTTGGATGCCATTTTAAGTGTTGTTGTTTCTTGAAAAGACCTCAAAAAAGGACCGAAGAACTGTATTTCGATGGTTGATGATCAACTGATACTTGAATGAGGACCACGCCTGCATTTTATACCCATGAAAACAATACCGGGGGAGTAAATGGTGCGGGGCCAAAATACGAACCAGTTTTTCGGTACAAGCCTGATTATTGGGCAATAATTCAATTGCTATGTTCGTTATGTGTTCCTTCATCGAACTTTAACAGATAATACGAGCAAGTCCCAGATCGAGATTTTCAAGTGCGGCGGCCGAAATAAGGACACCGGCTAATGTTAAGGTCGCCGATGTGAACTGGGATGTCTGTCGTTGTTTTAATTCTTGTTTCTTGTTATTATTTGGTCCAAGGGCTAATTTAATTAAGCAGGATCTAACGGAGTAATTCTTTTTATATAACTTAAAATGCAGTAGTGATCAGTGAAAATGTATCCGGAAATTGTTTGGGCTTAGGCATTTTTCGAATAAATATATACTCTTTAGAATGTAATTCCTTGTAATCTAAAATTTTATGTTGAATCCTATTATGTAAAGAATAAACGGGGGTTGTAATTTAGAAATACTTATGTCTAACTTCATTATTTTTTTTTGGAGATATCCCGTATACCACAAAATATTTCTATATGATTTAAAAAATGTATATTAAGCTTTTTTTTATATCTTTGTCAACATCGACGATACTCGAATACCCGCATTAATGGGCCATCTTGTATAGCTGATATAGTAAACTCTGGTTTAGGTTTTTTTAACCTACATAATATTCTAAACATATTTTGTATATTGCATTTTACCGGGTGGGTCTCGAAAGTGGCTCACCCTTATAACTTTTCTTCAGATAAAAAAACAAACTTGATATGTTAGTATAGGGTACAAATTAGGATTGATTGGCGTATTCAATTGTTTTTAGTAACTTCCTGTTTTACCGGAAATGAATACAACTTTTGATTTTTACATGGCACTCTCCGTATATTTCTACTTTATTCGATGGAAAATGACCCTCTGAATAGAATAAAATAACATATTACATGTCAACTTTTGACATTTTCGCTTAAAAAAATCGTTTGTTAAATTGCAATCTAGAATGTCATGGCTGTGTTAAAGCACTAATTTTTAATCAAGGAGCTTTGGAAAAATGGATTTAATCGTTTAATGTTTTTCGTGTCTTGTCTTGGCCGGTTAAAAGATGCCCAAATCGTATTTTTAATCATATCTCAATTTCTTCAAATGGGACAAGGGTCGCTCATTAGCATATTTGGAAAAAGCATTTTTTTACGAATAATTTGGTACCACACATTTGATATTTCGAGTCAAATTGTCGTTATGAACCGCATGTTATAATTTCAAATAAACCATAATAAGCGAAAATGTCAAAAGTTGACATACGATATGTCATTCTATTCAGAGTGCAATTTTCTATCGAATAAAGTAGAAATATACCGCGGGTGCTATTTAAGAATCAAAAGTTGTAGGCATTTCCGGTGAAACAAGAAGTAAAAATTAAATACGTCAATCAATCCTAATTTATGTCATATACCAAAATACAGTACGTCTATCCGTTCTGTAGCTACGGGGTATCCGTGAGAGGGGAAACGATATTCTCTCGATATTTTTCGTAAAAAAATAGACGACGCGTCCCATCAATAAAAATGCGACAAATTTCCAAGTGGCCAATAAAATGAGTGGGTGGAGCGATTTGCGGTGACGTACTCGTCAAGTCGACGTATAAAATATATTGTTTATTTAAATGTTCTTTGTCCGCATTCCTTTCATAGACACAGATCCAGCAGACGTACTTTACCAAATCTTGTTTTTTTATCTGAAAAAATAAAAAAAGTTATAGGGATGAGCCACTTTTGAGACGCACCCGGTATAAATTTAGCCGTTTTGGAATATTTCTAATTGCTTTACTAATAATAACAAATACTTGTGCAGAGTAACAGGTAATTAAATATTTTTATTACTTAATTTTTGCAATATATTTAATTTTGGCACATCTTCATTTAAATATATGTTGTTTTAATAACTTCTTTAAAATAAAATTTCGATATTGTCGTATTAAAGTTTATTTTTGACAAATTAACATGTTTTTGACATGAATGAAAATTACTTCGTATATTACTTAAGTACACCATCTACAGACTCTGATTTTTTGTAGTTACTATACTACTAGACATCATGCAGTAAAAAAATTATGTTATTAATTTATGTAATTTAGCTTCTAATAAATAAGACGCAATTTCCCAAGTAGGATTTTCACGACTTGCGACCACATGTTTACTAAATACGACGTTGGATTAGGTACAAAAAATAGTTAGCTCCCTACCTTGGGTATTAAAATAAATTTAAACGTTTTTATAACGTTGTGCCGACGTTGGACTAGTACTACAGCAAAGTAGAAGCTTCTGCGACGTCGAATAAACGTTGTCTTCTAACCTTATTTGCTTAAGTGATCTTTAGGTGATTCGGACAACGTAGTTACAACGTTGGACAATATAGAGTTTTTCGACGTCAGTTTCAGGACCTATTCCAACGTTATACAAACGTCGTCTGTTTTACTAATTCCAACGTTGTTTAGATTTCCTTATTCTTACGTTGGTAGGACGTCGAGCCACTACCTTTTTGCAACTGTATTGAACCATAACCTTAAATCTTAAATTTTCACTTCATTGTTCTGTTCAGTCAGACAGTTCAGTGCTGTTTTTGTTTTTATAAAAAAAAACTTAATTTAAATGGGACATAAGAAAGGTACATATAAAACTAAATTTAAATATACATCGACATATATTACCGATAGTTTATCCACTCCCTCGTTTATTTAGATTATAGAGGGCGGCACAAGCTAGACTCTAGGATGACTAAATTAGGCAATCTTGCGACTAGTATACTACCTGTTAGGGCCGAACTGCGACTTTATTAGTCCAGTATGCGACTACTCGAACTACTTCATCTTAATCTCCAAAACAACAAAGTGAAAGCCGCCATGTTGTTAAATAAGAAAATGTTTCGTTCCTAAAATAGCAATTCCTTCTTTTTGAATCCATTAACTTGAAATATTTGACCCTAAAAAACACGCGGAAACAATTTTTTCGACTGCGAATAAATTATTCTCATTTTGCTAAAAAAAAAATTCAAGAAAATTTTTAAAACTTCTTTAATTTTAAGGCCCATTAGTATTTTTCAAAGTAGAAACAATACATTTATCAATAAAGTTGTTTGCGTTTAACTTTTTTGCCTTGGGTAACGAGTTACAGAGTCGGTTAAAGTGTTTCAATAATTATGATCTTCAAACATCCTCCACACTTAAATACTTTTGTTTTGTTTTCCTTCACTGCCATCTGGCATATGTCTCTAACTAAATCCTAAAAATAATATTTTTACTATAATTATCCCAATTTAGGATAAAACGCGACTTAGACGCCATATTAGTTTTGTATTTCTGAAAATTTAGCCATCATGTCCTTATCATGTCAACCTGTCAATTGGAAAGTTAGTTCTCCAGACGACAACGAAGGCTTTCGGTGGCGTATCGTGTTTCCACGATTTAACACAGAGTTGACACTTCTTTCTAGTTAATTATTTTATGGTGCAGACTAGGGTTGGCACGAGGTTGTGCCGACGTTGCGCCCCGACGTTTGGTCGCGTGACACAACGTTGTCCCGACGTCCAAATGCTGCTTGGGTTAGGTAATTCCCAATTTTAATGTAAAAGTGCAAAATTTTTCTAATTGTTCATCTTTCTTTTTAACTGCAATACAACTTAAATGTGCGTGATCAATAACAACCAATGTCAAACTACCATAAAATTGTTTATTAGTGACCAGTTTCGACTATTGTCAAAATCGCTGTTCGTTTGACATCTATCATTTGACAACTCTGTTTATGTTCTTGTGATAACGAGATGGATATCAGATTTTTTTAAAGATCGCTAAAATGTATTTTATTACATTTATTCTTACTCTGAAACAACATAGGAAATAGGTATTTATTTGGCTGCATAATTTAATAGATTTTTAAGATGCCATTTTTTAAATTAAAACTCTAGAACAGTTTTATTTTTTTATGCATACACCTTGACCCGATTTTATACTTGTTCTGAAAGTTTTGGTTTTATATTTCAAACATAATGCACCGACTGAAAGGGACCAACTTCTGACGAATTTTATTCTCGGTTGTTAAATTCGACATCATAATGTATGTCAAGAATGACTATGATAAACTACTAAAAACCAACAGGTGTTAAAACAATTACAATATATAACATAATGTACCATATGATGGAAAAAAAACGGCGTCAGCGATGGCTATGAAATGAAGATCGCTATCATTTTATATATAAAATTATATGGAAAATATCAACGATCGTCATTTCGAAGCCAACTGGATGCCGTTATTTTCCATCATACAGTACATGTACGCTCTTAAGAAAATATAGCCGTCTTTGAATTAACTCTTACACATTTCAGTGGAATTTAAAGGATTATTTTGCTAAAAGATACATGATCAAATATGGAGGTGATACATTACTAGCTGACTTTCAGATTCTCTTTAACAAAATACTTACAGACCAGAATATACAGAATATACCATCCGAATGGAAAGATAGCATCTTGATACCAATTTTTAAAAAAGGCGAAAAAGCAGATCTACGAAACTATCGGGGTATCAGCTTGATGAGTGCCGTACAAAAACTTTTTACAAAAATTTTAGCAGAAGAAGTATTGTCAACCGGAATTTGTGAAGAGCAACAAGGATTTAGAAATAACAGGTCTGCAATAGATGCCATATTTATCATCCGCCAAATAACCAAAAAAGCCATAGAGTTTAATAAGACAGCTTTTATGCTTTTATGCATTCGATAGATTCCAATAAACTGATGTCGTAACCCTACTGCAAAAAAGGAAAATTTACTCGAATATAATAAAAGCAATCGTAGAGCTAAATACCGAGAACCACACATATGTAAGAGCGGCCAATAAACTAAGCAGAAAAATAGCTGTGACAACCGGAATCAGACAAGGAGATAGCTTAAGCCCAATTCTGTTTAATATCATAATGGATGAAATCATAAATGAAGTGAAGCTGGCTGGGAGAGGGGGATCGACTGGCAGATAAAGAAACAAAAATAATATGCTATGCTGACGATGCAGTAATCATATCTAAAGACGAAGATAACTTACAAAAGTTTCTATATAAGTTCCAACAAACGGCAAAACTATTTAATATGCAAATATCTGTGGAAAATACAATATCTAGAGAGCCTAGAAGATGCAAACTCGCGATCTACCGTATGATCGAATAAAAACGGCGTCCAGTTGGCTTGGAAATGACGATCGATGACATTTTCCATATAAATTTACATATAAAATGGCAGCGATCTTTTTATTTTAGTTTTTATTCGATCATACGGTATGATCAGAGTGTAGAACAATTATTGATGTCATTTAAATATTTAGGAGCAAATATAACAAGCACTAGGAATCTCAAGGAGAAAGTAAAAATCCAAACAAGAAAGGCATTATTAATAGGATATCTAAGGGATATAATTTGACAAAATAAATATATGAGCAGTAGTTACATGAAGCAAAGTTAGAATTTATAAGGCTTGCGTGAGATCAGTTATGACGTATGCGTTAGAAACTAGAGCAGAGAACATAATAACAAAACGGCTCCTAAGAACAACAAAAATGTGAACACTTAGATCAGTTACAGGATATACCTTATATGACCGAAAAAGAAGTGAAGATATAAGAGAAATATGTGAAATACAGGATGTAGTAAGATGGGTAAGAAACAGGAGAAGAAAGTGAAGAGGCTACGTGGACAGGATACCAAACGACCGGTTAGCGAAAATTGCTAAGGAGAAAAGACCTAACACGCCTCGACCGCCTGGACGACCACCTATAAGATGGTATGAAAGCTGGTCTTCATCATCCCAACTCTTCTTAGGGAACCATTAAAAAAACACAGGACTTGGTCCTAACGTACTACGAAGAAGATTTTGCTAAAACATTAAAATTTGTAAAGTCACAAGAAATGAGGAAATTATTGTTAGACCGAATTTGTAGTAAAAATATTATTAGAAGATCTGGTAACAACAATATCCAAAATAGAAATTACTCACTGTAATAAATAATATTTTTCTTAATAAATGTGTATGTAATTGTTTATTAAAAGTGAATTTGGAATGTAGTACTCAATATAGGACACATTAAAATTGTATATATGTAATTATAGACAATATATTTATTTTTATACTATAACTACTTACAAAGTATTCAGGAACTTTAGTCCTAATTTATTAATTATAGATTATATTGAATTGTTTTTGTTTTTTTGACCTTGTTACTAAGATTATATTAAATTTCGAATAAACACATATTTTGACTATTGTATGGTACATTCACAATTTTAGATTTTTTTCTTTTTAGAAGTTTCTTTTACTATATTTGGTAGTAGATAAAGTTGTGAATGTGAATTTCAGATGTTGAAAATAAAATTGTTGAGCTACATGCATTGAGCTTTATTCAGAATTCGTTAACGACGAACTTGGATACAATTTGAATATGTTTGAATATTTTCGAATAGTCAAGCCGCGTTCAAAGTTACGAAGTACGCTTGAGCTTGAAGCAAGTACCATGACAATTTTTCGCAGACATATTACTCAGTTTGTTAAGAGATAGGAACAACGTGTCGTTGATATAGATTGCAGGACATGTCGGTCTAGAAAGAAACGAACAGGTGAAGGAACGACATTCGTGGAACCAGAACCGGCACTAATGTCCAAAAAAAATTTGCAAGCGTCTGGCTCTGGGAATGGGTTATTGAAGCATATTTGTAAACAACGTCCATGATCGTTATTCGGTTCTAGGCCGACCGATGCCGCGTAAACCGCATACGATATCGCAAATCCGTCTAGTAAATAGCATCCGTGATTCCAAATTTTAACTGCCTTAACTCCTCTTATACAGTGCCGGACTTAGACATCCAGGGCCCCTAGGCACTTGACATTTGTGTGCTCAAGCGTACTTCGTGTAGTTTCTTTGCTGGTAAAATCTGACTTTTTCTAGTACAAGAAGACCAAGAAGATTGTAACTTAGTTCCTTCTTAATATTTTTTATAGTTAAGGACACTTTTTTTTTTAAGAAAAGTTAGGTATTAGAAATTTATATTGAGTTCTATGGAAAATATATTATATCTTTATTTTGTTTTAAGTAATTTGCATACGTATGTAAGTTGGATGAACATAAAATAGTGTCATCTGGGAATCTATTTTCTGTTGATTTCTCGACACGATTTTAGCTTTTACTTTATAGTCCTCTATAATAATCGAATTTTTTTATGAATCAACAGCACGTCAACGTTTTTTCGTACGATCACCAAAGTTAAGCAGCAATATGCGTGGTTGTTATTGGAAGGGGTGGCTTCTTGAAAAAAAACTTTTTTTTTATTTTTAGCTCGATTAATTTGTGTTGGCAAACAAAATTTGCGATCCTGAATGTTGATTACGAGTAACCCATTAATAAATTTCGATATCGTCTGGTGTTTACAACAGGTGCTAAAGCAGTTAAAATTTGGAATCACGGATGCTATTTAGCAGACGGATTTGCGATATTGTATGCTGTTTACGTGGTATCGTTCGGCCTAGAACCGAATCGCGATCATGGATGTCCTTTACAAATATGCGTGTCGGAATGCCAAGAGATGCTACTTCTAAGTAGAAATTAATTCTAATAATTCTAATTAGAAAAATCCATTGCAGGCAAAGATAGAGATCTTCAACTCTTAGCAACCATGGATCATGAACTGGAATGATCCATGGTTTTCGTATACTTTTTACAGCTTAGTAAGCAAGCTTAGTAAAATAAGATATAGTGAATAAAGACAGAAAAGCAAGTATTTTCCCAAGCGCTATCGCTATACATCGTATTTTTGCTCTCTCCGACTTACTAAATTGCCATAGCGATTCACTCCTATACAGTGTTGTTCACCACGTACGACACGGAGTATTGTAGCTAAACGATGAGCTTTTTACAAATTGTAAGTTTTGGGTTCGTTGAAGGACCATTAGAACTACAATTTAAAAATATTTTTACAAGATACAGAGTGTCCCAAATAAATCAAAAATATCAAAGTTGTATATTTTTAAATGGAACACCCTGTATATTTTTACATTTTTAGTTTCTACGATTAAAATAAAGGTAAATTTGATTAAGGTTTATTACACTTAAACCTTACCGTTTTTAAAATATTTTCAATTTTGTCAAATTGCAGTAAAAATTTTAAGGCTTCATTTCTCAAAGGGTATCAAAGTTTTTAATACTAAATATTTACTGAAGTTTATTTATTGATCAGTTATTGTGTTGTAATAATAAAAATAATACTACCTTATACAGAGTGTCTAAAAATTTATTTAAAATAATTATTAGCTTTAAATGGCAATAACCTGTTTAATTTAAATGGAACACTCTGTAAATTTTATGAGAATCAGATGCACAAATTAATTGTCTATCAAATTGTATTATACCATTTTTTACCTATTTCTTTAAGTTTCCGTAGAAAATGCATTTTCTTGTAATTTAGAACTTATTTATCAATATACCCATGGAATACTGACATTTTAGATTATTTTTAAAGATGTACTAAATTTTTAAAGAGTACAGATACTAATATTGTCGATATAATTCGTTTATTTCATTAATAAATTTAAAAAAAACTGTTTAAATAATTGTTAAAGAGGACCAATTTATGATTCCAGTATTCAAACTACATTAACTGACTGTTTGCGTTGATTAATAATAATTGCCCCAAATACTAAAAAGCTGAGTTTTGTATGTGTATTAGACAGTGTGGTAAAAAGTAACACCTTGAAAATGATATTTCATTTTTTAATAAATGCTTATTTATAACAATAGAGACGTTTATTTTCATAACTTATTATTATATTGATTTCTGATGCAAATCCACATTTATTTAGAATAATTTATTAACGAACACAATTAAGTATGTAATTAATTAGTGTTTGGGCGGAAATAATGGTGTTATATTTAATTAATTGTATATTTTTTTATAAAGATTTAAATAGTTTCCTTTTTACATATTTTTGGGCTAGTAATATTATTGTTTCTCTAAAAACGATAATATTACGTTTACATTTTGTACATTTGTTGCTTTAAAAACAACTAAAATGTCAATATTCCATGCGTACCTATATTGATAAATGAGGTCAAAATTATAAGAAAATGCATTTTCTACGAAAACTTGAAGGGATAGGTAAAAAATGGCATAATACAATTTGATAGACAATTAAATTGTGCATCTGATTCTTCTAAAATATACAGGACGTTCCATTTAAATTAAAGAAGTTATTGGCGTTAAAAGCTAGAAATTATTTAAAATAATTTTTTAGACACTCTGTATGAGGTAGTGTTATTTTTATTATTGCAACACAATAACTGATCAATAAATAAACTTCAGTAAATATTTAGTATTAAAAACGTTGATACCCTTGGAGAAATGAAGCCTTAAAATTTTTGCTGAAATTTGACAAAATTGAAAATATTTCAAAAACGGTAAGGTTTAAGTGTAATAAACCTTAATCAAATTTACCTTTAGTTTAATCGTAAAAACTAAAAATGTAATAATATACAGAGTGTTCCATTTACAAAAATACAACTTTGATATTTTTTATTTATTTGGGACACTCTGTATATATTTATAGCTCTATAGTCCTTCAACGAACCCAAAACTTACAATTTGTAAAAATCTAATCGTTTAGCTACAATACTCCGTGTCGTATGTGGTGAACAACCCTGTATATGCAAACGCCGACCCAAGGTTTCGCTTGCCAGGATGGTATGTTATCTGTGATTACAGGTTAATTTTAAACTCTAATTTGATTTTAATTTAAAAAAAAAATAAGAAAAAGAAAAATTGGGGTACTTTTGTCAACACTGCAACTCTTGAAAAGTTAAACCTATGAAAAAATGCATTCGGCCATATTTATAGAGAATTTTCGGGGCTTCATTTTATTGTGGAAGGTATTTTTCGTAGGCGTCACATTTTCCGGGATATAAGTGAAAAAGAGTGAAAAAAAAAATACATTTAACACACCTCGAGCCACAGCTTACTCATAGACAGCTAGTCAACTCCGCTAATTTTCGAGTACCCGCGCTTGACCTGCCGCGCCGGGCCCATGGCAGTCAGAGAAGCAGTTGAGATTCATCGACTGAGCGAAGCCTCGATAGTTCACGCTGTTCACAGCGTCGGATTCAACGAATTTAATTATTGTCGCTCTGCAGGAGAAATTAATAAAGTATTATTTTCGTTTATGTATACTCTGTTTTTTTTTTCGCAGGTATATAAGATTTTGACAGACGATGACAGAAGAAAATCAGATGACGTTCATACCAATCTATTTATTTTACTCTTAGATCATATTAGGATTTTACTAAAGAAAAATTCTAATATTTTTTAAGTTAACTGTAGATGGGTTTAAATATAAATCCGTCATGCGTCGTATCTTGTTGTTTTTAACCAGTTTTATTGGTTTCTTTCAAAAATGACAGATCATATTTCAATTTTATTCGTTTGACGGAACGATGAACGACAAATGAACGCCGATGCGTATGAACTCGCCTTTAGATTTTTGAGGCTTGTCAATGTTTGTCAAAGTCTTGCCAAATTATAGGTTATAATTTTGTGTCAATTTATGTCAAATTCCCTGCGTTTTGGAAGATGATGCATTTTGATTCGTGTTATTACATGTGTTTTGTGTTTTTTGAAGTGAAGTGGACGAAAAATCGAGGGAAAATTAACTGTAGACCCAGAGCACAGTTTATAGTTAATATTGGGTGCCCAAGCAGAAAGTCTTAGGTATACACCAATAAAGTTACCATCAATAAAGTTTGAATTCCATCTCGATAGGTAAATAATGGATTTTAGTAATGCAGAAAATTAATGTCAAAAAAAGGTACTGGTTTAAAAAAATTAGTTATTTAAGTTAATTAATCAACTTTTAAGGTATAAAATTCGGTAAATGTTGTATCACTTGTCACTCAAATTTTAAATATATTAATTTCCCGCTATGCGTTCTAATTTTACCAACTTATTACTTTGTAAAATAAAATAAACTACTTTGAAATTATTACACATATATCACTGTCAAGGGTCATGTCGTTGGACAGACTATAATTGGCTAGTAAAAATCAGGATAAAACATGATAAAAGCGTAATTTTATAAGCGAAAACTACGAAATACTTAATCTAACACATCTTTCTATTTATACTCTTTTTTATATCTTTTATATAAAAAAATGGCGTCCAGTTGGCTTGGAAATGACGATCGATGACATTTCCCATATAATTTTACATATAAAATGACAGCGATCTTCATTTCATAGCGATCGCTGACGCCTTTTTTATTCGATCATACGGTATTTACAGGGAATCGGTGAACGACATATATAGGTATTGTTAATAAATTTTAATTAGGGTTTATGAAATTAATTAACGCAATTTTGTTGATTATACTATTTGAAAAAAATCTTTTGATACTCAAAAATTAAGGGATATATATTATATACCTACCTTAAATTTTTTTGTACTATTATTGTAACGCTGTTAGCAGTTAAAAACAATAAATAAATATGTATTATATAATCAGAGTTTATCGAAAATAAATGTAGGTATAGTTTTTCATATTAGTTCGTGATTAGAAATTGGCACCGAACCGTGTTCATTAATATTAGAATAATAAAGTATGTGTTCTTTTCATTGGAGGCATAACTTCTTATAATGTAAAGAAGGCGAATCTTATTTGTAATGTTTTTTGTAATAAAATGCAGAAACAATTCGAACAATAAGTTTTAGCTGTGGTTTTAGTTCTTCAAATATCCAGCCGGATGTGCCCAGGTACGTTGCTAGGTTTAACATAATAGTATAAGATGTTAGGTGTGATGTATAGACTCATTGGCAAAATATGTACTGGTAATAGGGGTTACGTTTTATAATAACAAATGTTTTAATTGATAACTATAAATACATCTAAAAAATACATTATCCAATTAATATCTTTAAAATTAATAAATTAAAATTTATAGAATTGCATTTCTTTCAGTCTTTATTAAACAAAATAAAATATCCTAAATATAAATACTACATAATATACTAAGAGTATTTTTGTTTTTTTTAATTCTATCAAAATCTTCCGTGTCTGTACTTATTTATTAAAATATTGTAGGTACATTAAATAAAAGTAAACATTTTTCTCTTTATTAACAAAACGTAATTAATCGTCATTAGTGAAAAAGAAAGAAGCAAGGTCACGTCATTCATCTTTTTTAAATTGCCCTTTACTTTTATGTAAAAGAATGGCAGCTGAAAAAGATGCTGAATTATTTTAATATGCACTACTTTACAAAATCTCACACGGCCGATAAAGATCTTTGTGTACCGCGACGCATATCTGAGCGTCATTCTTTTAATGTTATATAATGAAAGGTATTTAAGTTAATGCTGTTTGAACAAGGCCTACTTAAAAAATGAAGAAGCTAATTAATCCCTTTACATTGTTTTATTTAGGGATACCAGTTTTATGTCATTTTAAAAATTCAATTCATATATTTAGAAGGGTGAAAAACTTCACTATATGACAGAGTAGAGGTGGGAATTCTAGTTCCTTGGAAGAAACTAGTTCCTTAGTTCTAGTTCCTGCAAAGAAATCCATGCACCGTCTTCGAGAGATCTTTCCTCCATAAACGTGTCAATCCCTTCCTGCCAACTTCTTCTCGGTCTACCCGGTTTTCTTCTTCCTGCAGGTTTGTAGTTTATAATTTGCTTTGGGATTCTTATTTCTGCCATTCTTTGGACATGCCCGTACCATATATTTCTTAATTTTAGGAACCTAAAGAGAAACTTAATTTGACCCTGAAATACTGTTTAATGAACAAACTATGTGAAAAATGTCACAGACTGAAGTATTTTTAATCATTGTTCAAACTCGCTTAATACTTTTCCTTCGTACAGAACGGGTTTATCGATGCAAAAGACTGACATTTTCAATGCGATCGGTATATTAATTATATGCAAACAAAATTAGTACGCATAAAATCATGCTAATGAGTTCATGTGACAGTAAATTTGACCATTGTATGTAAATTTCTTAAACTATAGACAACTAGACTGGATGTTGCTCCTGTCATCCCATTTTTTTTATTAATGAGAACACTATCAACGATGTATATGCCGTGTAAACTGGTCAAATATGGAGCAATTCGCGTTTCTTTTTTATGTAATCTTTTCTATTTAGCTTTGTATCTGTGATCTAAACTTTATTTTGAGAAAAAAATAACATTTTTATTTTACTGCTACTGTTTAACATTATTTATAATTTTAAATATTAATATAATAATTTATGCAAACTTCTAGATCGAAATACCCCCAACTGAAAATTAAAACTTAAAAATTATTAATACAGACGAATATTGTTATACCACAGCCTATTTATTAGACAGCAAGTCAATTTTTTACGAGAAACATTGAGAAAATATCGTTTCAATATGGCTACAGAACGGATAGAAGTACTGTACCTATTGTAATCGCAAAACATTTTCCGATGCACGTCATCAATCATATTGATATTGACACTAAAGTCTATAAACCTGGCTAATTGAGATTTTGGCAAAAATGTTTAAATTTGGTGTTTAATTTAAGGTACCGAGCAGGCTCCTCATTTTACTTTATAGAGCAAATGATTGAACAGACATTTTATTTAGATTAAAGCTGCAAAAATTAGTTTAAACCGAATTTTATTATCGCTATGTTGGTCGCATTGCGCCGTGTTCAGCAATGTTGTTCTTGATTATTTGATAATTATCCTAGTGTCAGTCATTATTTTGTATAATATCGTGTTGTTGTTGAATCTTTGTGCGCAATTCTCTTTTAAGAACTAAATTTCCGAGTTTTTGTATTGCACATCTTGAAATTGTGTGTTGAAAATATGCCGAAGCATTTAAGCAGTCGAAGCAAAGAGCTTAAAGCTTCCCTGTTTTTTTTTAACTATTTTGAACAAGAATGTGCCAATACATGTCCTTTAAAACCCTTGACTGCAGTCAGAAAAATAAGTTTGATTGATAAGCACATTATACCACTTTCAAAGTTAGTTTTTATTAAATTCCGTGATTATTAGTTTGTGCATTAATATAGCACCCTCTTACTTGTTATTACCACTTATGGCGTTGTAAGATATACATCAATAAATAAATAACCCATAATAATGCTTAATAATCTTCATAATGGACTAGTTTTTCCCAATATTGTAATAAGTAAAATAAGATATAAAACAAACAAATCAATTAATCACTAAAATATTAGTTATTTAATTAAAAATAAAACGTAAAACTTTTTAAAAAATGATATAATAAATATGTTGTTTGTCAATTTTAAATTAAGATTCGTCTCATAAATCCATCACAATCTGGCAGCGCTGTCGCCATCGCTTGTCACTCAAAGTTAATCACGTGCATCGGAAATTGTTTTGCGATTACCATATGTAGATAGTTGCTTATCTTATATTGTAGTAAGTGTGATTCTGAGCCCCCTTCAAGCTTCGTTTATAAAAACTACCGTGATACTTACTGGTGTTCTGATTGCCTACATGTGTAGCAGATAAAAAAAACGGCGTCAGAATTAGCTTAGAAATGCAGATCGCTCTCTTTTTATATTCGATCCGTTTTTTTCTCCAGTTTCTAAAATATATTACTACCCATACAGCACGTCCAAATGAAAATACGTTTCTACAAGGGAGACACATGAGAAACAAAATATGTTAAAGTGAACCTAAGTGTTCATCTAGTTCTAACATATACATATGAGATACACGCAGGTTTATATTGATAGAATTGTGTGATACAGTGTTTACTAGTTGTATACCGTATGCACTCAAGATTCTAAAGAGTTTTTTGTAACGTAACAAATAATTATTAAAATGATGAAATCTGACGTCGGTATATGAGACTATGAGACATACAATGTATAAGTCATATGTATGTGTGATACTTCGTATCATAGTTGTGCCTATAGTACACACCTTGTAAAAATGTGACGTATACACATAGTATAAATATCTATATAGACACTTTGTAATATAAACGCTCTATATAAATGTTCTGTTTGTGTGTAGTTTAAAAGAGATTTTAAGGTAAGCACAAGTTTTTAATTACCTTGTTACACCTTCCTAAGAGTATTATTAATATTATAGCAGCGACTCTTCCCTTACTCGATACCCAATTTACCAAATTTTGACTCCAATGAATGAAAACTCCAGATATTCTCGTATAATGATAACGAGGTTAGCTCTGCAATATATTTTTTTTTAATTTGAAAATAATAAAAATCTAAATGGACCAGAGAAAGAAAGATTTAAACACTTCAAAAAACTTCTTGCACTGATATTCGGTAAGTTATTGATGGATCAATATACAGATATGTTTAATATTCAATAATCAGTTTCATATAAAATTTGTGGGGTGAAAAGGGTGAGATTGTTAATCTGGAAATAAAATACAAGAAAGTCCAACAGAATGCTCGATGAATGAGTATGCTAACAAACCAACTGCTTGGAGGGAAAAGAGGAGAAAAAAATGACTAAACGAGGTCCACCAAATCGTGGCGATATACCAGTATTTACCATTTTAGTATGTTGTTATACTAGGTACTTATATTTTTAATACATTTTGATACAAATTCTTTTCTTTTACAGTGTTTTCTTACGTCTGGTTTCTGCAGTGTAAATAATTGGAAAAAACAAAAGTGGAACAATTTTAAGGCTACTTCTCTTGAACTTACGATCGAGATGCTTTTGGAAAATACAAAGTTTTGCCTTCCTAATTTTCGTTCTAAAAAGATATAATTGGTACCAGTGAATAAATATTTCTTAAAAAGAACGAAAAGTTAGGCATCAAAACTTGTATTATTTCCTAAATTCGTTCATAAGAAGTAGTTTTATCTAGCACAAGATGTATATATGAAGCAATATACATGTATACACACGGTAGTCACAACTGCAATGTGTAAACAGAGTTTAAACGTAATACACAAGCACTGTGTATCCTACTGCACACTGTGTATCCCTTACTTTGTGTATACGTAAATGCTATACTGTGGCTATATTGTGAGGCAGACGTTTAACCTTTGTGCATACGTGTTGAACTACAAAGTGTAAACGTAGCAGATTTACGTCGGAGGAATTGTGTCACCCTGTGTCTACATCTAATAATGTAAACACATCGCAAATGTGATTTGATGTGCTGTATGGGTAGGGCCTTAATTGAAAAAAGGAAAGATAGATGATATTATAGCACAGTTACTGTCTAAAGAGAGTTACTCAATATAATATATAACTTTGTAAAAGAGTCATTGGGTGCTGCGCCATATCGGCATCCAAAGCAACGAAAAAGCAAAAAGCAGACAAATTATCAAGGCAAGGATCATTGAAAACATATTTTGGCTCATAGCCACTATCGGGTATCGGAAATACGCAGATGTACTGCATCCAAAAACCCTCTAACCAGGTCTGGATTAAGGGGGGGGGCTACGGGGGCTATAGCCCCAGGCCCCGTCATTGAGAGGGGCCCCTGAATCAGGAGAATTTAATCGAGATTAGTTAAATGAAAATGTACATAGGTATTTAGTCTTATTAAATATATTGCAATATATTGCAACAGACAACTTGTTATTCTCATAATGTTAAAAACAGACTCTTCTTCTTTTTTTTTTGGGCGGCAACACACTTTCCCCAAAAAATATCAAGAGTGCTGCATAGACAATGGCTCGTTCTTCTTTTTAAATTTTTCGGGATGGATGAATTACCGAAAGCCGAAAGCGCTAGGGGAATTACTCAGATTAGAATCCTTTTTTTTATTCTATTTGATTAGTAATTTTTGCATAGCGCATCTATGAAGTAAGCGATTGCGAATAATAGATTTAAGAAAACAAGAACAATAATACGTTTATAACTGTGTAGTGTATACCAGTATTTTAAAAAATATCATGTAGCAGAAAATATCTTAGTGGATCTGCTAAACGTAAGGTAGGAATAGTTTTAGCCTTATTATGCATTTACTTGATATGACCATTTATATAATAATTTTGGTATTGACAATTAAATTAATAATAACTTTTTTAAGTTTTCTTCTTTTAAAAATAAGCGCATTAATATATTATAAGTACCTTGGTATTTACACCCTCTTTGCTTGCACCCCTTTGACGGCACTATCACCCTAAAAATAATTTTAAATGGAATAGGGGGTCGAGTGATACCTTGTTTTAAAGGTCTTTTGAGTCTTTTTATATCTGTAGAGTTTGAAGTCTCTATTGCCATTCGCGTTGAATGGTAACGCCACTACTTTTTAAATAAAATTAATATTGTTTTTGAAATCCCCATTCAATTTACAACATATTTTATTTCTTGACTTTTTTTGTCCGACGCACCATTTTTGCGTAAAAAAATAAACACCATTTTATGCATAACCAAATCGCTAAAATGTTACCATAAATTTAAATAGCAAAATTGGTAAAACGGCAAATTTAAGTTTAAAAAGATTTTTTATTTTCCAAAAACTTCTTTCTATGAACATAGTACGAACTATGTTCAACCAAAACTAAATTATTGTCGTTTTTCAAATTTTACCATTAAAATTTATATTACCATTTTAGCGATTTGGTCATGTATGAAAATTGTTTTTATTATTTTAAGCGAAAACGGTGCAATAATATTCAATTCAATAATATTTTGTTTAAGTACCGTAGGGTGGTATAATACAGTGGTATAATAGATATTATAAAAAAAGATCGATTTTTTTTCTTAAAAGTTTAACACCCTGTATTTTGAAAACGACGCATTTCCGACCATCAGGGTGCATCCACACTATCCTAAAAACAGCGTATCGGCGTAACGGCGTAACGACCTTGAATAAATTTCCAGTAATTCTATTGGCTGAAAAATTCATCTGTCAGAAATTTTATCTGTCAAATTCATCTGTGAAAAATTTCTGTCAATAGAATTACGGGAAATCGATTCAAGGTCGTTGCGCCGTTACGCCGATACGCCGTTTTCAGGATAGTGTGGATCCACCCTCAGTGTCCCATCTCAAAACGTTTATTTTGGGGAGATCTACCAACCTTTAGATTTTGGTACAATAGTTTCGGAACACTTTGTATTTTTCAATCTACGAAAACTTAGGGATATTTTAAATTAATTTAAGATATAAGAAGAAAACCTAAAGAAAACTTTAAAATTGCCTAAAGTAACAGACTTTTTTAGTATTTGCAAAACCCCTTCAACGTCAAATTCTGAGTTGAATAAACACCAAGATCGTGAACTGCCTTCCTTTTCAACTTCAAGCAATATTAGTTTAAGTGAAAATAACAGCAATGAGGAAAAATAATCCGACCTGGGGGGCCCCAAGGGTAGCCGCTAGCCCCGGGCCCCCTAGGACCTTAATCCGGCACTGCCTCTAACCCTCTAAAACTACAAATGAAATTGTAGTTTTGAAACAACAAGACCCATAATATGTTACTATAAAGCTCTGGATTGCAAGCTATTGTTAAAGCAAGGCTAGAACCGAAAGAACTATGCTCCCATCCTATCCAAGACTTGCAGCAACTGCTGTGGGATACATGAATGGGGCACTTGGTACTGATATAGCAAAGGGACAAACACAATAGCCAATAGCCCTTACAGGTTGCAGTGTTTGTGGCATAGGACGGCCTCTTAAAAGCGAAAAAAAAAGATTAATTGCGAATGGAATTTTTAAGTAATCAACTCAATTTTTTGAGAATACCAAGTCCCAAACACATGTTAAATTCTAATTGAATATAACAAAATGTCCAAATAGTATAAAATGTATAGTATAGAATGTACAAATAGTATAGAATGACTGGAAGGGGAATCACGTCCTTAAAGATCTATTATTGTCTTCCCCTTTTTTGAGTTCACTCATCATACAGTCTATAAAGTCTAGGTATAACTCATCATATATGAGGATCTTCCTGTTGTAAAGGGGACAGGGTTCCCATCCTCCTCTGACAACTGTCTACGTGAAAAACTGTACGAAAGACCGTTTTCACCTTTTCGATAAGTTATGATACAAAGGGGATCGAAAAATGCAATAATTTCAGATTCGCCCTGTATTTTAGGAAGTAAAAGAGCTAGGACATATCTGTATGTAGCATCCTTAGTTTCATAAAAAAGTAACAGCGTAATGTGAAAACCGCATCTTTGTATCTCGATTCATAAACGAGAAACCCTGCAAAACACACGAAAATGGAACACCCTGTACAGACGTACTGCCAAATCAAGAAATCAACTACGAATGAAATCCAAGATCGATTTATATATTTTATATATTTTCATATTTTTTTGTGTTCGTGATAATTCCTTTGCTACTTCGTCCAAAAATCGACGGTACGGAGAAGGAGCGTTTCGAGGAAGTAAACGGACGAAGGAGCGTTTTGACGAAGGAACGAAGGAACACACAATCGCATAAAATCGACATTTCCCATAGTAAATATAAGATTTTTGGACCAAGGGACGCGACGAAGGAAGGAAGTGAAGTAGCGAAGTGTGAGTATGGGGCTTAAGTCATAAGAAAGTAAACATGAACATAAATAATGAACACAAGCGAAAAAAAACACATAGGTAGCTTAAACATTACATCAAACATGGTCAACCAACCTCGAAACCAACTTAACTAAATTATAAAAAAACTTAGCATTTCCAATTAAAGGTGCAGATGCCTATAAAAACATAATAGAAAAAAATATAACTTATACATTCGGCAAAACATTAATTTTAGAACAGTTTATTATACTCATTGGCGTAACTACAGGGGTGCCCCAGGTACTGCTGGGCACACCCCAGAGAAATCTTGAATTTTATGATCCTTGGCTACATATTAATTTTTATTTGCTTGTGACGTAATAAAAATGACGTTTCCTAGTTTTGTTTAGTTATTATTATTTTGTTGTGTTCAAAAAATGTGTTAATTTTTATTTTTTTTAGAAAATTTGTAGGTATTTAAGTAATCTACGGGAACACGGTTTGATAACCAAGTCTATAAAATTTATTGATAGAGAAATTCATGTAATCGTTTTATTCAAAAAATGTGTTTTTTAAAATTATTTTTCATTTTTAAAAAGAAACAAAAGCGCTAGGCCCCCTTGGTCTCAATGGTATTGACCAAAAACGTGTAGAGCGGAATCCACTATTTTTTTAATAGTTGTTATTTGTCAAAAATGGACTCTGATCTCCTTTTCCCTGCAGTTTCTTCAAAAACGTCATTTTCAAATTATATTTTAATAGTTAAAAATATTTCTCAAATCATGATCAATCTTTAACTTAATAGCGATTTTTGTGGTAAATTCTCTGGTAACTTGTTTACTGAGGGACATGCAAACAACAAAGAATTATATATAAAATTGTATTTCCTATATTATGCACAACGACCTTTTCCTTGACATGTTAAATCAACATCTAATATTTTTCAGATGAAACTGGTCTAAATTTATATCTGTCCCCATTTTCTCACATAAAATTATCGTATTACTCAATGCAGCGCATTATGTTACACAATAAAGCTTATTGATAAATTGAAGAAAAATGTCTGCTGATTTACTATTGGATGTATTATTAGAATATATAAAAATGACTGATATATATTTATGGTTGTAATGTATTTAGTTAGTATCTGCTTGTGATATATTTATATCCTTTTTAAATGCAGACAACAACAAATATTATTGATAACAAACATGTTTGACAAAAGAAAAGTTTTAGCCAATTGAATTGTGATTAAAACCAATACCGCATAATTGAAAAAAATGACGTCGAAGATGGGAATGACAATTTTAGAGCGGTCAATCTCTAGACGTCATTTGCTAAAATTTGACACATAAAACTTGTCAAAAATTAACACTAATTACAGGGTTATACAGGGTTAATCGAGGGGTGTCTCACTGTTGGAATTACATGTACATTTTCTTGGCAGTCGCTGGCAGTCTTTGGCAGTCTTACGGCAGTCGCCTGTAATTACATGGCAGTCATAGGCAGTCGCTCGGCAGTCGATCGGCAGTCGCTTGGCAGTCGCTAGGCAGTCGCGGCAGTCACTGGCAGTCGCTAGGCAGTCGCGGCAGTCACTGGCAGACTCTTGCAATTCAGAGCTCAAAATTTCATTCGAATCGCTAAAAGCACTTGGAAGAAAATTACAATAAATCGAAAAAATATTAAGATTTTAACACCCTGTAGGTACAAAACAAAGCAGAATCGGACCTATGTTGATATGAAAAATAAATCTTATTTTTACGTGAGGAATCTGCCCACGAAAGATGGCACATGCTTTTTGAAACACCCTCTATATACAGGGTGTCCCAGAAATAAGTGCAAGTAATTCAACTGGTAGTATAGTTCAACCCCAGAAACACGCCTATGAGGTTTTTTTCACGAATTTTTTTTTTTCAAAATTCGAAATTTTTTGTAAAATTTTTTTGGATTTTTTTAGTTTTTAATTAAAAAACATAATTTCTTGATAATATGGCAACATAGGTATTAGATTAAATTTACAAGAAAAAAAATCCAGAAAAGATTCTTAAAATTTTAGCAAAAAATCATGTTTTTTCGAAATTTTCAAAGTAAAATAACTCCGTTATTTTGGACTTATTTGAAAAACGAAAAAGAGAAAATATGTTTCTTTTATCGAGATTTACCACCCCTTAAAATACTTGCACTTATTTCTGGGACACCCTGTATATTCGAAAAAATCGAAAACGAAAACATATTTTTCCAGCAAGACAAGGCACCGCCTCAGAATGGTGAAATTATCAGCAAATCTTTGCAGCCAATTTCGAGAATAATTAAATAGCTAACCAAGATCCCAGGAGTTGGTCATCGAGGCCAGCGCGGCGCGACGGACTTATGTCCTATGGATTTTTATTTTTGCGGAAGAATAAAGGTTCTTATTTTTAAATTGCCCATATATAATCTAGGCAAGAATTAGAACTACTTATGCGAGGGTATCTTTCATCCCCACTGAGTTAATTAATTCCGCGAGAAATGTTCAAAAACGGCCCCGTCTGTCCATAACAGAAGACGGTTGACATATCGAACAACCAAAATCTCAAATCTTGGTTTGATATTAATTTTTATTGTTATTAGATATAGTTTAAATGTGTTGATGTTGTTAAATGTAATTTAAATTGTTATAAAATTCTGCATCTGTCATTGCAAATATTATTCCGCCGTTCAAAGCCTACTTATTCAAAGTGGGCGAATTTTTACAAACTGTATATCTCGAGAGAAGAGGAATCGAGCAAAATATCAAGTTAAAGTATTTTCAATGAATTAAAAATATACAGGGTGTCCCATATAAAAAATCAAATGTTCTATTCATAATTCCTAAATTGTTAATTTTAAAAAAAATATTCTTAAACCATTAAATTCTACATAAAAAGGTGCTTTGAAAATGTTTTCATAAAAATACAAAATTTTTTGTAGCAAAAAAGTTACAGTGATTTGTTAAAAATGCACTTTTTTGAAAAACATAATAACATATATAATTCTGAATAATATAATATTTCAGAATAACATAACGTAATTCTGAAACGGTAACAGATATCTATGTCCGGTTTTCACCATTTCATCATGTTTTTGATAAAATTAAGCTCCAGACACCTATATTAGTCTTCGTCTATCTCCTACAGAGAAGGGTGTTTCCCTTTAAAAGCATCCAATTTGGCCCACCCTGTACATGTGTTGATAAATAATATATGTCAAGGGTCGACAAAGGCCCGGAACTTAAGATACCGCTGAGCCGGCAGTCGTTGGCAGTCGCTGGCAGTCGTTCGCAGTCGCTGGCAGTCTTTGGCAGTCACTGGCAGTCGTTGGCAGTCGTCGACAGTCACTGGCAGTCGTCGGCAGTCACTGGCAGTCTTGTATAAAATGACATTTTGGCAATACGTGTACATTTTTTACCCTAGTGAGACACCCCTCGGGGTTAATCGAGGGGTGTTTTTTTACCTTAACTTTAAAACACCCTGTGCAATAATTCCGATTGTAAATTTTCCTAAAATATAATTTTACGGTCAGAACCATGTCTCCTGAGCATTTTGTTTTTTGGATCATGTCAATACATGCATTGGTTCATTTTAAAGAGCGCAATGAGCTTCCCACCAATAATTTGCAATTATTTACAGACTCTACGTAGACCTCTTCTTCTTCATATACAGGGTGGTCCGAACTGTATTCCGGAAACTTCGGCAGAATATTCTGCAGATAAAAACAAGTAAAAAAGTTCCTATAAATAGCAGCCAAGGGAGGCAATGCAAAGTATTAGGGTATTTTTTACAATTTTTTTTCTCTTTGTATATTTGAGTATTACAGATATTTTCTTTAATATCGTTAATAATTCTGTTATCGTTGTTAATGGTTTATTAACCAGGACTGTATCGTTAGTTTTTAACGTTTTATTTTATTTACTATAGAGTATACAATGCAGCTATGCAGCGTAATATGACGTTACGACAACAATCATCTAATCCATCTCATCATATTAAAAAATTACATGAAAACTAATGATAATTGAAAAAATTGCAAATTGATCGTGATCACTGATCAGTTCATTTCGCTCTTAAAAATTAACCAAAGCAGGTATTGACATGAATCCAAAAACAAAATGGTCAGGAGTCATGGTTCTGACTGCAAAAATTATATTTTAGAAAAATTTATACACGAAATTATTGCACAGGGTGTTTTAAAGTTAGGCTAAAAAAACATCCCCTCGATTAACCCTGTATAATATGCCAAATACTAAATAATAAAAGTTTATAAAAAAAACTTAGTTTGCAAATTAAAGTTGATATAATTATAGAGAGCTTGCTAAAAAATTCATGAAAACAGGGCTAAAAATAACAAAAATTTAACACTTTAAATTTGACCAAAAATTTCTCCGTTGCGTTTTTTTTTTCATCTGAGTGTATAATATTAATAGTATAACGGTATATTCTTGGTTTACATACAAATTATAGCAATATTTTAAAATGTTTTCGAACTATTGAAAAATTATGATGTGAAAGCTTTTTGGATATAAGCTTTTAGATAGCTAAAAGCTTTTTAGATATACCTATGGTATAGCAATGCTATACTATACGTATACGTATATCTAATTTTTGATATATCGTAACTGTCTGGTTGGGTTATTATCAAAACATTCTTTTGGAATGCTGTCAGAATTTAATATAGTAATAACAAATACCAGACGAAAAAATAATATACATGAAATTTTAACCGATTATTCTGAAATAACAAAATTTTGCTGACAAAGCAACTTTTCTCTTAAATAATTGACCACAATTAAAATTTCAATTAAATTAAAATTGAGCTTATCATAACATGCCATTATTTTTAAACGATAAGACACAATCGTGCAACGTCATTTACTTACCACTACCGTATTGTAATATAACTATGTTTAGAAATATTTAATTGGTTGTATTTTAAGTAAATTAATTAGTAAAAAGCGGGGTTGGAAAAAATCATGATTAAACATTTTTTTTTTATTTTAATAGAAAGCATTATTTAAATCGGATTGCTAAATAATTTTAGGACTTATTTCCAATTAAAGTCCTATCCTAAATGGCTATCTTCGAAACTCTGTCCGATATCCATAACATTACAATAATTCTATAGCACGTGTCATTTTTCCGCATCGGTCACCAATATATTTCCCAAAAAAGTCACTCCCTTAGATCAAAAGGATTTTTTTTCAAACGTCACAAAATTATTAATGTTTGTCATTTTAGCGCCTAGGTATAAAAGTAAAGTACTTTATATTGTTGTAAGTATCATTAAAATTAAACTGTTATTCTGTGTCAAATTGTTACTGGATATAAATATAATTACTTACAATATTACTTTTTATATTATGTGCAACGTTTGAAATTGATTAAAAAATAATTTGTATACGTTTGAAAAAAATAGTGTGTTGTATTCAGAGAAAAAAATATTCTTTTTGTACCCCCCTGACCGACTAGATTTACGCTGGTCTGTCAAACGTACCGCCTTATAAACATTAATAGATATAGGGTATATTTGTTATAGAAATATTTTTTATTGTTTTATCTACAACCGTTTAGTTATAACGTTTTTACATCACTATTTTTTTAGTATTTCAGTTACGTTATGAGATTCATAACACAACTAGTGGTGTTATGAATCTATAACACAACTAGTAGCTATAATAATGAAAAACAACTACGAACATCTAAATATATTAACTTTTCCGGCAATAATGATTCCGTGGCACGTACTGCGGCAAGTTCTACATCTGAAGGGAGACTTTCGGAATCGCTCATCGTAATTTTCAAAATGATTTTTCTGGGCAAAAAGTGCTCGCGTTTACTTGACAGGGCAAACTGACTTTTCAGCATAAATGTGACAAATGTCATAGTCAAAGGTGTTAAAGGTGGGCGAATAATAAACGAAAATTAAAACAGCATTTTCTTATTTTGACACATGCGTTTAAACATGATTACAACACTCGTGTGATTAGAACGACTCGGTCTACGACCTCGTCGTTCTAATCGTTGTTGTAATCATGTTCATAAACACACTAGTTTTTTGCTGATGTAGTTATTGAAATTATAAAACACTCAGGCAAAGACTCAGGTATAAGGGCTCGAGCACACTGACGACCAGGTCGCACCGAGCAGGCCGCAGCTACCTCCAAAACCATTAAATCAAATGATATAGCTCTTTAGTGTGTTCTGTGGATATAGCGCACACTAACGTCCTGGCCGTCCGTTGGTCGTTGCGACCAGAAGACTGCACGGAAATAATATTATTTTCTGCCGCTTGTTGCCGGTTTTCTTCCAAATTAATAATTTTTCAGATGAAATCCCTCAAATTCAAGGCACAATATTTTATTTTTTATAAGATATAGTGTTTTAGTGTAGTTTTTGCACACGTGCAGAAAATCCAAAGAAATAGTATACAGACTGGATCAAAGGTAAGCTTAAATCTAAGCCCTTTTTTTTATCAAGGGTCGATTCTAGTAAAAACTCAATACATTTTTATATGACATACCTACCCTATTTATGGTTGGTATGATACTTGTTATTATACCTTTGAGTTTCGATGTTAAAAAATAAAAAAAAATAATATTTAAAGTTTTTCTACAACCACTTGTTTTTTTTATTAAATTAGTTTTTTTAGTTGTATTGTAGTCATGTACAAGGAGGACAACTGTATTTCTGTATTTTAAATATTATATTTAATTTAACGTTTTTCAAACAGGGTTCATTAGACTATATTTCTACTTTCTACTAGGTACATTATTTTGAAAAAAAAATTAAGAAAGTAACTTAAACATTCATAAAAATAGAAGTAATTACTGTTGTAGATTCTTCGTTATATTGTAAACATTGAAATAACTGGAAGCTAAACTTTCTACCTGCTTATATTGAGAGCCAGTGTCTGACAATCTTTTTTTACGATGGCCCTAATATGTTTACTTCTAAAGTCGATAAGGGCGCCATATCAGTAGAAAAAAGAAACAGAATATCTCCCTTTTTGTCGGTGGCGCGTACACAATGCTTTTTGTTTGTTGTGAATAGCAACTTCGCTTTTTAGTTAACTCGGATATTTTAACATTTCTGAAACAATATTTTCTAATTGGTAAAACGTAAAAAATCGTTAGATTTGACAACCCTGTAGACACTGGTCGTTCATCTGGCCGCAGCTAAAAACACAATACATGCGGCCAGCCGACGGCCAGGTCGTTGCGACCTGGTCATCAGTGAGTTCGAGCCCTAAGGTTTGTGTGATCTAACCAAAGATATTTAAACTGAATAAATAGAGTCACTGTTTGATCGAGCTCGAAATAACAATGTAGAAATTAAATATAAAGAAATCTTTTTGGTTGTGTTTAAAAGAAAAGTAATATCGTTGGATATGTATTTTAATATTTTATAAAGGAAATGTCCTTGTAGTCCAAGGTCATACGATGCTAGTTTTTAAGGCCTTTTTGTGCAAAGGATGTTTTTTTTGCTAATTGACTCAGTCAAACTGTCCTGATGATGGGAATAACATTCTCGAAAGCTTGACAAATTTGAAAAAGTAGTTTTATTAGCCTATGTGGTGATTATTGACTGCATCCTCACTTAAATTTTGAGTTTTTTCTTAACTTAGTCAGTCACGACTAACCTGCTATTTTTGTATAAGTATATATCAGTTGTTTACGATATTCTCCGATGGTGGCAGCACCGGCGAAGAATGCACCAAGCCTGTAGAGAAACTATGTCTCAATTAAAATTAAACTCGTCCATCTACTAACAATTACTTTTAATAATACTTCATATGAATAATATAACACATACACAATAAAAATATTCGAGATTTATTATCTGGGAGTACAATTCACGCGGTAATTTCCCGGGGTCATGTTAATACCAGTTATTGTTTTCTCTCCTTTACTATTTTGTGACACACTCTCCAGTTTATATTTTCTTAAGATAGTCACAAAGAATAGGAAAATGCAAGATTTAGCTAGGGCATCGCCAAGGCATCTTCGCTTCCCTAAAAATCAGTTTACTACTTAGTTTAGGATATTTGATACTTTTAATTAAACAAATTACCTAACCCGAATGTCAAAACTCTTTCTGTGTTCTGGAGATTACCTTGACTGTCTAAGAATCGCTCAGGTCTGAATGTTTCAGGGTCTTTCCAGTATTCTTTATCATGATGTACTGAATATATGTTAATTAAAACTGTAGTGTCCTAAAAAATATGAAATAAATCATTTTATACCAAATTCAGTGTGTTTTTGGATGACGAAATGGCAAAAATATACGATAAAACATCACTTTCTTACTATTTCGCTATCCATGTTATCATTAAAGGCTAATTATTATAACTAGAACATTTAAGTTTAATTATTGTTTGCTAATTATCCCATATGGGGAGAGAAAAAAAAATTATGGTATATTATGGTATAACTGAGTAATTTTTCTACAATATTTTTTCTCCATTTTAGATTTCTTACAACTCAATATGATGACAATGAATTTCTGAACAATGATTTGTAAGATCTGATGAATGAGATGGTGGGGACAGGTTTCACCCTTCCCGTATTTTTTCTTTATTTTTGTGATAGTCAAATATTAAAGCACTTAACAAAACATAAACACCCAAAATCTTATTCACATCGGAATAACTGTTCTTAAAATATCTGAAAAAATGTGTTTATTTTTTTCAAGTTTGAAGTCCTCTAGCGGACAAACGAAGCACTTTTGTATAGAGGTAAATTGTGTCCATTGAACTTATTTTGATTCCAAAAATACTATAATAGTTTTATGTCCACGGAATATTGGGACACCCTGTTGAGATTGCCTAATTGCACACCCTACATTGGGATTGCCTAATTAACCCTGTATATAATTTATATTGTACCTTAGGAATAACATAATTATCTAGACTCGTTTTCCTTAAAACCCGTCTTGGCCCTATTACTGGTACTACCGGAAAATATCTTTGGCACTCTAATAATACTGCTTCAACATAAGGAACCCTAAAATATAGAATAGGAAATAGGTAAAAAAGTATGTCAATATTTTGTCATGATATTTTCAATTCTTATTTACTTACAATGTTCTATCACTATACGAAATATCTTTGTCATGAAATGCATTCGTAAGGCATTGATGGACCTTTTCTTGAATTTCTGGATACATTATCATAGACCAAAAGGCAAAATTGATGGTATTAGTTGTTGTGGTTGATCCAGCGAGGAAAATATCCAAGCAGACCATTACTAATTGATCATCTAGAAAGCAATGTTTTTATTTTAAGTGAATCAATATCTAAGAAAATATATCAATGCAGCAGAAGACAGTATTCGGTGAGTGATACTTCTGACCGAAACGTTGTGTAAGCAAAACCAATAAAGACAAGTGAAGTCCGAAATTTAGTTTTAAAGACAAGTGAAGTCCGTCTTTTAGTTTTAATACCCAAGTTTTTGCACCCGGTATATACCCAAAGAAAAGAGTCAAAAAATGAAATATTGAATTTGGAGACATACTGTTACGTTTTTCGTCGGTTCCGTGTGGATAGAAAGTCACAATTTATTTAAACACAATTTATTTAACATTAACAAAAACTATAACAAAAAATATTTTTATAATAAAATATTTAACATTAACAAAAAATAAAAGAAATTTATTTTGAATTCAGCGCGCGACAACTGGACACGTCGAACGTCTGTTTGTTCTCTGTCCTCTTCAGGCTTCCGGCACGGCATCGGCTTATATATGAGAGAAACAGACGATCCAGATTTGACTCGAAAATTCTTAGCCGTGTTCTTCGTCTCACCAGCTTCTTATTCGTTCTCGAAGGTCGGCGTCGCCGGGCGTATGGGTCATAGCCGAGTGGCCCGGCCTAAGGCCGAGTTCACACGTGTCCGCAACAATACCATTATACCCGGTATATACTTAATCATACTCACGTTTTTAATTTAAGGTATACTAACAATTTTTAAAAATTACTAATATCGCTATTAAAAAATAGGGATTGATGGGAAAAGGGTGAAAATTTAGAGTTGTATGTATTTTTTAATGCCACATCATAAAACAATAAAAATAATAAATTTGGGTGGGCCTCCCTTATCACTTGGTATAACAAATAAATAACAACCTATTCCTAGACCCACTGAATCAAGCCGTTTCGGAGGAGTATGGTATCAGAAAATTAATTTAGGAGTTGATGGTAGAAGGGTGAAAATTTAGAGTTCTATATACAGGGTTGTTCACCACATACGACACGGAGTATTGTAGCTAAACGATTAGATTTTTACAAAGTGTAAGTTTTGGGTTCGTTAATAAAGTTCCCAAATAAGTAAAAAAATATTATGTATTTTTTTAAATGGAACATCCTGTATATTATTCTATTGTTAGATTCTACGGTTGAAATACAGGTAAATTTGATTAAGGTTTACCACACTTAAACCTTACCGTTTTTGAAATATTTTCAATTTTGTGAAATTGCGGTAAAAAATTTAGTGCTTCGTTTCTCCAAGGGTGTCAAAGTTTTTAATACTAAATATTTAATGAAGATTATTTATTGATCAGATATTGTGTTGCAATAATAAAAATTATACTACCTTATACAAAAATCCAAAAATTTATATTAAATAATTACTATCTTTAAACGGCAATAATTTGTTTAATTTAAATGGAACACTCTGTATATGGGTGCTGATGCACAATTTAATTGTCTATTAAATTGTATTATACCATTTTCTACCTATCTCTTGAAGTTTTCGTAGAAAATGTATTTTATTTATTAAGAATTAAATTTTATTTATTAATGAATTAAGTTTAATTTAGACCTCATTTATCACTATACCCATGGAATATTGACATTTAAGATTTTTTTAAAGCAACATATGTACAAAATGCACAGGAGGTAAAAATAATAATATTGCAAGCCCATTTGTTTACAAAAAGAAAACTATTTTAATCTTTGTAAAAGAGTATATCGATTAAATATTCCATCATTATTTCCGCCTAAAAATTATTAGTTAATTACATACTTAATTGTTTTAATTATAAATTATTTCAAATAAATGTGGATTTGACTCAGAAATCAATATAATAATAAGTTTTGAAAATGATTGTCTCTGTTGTTATAAATAAACATTCGTCAAAAAATCAAATAACATTTATAAGATGTTACTTTTTACCACACTGTCTAATACACATACACAATTCAGTTTTTTTTTAGTATTTGGAGCAACTATTATTAATATAAACAATCATTTATATTCCAAAAATGGTAAGGTTTAAATGTGATAAATCTAGTCAAATTTACCGTTATTTCAATGGTAGGATCTAAAAATAGAATAATATACAGGGTGTTCCATTTAAAAAAATACAACTATAATTTTTTTTACTTATTTGGGACGCTCTGTATCTTGTAAAAATATTTTTAAATTGTAGCTCTAATAGTCCTCCCAATGAACACAAAATGAACCCAAAACTTACAATTTGTAAAAATTTAATCGTGTCGTATGTGGTGAAAAATCCTGTATTTTTTAATGCCACATCATAAAAAAATCAAAATAAAAAATTTTGTCCAAAAAGTGAAAAAAATTTTGGGGTGGAACGCCCTTATCACTTATGGGTATAGAAAATAGATACTACATACATACAGCCTTTACTCGCTGACGAGTATTTGACACGCATCAGAAGATGGTTACGCAAGACGTTTTCTTTCATGAGCTTAAGTACAAATAAATAACTGTCCCTGTACTATAATGGGATTTATTGATCTACTTACCTGTAAAATTATTATCTTTAACTTGTTTCTTCTGCATCTCATTCAGATACGCGTAAATCACATCATCGCATTGTCCATCTCTCCATTTGTTCTTGTGCTCTTTTATTGTTTCTGCTATAAATTTATTAATTTCAGAGTTAATCTTCTTTAGTAAACTGTATCCACTTCCTTCTGGAGCAATAAATCTAATCCAGGGGTAAAGGTTCAGAGTACCGCCGGACATGTCGAAAGCTTTGGCTCTTTTGTGGAGAAGTTTCAAAAGATTATCAATGTTCTCATCGCCTTTTAAGTCCTTACCTAAAATAAAAATGTGAAATTTTTTTATATAAGTCGTCTGCAATATCGAAATACTGAAGCTTGTTTGTGTGTAGCTTTTCGACCAGTCTTATAAAAAGCCTGGAAATCAAACCTATTAAGTCATTCTAGCCTCATCTAAACTATGTCCTACGAGTGGGCGAAGATTTCGACAGACGACATCCAAAAAATGACAGAAAGTATCACTTAAGCCTCGTTCTCATAACTTTGAATTGAGATTTGCACAATATTCAAAATTGACAGCTGTTTGAATTTTGTACAAATCTCATTGGTTCTTTTGACGTGTCACAGTGTCACTGGCGACAGTCGATGTTCTGAGAACGAGGCTTTATATGTGCATTAAAATGACAGACACAACTGTTACTCTCATGTATCGTCTTATTGCGACCTAACCTTTCTTTTTCTTTTTTTCAA
The DNA here is from genome assembly GCF_002938485.1 of Sitophilus oryzae. Lineage (NCBI taxonomy): Eukaryota > Metazoa > Arthropoda > Insecta > Coleoptera > Curculionidae > Sitophilus > Sitophilus oryzae. The sequence continues at coordinate 805,166 of NW_022146948.1, read as the reverse complement.
AAATTAACATCTATACCATATACTAATATCAAAGAGTAGATAATCTTATCTACTCTTTGCTAATATATAAACTCCTTAGTGACTGACTTACTGATTAATCACGATCCTGCTCAAACCACTCAATGTAAGAAGCTCAGTTTTGGCATACAGGTTGATTCTAGGGTGTAGAGGTTCGATAAAAAGGGATTTTTCGAAATTCCAGTTCCATGGGGGTGAAACCACCCCTCATATATTACAATATTTTTTATTTAAAAAACGGCCAAGTTTCCGAAAAAACGCTTAAACACGTTTATTTTATTTTGTTTTTTACATACTTTAAGATTTTTTAAAAATGTATGCAGGGTGTTTTAAAAAATTTGGTCATTGATTAATCACGATCCTGCTTAAAGCGCTTGACGTAAAAAGCTGATTTTTTGAAAACGGATTGACTTTACGGTGTAGAGATTCGATAAGAAGGGATTTTTCGAATTCTAAGGGGGTGAAACCACCCCTCAAATATTAGAATATTTTTTATTTAAAAACTGGTGAGTTTTTCGGAAAAACTCTTAAACACGTATATTTTAATTTGTAGTTTTACATATTTTAAGATTTTTTAAAAATTTATGCAGGGTGTTTCATAAAATATGACCACTGAGTAAACACGATTCTGCTTACCTACTGATTGTCGTGTAAAGTTGTTTTTTGGCAAACGGATTGACTGATGTGGGGTGTAGAGGTTCGATAAGGAGGGGTTTCTCGAATCTTAAATTCCAAGAGGGTGAAAACGCCCCTCAAATATTACAAATTTGTTATTTAAAAAACGGTTAGTCTTTTGGGAAAACGCTTGGACACGCATAATTTATTTTGTTTTTTACATATTTTGAATTTTTTTAAAAAATCATACAGGGTGTTCCAAAAAGTTGGGTAATTGATTAACCACTTCTGCTTAAACCGCTTGACGTAAAAAACTTATTTTTAGCAAACGGATTTTTCGAAAGTCAAATTCCAACGAGATAAAACTACCCCTCAAATATTACCAAGTTATATAATAATATCGTCATATTGTTTTTTCTCATGCTGACATAAATGTGATAAAATTTTATCCATTTTGTATGTTAATGGAAATTCTTGCTTTGCCTTATCATCACTATTATAAATTATTAATTAGACGCGAACAAAGTCGCGGGTACACGCTATTAATTATATAAATATTAAGATGGAACAATTTTACTCAATATAAAAATAAATTACAACCATATTTCAACCTTTCTTAAGGCCAAATGGTTGTAAGCGCCATTAAAAAATAAAGAAGGACACGAGCTAAGTAATGACATCTAGGGATTGACCTCGCCAAAATTATCATCATTTAGCTGCCATCTTTGACGTCGTTTTTACTCGATCGTGTGGTACTTAAGGTTTAGAATCGTGTCGAATCGGTCTCGAGAGTACCGGGAATTCCCGGTTCTTTTGAGCCATCAAAGAACCGGTACTCGAAATTAATTCACGGTTTTTTCGGTACTTTTGGGAAATAAATAATTAAAAATAATTTTTGTCATCACTGTCTTTTGATTGGAATGGCTCTTTTTAAGAAAAGATGAGAGTGTGCGTTATTTATCTTTTAACAACTCCGCCATCGTCAAACTTGAAAATTTTCTTTGGTTGGTTTACTTAGGTCTCGTTTGAATGACAATAGTCTGAGTACACTTTTATTTCTGAGATCTTATTACAGAGAGGAACAATCTCTTCTAAGTGTGATGGCTATTTCTTCTTGTGCGTACCTCTTTTCTCTTTTGAAGTGCCTATAATGTTTATACGAAATTTTGAAGTTTAAATATGTTTTTTTTATTTAGTATAATGTGTTGTTCAATGTATTAATTATATTTTAATGTTATGTTTTCATAGGTATTTGAATTTTTAATTCGAAAATGTAAGACTTTCTTCCAAATTTAGTTAAGTTGGTTTATGTTATTTCATCTAAATTTTAAGTTACTATATTTTTTTTCTTCTCTTCAAAAACTCAATTTTTATCGTTCTTACTTTTGAAACCATCTCTTGCTGATTAACAAACTGCTACTATCATTGAACAAAAGTTAGCTAGTACCGAAAGTACCGATAAAACCGGGAAATCCCGTTTCTTTAGAGTTTCCTTAGGTTCCGAAAAATAGCTCCTGTTCCGGAAACCCTAGTACTTACCACTAGTTAGGTGCCATAAAATATTTAATACTGATGGGGCTAAAACAACTGCAATATCCACATTTTTCAAATTCTGATCAATTTTTGATATTACATCACAAATTTCATGCTTTACCATATCCTCAACAATATTCTTTCCAAATCCTAACGCTCGAAGATGGCTAACTAAAAATGATCTTTGTTCTTTCCACAGTTCTCCATCCGTACCTGTGATACCTAAAAAGATGTAAAATTATTTTTAGTAATTTTTCAATTTTACTTGGACAGCAGTTTATATTTTGATAAGTCTAAAATAATCAATACCAGAATAATTGATTATAGGTTGTTGTTTTGTCACTCCCATTGAATTATTACTAATCTTGTACATAAAAGAGCATCTAGCATCTAGGTATTGTAAAAAAGCTTTATGCTGTGTTTAAACGTCATTTATCTCCTTATTAATTTAAAAACAATTAGTACCGTAAAATGGGGTGAATAGAAACAGTTTCGTAGGCAATTAGCAATATACCGGTTGATAAAAATGTGGTATTATTTTCCCGAATATTTTAAAACATGGGTCTTTGTTTGTTCTTTGCGTATGCATATAATTTGATTTTTGAAAAATATGCGTATAAATATTAAATAAAAATAACATTTATGTTTCTATTCACCTGCTATTCGGGAGAATAGAAACACACACATTGATGTTAAGGTTTTTATCTATTCTACTTCCAACAAGGTGATTAGAAACAGTAAATAATTACATATTTAAGTAGGTTTAATAATAATTAACAATACATATAATATAACAACTTACGTGTACCAGCTTATGTATTACTTTAAAAATAAATATTTTATTTATAAAGTTTTCGCGCCATACAAAATAGGTGATAAATCGATCTCACATTTATTGATCAGCTGATTGACAGAAACAGTGCTGCCAAAGATAAAAATATAGTTTTTACATTTTATTGTGTATTACCAATGATAGAAAAATTAGATATGTCAACTCTTTTTACTTTGAATATTTTTAATCGTGATTTGATTTTTTTCAGAAATTTTGTTTCTTTTCACCACTATGTTTCTATTCACCCCATTTTACGGTACCTACAAATATCTGTTACAGTTAGGGGTTGGAACCTATCATGTTAAAACAACAAAATCAAATATTAATTAACCACAATACACCAAAATACGTTAATTTTAACATTGGACGTGCGTTTCGCTCACCATGTTAGCATCATCAGAAGACGATTAAAATTCGGGTTTTAATCATCTGCCGATGATGCTAATATAGTTAGCAAAACGCGCGTCTAGTGTTAAAAGTGTCTTAGTGTATTGTGGTGAATTAGTGTTTGATTAAACATATATCTTATAAATGCAAATTTTTTGACAAAATGGTGAAGGAAATTCTGTTAACTTTTTGAAAAGGTAGTTATGGATAACTTTTTTATGCAGATGTCAATATAAATGTACAGAACTATTAACATTATAGGCATATAATATATAGCTACGCAATTTGCTATATATTCTGTGCTATCGGTCTGTTGAACTATTAACACTGCTCTGTCAAGTGAGCAAATCATTTTTTGGGTTGGGTTGAAATAAGACCAAGTGAGACTAAATTTTTCTAAAACACATAGAAGAGTACGAAATCTGTGCTTAATAAATTTAAACCTAACGAATTTTCTAGATAAATCAAGAGTAAATAAATATACAGAACTATTAAAATTACCGTATGATTGAAAAAAGAAACGACGTCCATTTGGCTTGGAAATAAACATTGATGACATTCCACATATAATTTTACATATAAAAGACAGCGATCTTCATTTCATAGACATCTGACGCCGTTTTTTTCAAATCATATTGTACAATGCTAGTCAATAGCTTACTCCATGAAGTGAGCAAATCAGTTTTTATTTTAAGTGAGACCAAGTGGGACTATGCAAGGTGTCCCATAAATAAGTGCAAGTATTTTAACTGGTAGTATAGTTCAACCCCAGAAACACGCCTATGAGGTTTTTTTTCGCTAATTTTTTTTTTGAAAATTCGACATTTTTTGAATTTTTTGGTAATTTTTTTAGTTTTTGTTTAAAAAAATAATTTCTTGATAATATAGCAACATAGATAGTAGCTTAATTTTACAAGAAAGAAAAGTGATTCTCAAAATTTTAGCAAAAAATCATTTTTTTTGGAAATTTAAGTAAAATAACTCCGTTATTTTGGACTTATTTGAAAAACGATAAAGAGAAAGTATGTTCCTTTTATCGAGATCTACCACCCCTTAAAATACTTGCACGTATTTCTGGGACACCCTGTATATTTTTCAAATACACGTAGAAGAAAACGAAATTTGTAGTTTTGATAAATTTAAACCTAAAGAATTTACTAAAGTATATCAATGCACCTACCTTTTCTGGTTCCCATAGACCTCATTCTAAAGAAAAAATTGTCAGGTCGACCTTCATATTCCTCTGACGTAAGTATTTTCTTGACTGTACTATATGAACACACGGCTATAACGTATTCTCGGCCCAATTTCAGTCCGAGTATATCTGAAGAGTACTTTTTTAGTAGTTGGATTAAAGCAAGGTGCTGCCCGCCAAATTTTCTAGAGAGGGATTTGAGTTGTAAAGAACTTCCAAAAAATGGCAACCAGACAGGACCTGAAAAATATTAGTTAGTTATTAGTCTATTATTGAATAATTATTTAATGAGCCATAATTGATAAAAGTTCTTTGAGTTTACATTAGAATTTCTTTTGTCTAGTAAAAGGCCGCTAAATTATATTTTTTTATCGTACTGTACCGGATTGTCAACTAAGGGTACCTACTCACACAAAGAAAGCTGGCTTATCAGCGCCGAAAACCAGTGCCGAAAACCACAATATGCACACTAGGGAATTCCCGGTTCTTTTGAGACGTCAAAGAACGGGGGCTCGAAATAAAAATTCCCTGTTCTTTCGGTATCGATTTTTTTTACTCGTTAATAAAATGTAATTAAAAAATTATTTTTTGTTATGTTATGCGAAAGTTCATTGATACTTTCTAGCGGTCGAAATCAAACTCTTCTAAATAACTAGATGTTATCTCTTATTGTTCCTACTTCTAAAGTTCTTTTGAAGTTCCTATAATGTTTATTAACAATTATTGAAGTTTAGATATGTTATTTTATTATTAAATATAATGTTGCTCAATATATTAGTTATATTTTATGTTATGTTTTATAGGCATTTACATTTTTAATTGAAAATGTAATCCTTTTCAAATTTAGTTATAAGTTGGTTTATGTTGTTTGGTGTAAATTTTAAGTGCGTTTCCTATATTTTTTTTCGTTTTTTCTTCACTTGTGTTCATTTGTGTTGATTAGGCTTCAGGACCGGGAAATCCCGGTCTCGAAAGTATCATGAATTTCCGGTTTTTTGAGCCATGAAAGAACCGGGACTAGAAATAAAATTTCCCGGTTTTTTCGGCACCGAAATTTTTTTTACTGATTGAAAATTTATTTTTTGTTACATGCGAAAGTTCAGTGATACTTTCTAGCGGTCGAAATCAAACTCAATAGTGTTGCTCAATATATTAGTTATATTTTATGTTGTTTTTATAGGAATTTGCATTTTTTTTGACTGATTATTTAATAATTAATTTCATTAAAAAACACATATTTCTATCGATTTTCTTTTTGAAAACAATTCTTTGCTTGCTGATGATCGCAACTTTCTCTCTTTTCTCTAACGGAAGATATTAAGAGAAAAATTAATATTAAGCCTAGTTCGATAACAGTATAATTAAAAAATATAATTATAAGAAAAAAAGCTGGTAAACAAAGAGGTAAATACATAAGGTAAAATACTAAAACGGTATAGTCATAGTTTAGTTCATTTATGTATATTTAGTTTATGTAGTTGTGATTTACCCATGTTCGTTCTTGATTTGACCTCATGACCAATTCATGACCAGCTAGTGCATGACCTAGTTGGCCTATCTATCTACTAAAGGAAGTGGTATCCAAGAAGCCCCACAAATTCAAAGTGAAATAAGCCGCAAAACTCCAGCAACTTACAACAAATGCCAATTCAGCATGATGGTATTTAAAAAATTGACAATACCTCTCTTATAAATTATTAACTGATGTTAGATGTTGATTCCATTCAGTCGTTTAAAAAATAAAAGTTCAATATTTTGCGTTCCTAGATTTTTTCCCAAACATTTACCGACCCATGGTCGTGCTGTGTGTATCCAGTGTGGATTTATTTTAGACCAGTGTGTAAGTGCGTATTGTTCAGATTCGCAGCTTCGTTGCTATATGAAAAGTGATGCAACAACAGATACAAATAACAGGTAAAATATGAAAACCAGCGTAATCAAGGACGAACTTGAATAAATAGTAATTGACTAAATAACATGATGAAATAGAGCCTAGATTTCGTGTATCCGAAATTGGGGCGTTTTCTTGTGAAAAGCAGTATGGCGGCACGAAGAAGTTAAAAAAATATTGAACATCTAAATCTGGGATGCTTTAACTATCTACATAAAATTAATCAAATCCGTAAAAAATATTTGAATACATAAAAGTGTATCTAGCATTTACGTCAACGGTGAAAGCAGGAACGGTGATAGTAGTATTTGGGCCGAAAACTAAATACTCCGAACCAGTGGGCACCTACCCCAGCAACCAACAGATAGAAATCTACGTTATCAAAGGTGCGTACAATATGTCTTAGAAAGGAACTATCGAAAGCCAGAAATAGCCATAAATTCCAGAGAAGCTGAATAAATTAGGCAATCATAATAAAGTCCTCCTACTCTGGCTGCTGGCCCACCCAGGGATAGAAGATAAATATAAAGCTAACGATCTAGCTAGAAAAGAAGCGAACACTCCACTAACTGGATCAGAACCGTTCTGCTTCACAAGTAGAAACCAGCTCAAAGCGGAACTCAAGAACCTGGAAGAGTCTATCTCTCTGGTCTAAAACTCAAAGAAGTTTCCCAGGACTTAGACCAAAAAAAAATCTATTCAAAAAAAATGTTCTTTGATTTGAGCAAGAAAAATCTTCGGATTATAACGGGTTTTTTAACAGTACACTGTCTCCTCAATGAACACCTCAATAAATTGAAACTAAGAAATAACGGCGATTGCAGATTCTGTGGAAAAAATGCGGAAACACTAGAACACCTCATCACTGAGTGCGCCGAGACAACAATTCGTGCCATAACCTTTGGTACGACTGATATCGGAGATGGAGAACTACCCCCAAACCGTCTCAGATACTGGCTTTTATCAAGCCCCGGGACTGTATGATGATTTAAAACTCAAGAAAATGGTCAAAGGTATTATTATTACCTCCAGGGGTGGATGGGCCATATGGGAAAACGGGAAAATTCCCGGTGGGCCGGTGGGAAGATGGGCCGGTGGGCCGGTCCCCATCAGAGCTCAAAAAAGATTGATTTAGCAAAAATTTAATTGGTAATCTTCTAACTAAAGTTACTTAAGATTCTTAGTGACTGCCTAACTAACTAATCAATTAAATCAATATATAATCGTCAGTTGCTTTTAAACATAAACACCAATTTGTAAAATAACTATTGTTCTGTCTTTCTCTGAGACACTTAAAATTTTAATAAACATCTGTTTGTTATTGCGTTTGAAATGTTTTATTATACAAGGTGAGTCTATAAGTGCACTTTATTTGTGCTGCTTTGTGCAAATATTTTCAGGGCTGGTAGATATGAATAAAAAAATATATTATCTTTACCGAGTTTCAAATAAGTCCCCCAAAATAACCGAGTTATTAAAGTTTGAAATTTTTAAAAAAATTTGTTACCGAAATTTTTCTGTATTTGCATCTCTTTTTGTCAACAGGGAATTCTATTTTTTTTTCTAAAATATAGAGGAAAATTCAAAAGAAAAAGCACGATTTTCAACATCTTTTTGTGCAAAAACTTCATAGACGTGTTCCTGGGGTCGAAATATACCACCCCTGAAAATATTTGCCCTTATTTAAGACTCATCCTGTATAGTTTTAGCACTATTCTTTTATTAATAACTAATAAAGACTCCGGCAGGCGTACAGTAGAAAAAAGAGTGAATATCATCTAAATAGTCTCGATCTAAATGTATACTATAAATATGGTAGCGTAGCTTGACAACTCTAGGCCTCGGTGCAATACTTTTCGAGCTCCTCTGAAAGGTAGGCGAATTTGACGCGAACTCTGCGGTTGACAGAGGAAACATGAAGATGGCGATCTCTATGCTTGGTTTGAATTGGGGGCGGACTAAAAGCCAAGTCTGAGAACTAAAAGTTAAATCTAAGTTGTTTTAAATGTTGCTAGAATAATTTTACTAAAAATTAGTGAAACAACAGAGAAGAGTTAAATAAGGTTTAAACTAGATTAGATAATAGAATATTAATATGTCTCCAAAATCCAAATATTCTTATTACGGACCGTAACGTAGCATCTACTTCAGAACACATTTATATCCACTGCCTAGGTATTGCCTAGGTTTTTTCGTTTGAGTCATGGCATTATCATACAAGATGCCAAATGTAGAAACGAGTAAAAGTTACGTGATAAGAATTATACCAAAGATTAAAACACGTATAAACGACGAGGTTGCTGCTGTACCAGAAAAGGGAGAATTTCTTTCTACAATGTGTAAGAAAGTATATACCTGAAAAGCTAAAAATAATGTATTTCACAGAGGACTGGGCCAGCTGAACTGAATGAATCAGGAAGTTGTAAAGTTTCTCAAAATCGTGATTGAAAATCGTAGCATATTCAAGATCAAATTACCGTTATCGATAATGGAAATAAAACAGTAGAACTGCCGTGAAACTGAGCTATTTTGTAGTAAAAATTCAGATGTCGAAAGATTGAAAATTTTGATAAAGACAATTTCAATATTTTTAAAAAATTGGAGGGACTAGAGATTTTTTCGCCCGAGCGAAAATCACCCTTACTTATGTAGGGTGTTCCAGAAATAAGCGCAAGTATTTTAAGGGGGGTAGATTTGGTCAAAAGAAACATTTTTTCTCTTTACCGTTTTTCAAGTAAGTCCAAAATAACCCGAGTTATTTTACTTTGAAAAGCAAAAAATGATTTTTTGCTTAAATTTAGAGAACCTCTGGATGTTTTCTGGATTTTTTTCCATGTAAATTACTACTGTTATATGTATATTACTACCTATGTTTCCATATTATCAAGAAATTATTTTTTTTAACTTGAAAATAAAAAAATATCCATAATTTTTTTCAAAAAATTCCAAATTTTCGCAAAAAAAACCACAGGCGTGTTTCTGAGGCCGAAATATACCACCAGTTAAAATACTTGCACTTATTTCTGGGACACCCTGTATATTAATAAATAAAATATGTTTCTTCGTGATCATTTTATTTTTGTGGATTCTGGCCGGTTGCCTGTTATTCCGGGCCGGTTTCCACTTCTCCATCCACCCCTGATTACCACTTACGCTAACACTACAAAAACTTGGGAAAAAGACATAAGGACCATTTTGATTTTTGTTCCTTTTAGTTGATACACCACCAAAAAGAAATGCGATTTTCTATAAGGTGATATATTTGTTGTCATAACTGTCGAAAATTTTTGTATTAGGTCACGCCAAGAACATTATTAATAGACAAAGAAAAGCTTAAAGCCCAGTTCTCAGAACTTCGTCGTCTCGCCAGCGACACTTCAAAAGAAACTAAACCAATGAGATATTTTAGAAAATTCAAGCAGCTGTCAATTTTAAATTTAAACAACTTTCATTGGTTCTTTGAAATGTCAACCAATGTAGCCAACGACACGATGAAGTTCTGAGAACGGGGCTTAAAGTGAAATTATTCTATTCCACTGTAACATCCATGTCACTCGATCCTTCATATATTGGTTCAAATAATTCAAATAATGTTATCACTATGAATAAATATCAGTCAAATTAGTCGTGTAGGTATCATCGGTTATCTGTTGATTCAATACACACTATGTGATACTGGGTCTTGCGATTTTCTTATCGAATTTGCTATTTGCTGTTAAATAGTATTATCATGGTATTATCATAGGAAGTTTTTTTTCAGATTATGCGCTTTTGTTATATTTAATATATTGGCAAATGTATGTGGCTTTTTATGATTTTTTACAATATCAAAGAATCATTCAGTATATAAATGGAAAAACCAGTATAGGGAATATAAAACTATTGTGTATTTGTAATATGCATAATTATTGAATTTAATTTACTTTGAGAAACCAAATCGATTTAAAATTATGATCAAAATAAGATATATTTTATTTTCATGGGCAGTTTTCTGGAAATATAAAATTTAATAGAAAAATTATAATAGAAATCATGTTATTCATTATCACTACCATACCTGGAAATCATTACATCAATATACAATGTACAGAGTTTTCGAGATACTTAGAGCAGGTCTTTGTTTAGATACATACGTGCAGGCTTGCCTATTGGAGGTATCAAATTAAAATACGAATTCACCACAATACACCAAAACACTTTACTTTTAAACCGGACGCGTGTTTCGCTAACAGTGTTAGCATCATCAGCAGATGATTAAATTATTAAAACTTAATAATAATTAATTAATGATTAAAACTTAAGTTTTCATCATCTGCTGATGATGCTAATAACATGGCTAGCGAACCGCGCGTTCATTGCAAAAGTAAAGTGTCTTGATGTATTGTGGTGAATTAATGTTTTATTTTGCTGTTAACATTAAAGTTTCTAACTCCCTGCTGTAATCTATTGGAGGTAGTAAAAACTTTGAATGTAGGAGTTTTGCCCTGAACCGCCCGATAGTGAAATAAAAATTAACAAATAAATGCATTATTTTTTTACATAAATCGCTCAATAAATCGAAAACAAATCAAAATACCGGGGTTTTCTTCACAGGCGTTGGTCAAACGTTAATGATCTGCCAATGCTGAACATCGAAATTGTCACCATCCTGTATAACCATGAAAATAAAATAGAGTATAATTTTTGGATGATAAGTATAATTTATTTATGGACATTATTTTTTCTGAATAAGAAAATTCTTAGATGAAGAAGCTTAATTAGTTTTTCGACAATTGCACAATTTAGTTCAATATAGTTTATTAAGCTGTTATTAGGTATAAGTACATCCAAGGTCATAGCCCAAACAATTATGATCAAAAGCGATTACCTATAAATAATAAGTTCTAATAACGCTACTTTTAATATTAAATAATTTAAAAAAATTAAAAATTAAATTTATTTGAAAACATTATTTAAAAGAGTATTTATAAAAACCATTAAATACATTACATAAATAATAGATGTATTAATTAATGTATATATTAATAGCACACTATATTACATAATTAAAAAAATATAAACTAATCAAGATTTATTATTTTCCGGTCATAGCATTGAAGATTTTAAACGGAAATGAATTATATATTAAATAATTAATTAAATTACAGAAACTAACCTGGCGGGAAGCAAATTGGTTTTCTACATTCACTTGTAAAACACCAAACACCCAATAAAGATATTAAAACCGTGATCAGAACTGTAGTAAGCATATTCGACAACGATTCCTGCCCGAGTGTCTAACAAGCCGATTGGTCTTTTACTGGTGGCTTTTAAATCTGCCTACGATTATCACACGTGCTCAGTTACATGAATGAAATAGTACGGATCTAAATGTAGTGCGAACGGATTGTACGAAAAAATAAAATATTATTCTTTGGGTGACAGCTGCCCTATTGAAACAGTAAGCAAAACTTTTTTTCTTATCACAAGTTGGAGTTGCAAAACATACGTAATCCTTCAGAAGAAAAGTTATGAATTAAAAAACCATTTCAAGCTTTGAAATATAAGCAGTAATAGATTTTTATTTTTAGTATCAATTTTGATGGATATAAGCCAAGTTTTAGTGATGTAATTATTGCTGTAGATGTTAATTTAATACGGAAACACAATTCAATATTAGAAAATTATGTTGCCACTAAAACAAATAAAATATTTAATTTTTGTAAAATATCAGTCTCTGGTACCATTAACTTAGTCTTTTTTATTTAATTCTAATATCTGCCCAGCTTTTTTAGTAACAAACTTCCTTTCCAAACATACACGTTATCATTACATATTGTAAGAACAACTATTTTAATATAATTAGTAATGTTACCACAACCTATTTAGTCTTAGCTGGTCAACTTCACGTGTTCCAGAGGGTCCGCGCGTATCACCTATTATGCCTCTTCCCCTAAACATAGAAATAGCACAGCTTTTTCATTAGACAGCCGCTCGCCTTACGATCATTTTTAAAGAACATTATACTTTTTAAAAAGCGTTACCAACAAAGCCACGAAATCTCTCATGATATGCAGAAGACTAGCGGGAAATAGATAGATCTGCGCTAGATATATATCATGATAGTAAGACCCGTGGTTACTTATGGAACAGTTGCTTAACTAGGGCAACGTGCAGCAAAGCAAAATCTGTGCAAAAAGCAAAGACTGACATGCATATGCATCACAGGAGCCATGAGAACCTGCCCTAACACCACTGCATCATCAGTAATGATTAGACCATTCTAATCATTACCGATGACAATTACAAATTTCCGTCAATTCATTGGTAGTACTGGGAGAATTGGGAGAATTGCAAGCTGAGTAACGTGGAACACCCTTAAAAAGCTCCTCCAAGTCCCTGTCGATGACATACTAAGAAGCTACAACTTTGAGAAACACGACCCTACTGTAGAATTGAGCAATAAAAAGAATTGGAAGAAAAACGTTTGTCAGCAGGTAGAAGATCATATCATAACGTGGTATACTGATGCTTCCACAACCAAAGCAGGAACAGGGAGAGAACTTCTCTTAGATACGAACTATCGGAAACAAGAAATAGCCATCTTATCCGATGGTCGAGGAGCATTAAAAGCGATCAACTCAGCAACTATCAATTCGAAATTGGTCAAAGAATGCGTAGAGAAGCTGAACAAATTAGGCAAAGAAAATAAAGTCCTAATCTGGGTGCCTGAAAGACTCCATCTGTAACGTTGGAATTAGAATCCTTCACCGGTCTAAGGGCCTCGAAGAAGTTACTCAGGACTTTATTAATTACGACCGAGAAAAATCATAGATTTTCCTTGATTTAGGTAAGAACAATATTCAGGATTTTTAACAGAACACTGTCTCCTCATTGAACCCCTCAGTAGATTGTGAAGCTAACAAACAAAGCAAACGCAGATTCTGTGGGGAAAATGAGCCGAGACGACGGAGAGAAGAAGAACTACCTTGAGACTTGGAGATGAAGAACTACCTTCTGCAAAACTGTCTTAGATACTGACTATTGTCAAAGCCCTGAGGCTGTATGATGAGTTATAACTCAAGAAAGGAGGACACAATAGATCTATAAGTTGCATGATCTAAAATATTTTCATTACCCTTACCTTAGTCCCGTACTATATTTTGCTACTACGTTATTTTTAAAACACATTGATTGTCTTATCTTTTTTAATAGAATTTAGGTATTTTTGCATAGACAAATGGAAAGATAGGGATAACCGCTGGGAAGTTAACTTAGAAATGATGATCGATTAAATTTAATCTTCATCGGTCGTTATTTCTAAAGGAATTTGAAGCCGTTTTTTTTTCGATCGTGCGGTATATGCCATATATAGATACGTTATTTATATGAAATTTTATGTCTTCCGTATACACTAGATCTAGATACTCATTAATCATGTTGATAGATATATAATAATAGTTTCTGTATAGCCTTTAACGCCTTGGGTGTAGCAAGGTATAACTTGCCTTGCTAGAGCCGTTCGGTATACAAGAAAGGTAATGTGGCTAGCATTACTCTTCAACTGTTTATTATTACATCAGGATTGTGAATCCCAAGTACTCATTTAAGGCTTAGTCGGCCTTGGTACCCAAACTATTTTATTTTATTAGAATTGGCCGACAACAAAATTCGAAGCTATGATAGATTATTTACTTTTTCTTTAATATTAATATGCATATCACTTTATAACATACTTTGTTATTAAATTTATGAGTTTATGCTTTGTTGTATGTGGTGTAGATATTATTATTTACTAGTTTTATTTAAATATTTACTTATTTTATTTTTGATGTTCTTTCTTGACAAACTGGCGAATAAAGATAAATTCAAGGTTTCTTATAGTTTAACATCTGGTTTAACCCTTGATTTTAATATATATAAACAAGGGTTTAACTATAGTTTACCCCTTTTTAACAAAAAATATTTTAATACCCGTTTAATAAAATTTAGTAGTTATATATACAATAACTAGTTGAAGCCTGGCGCATCCGCCACGACATAAGGAAAAAAACTACTTTTTATTTTTTTTAATTAAATGAAAAACAAAAAATCCGGCGACAACAGTTCTTAGAAGAACCAATTAGCTATATTTTGGTAAAAAAAGCAACTTTCTAGAGCAAGTCGTTACTTCAGTAGAGACGACACAGATAAACATTAGCATTTTATGTATGTATAAATTACAGAATTAAAAAACATATATTTCAAAATCTGAAACATTATTTGGACAAACTTTAATATGTTTTTTTTTAAAAGACATAAACTCACCGACATTAAAAACGACCGTCTTAAAATTTTCATGTATTTTAAAGTTTTATATATTATGTTCTAGTGGACCGATTTTGATGATTTTTTAAGTAGCTAAATTATTTGAATTATTTCTTTTTAATGACTCTTTCTAAATTAAAAATGAAAGTTGCCATCTGTCAGTTATACGAGGGAAAACAAAATGTTGATCTTTTGGTGAAAGTTTGAAACACCCTGTGTACGTTAACAAAGAAAGGAATTTAAAAATAATTTCATCATCTAGGTATATCTTTTTTGATAGTTTGTTTTTTGATTCATCTCAATAGCTTTATTTTTGTTTTTGTTTTGGAGATATTCAGTTTTGAGGAAGACACTTAACATTTTTCGTATTTTTTCTATTTATTTTATTTTATTTTATCCATACATTGAAATTACATCTAAGTATATCTTGGTATCAATTTAGCCTTGAATGGTTTTGGGGCCAAAGCAAATCCGTCGTAGGGTTCCTCGCAGGGGTAAAATCCGTCAACAGCTTCGAACGTAAAATTGTGAAGCAAACATGTAAAAAACAGAAATATCTGGGTTTTGGCTAATCCTTCTCCCTAAGCATCGACGCTTACCTATAAAGAAAATAATATTTTATGAAAATTGTTGCTTTAACTCAAAAAGTATAAAAATAGGTCATTACTTAGAAATATTAATTTCAAAATGTTTGCATGAAACTGTTGCTAATACTTTTCTTATATTCCCCTGTAAACGATACATAATAAATAACAAAATCAAGTAAGCCTAGTGTAGCGCTTTTTTTTATAAGAAATGTATATGTAATGACATGTGTAAATGACAAACAGTTTTCAAATAACGCCAATTAATTACTTATTTTATTAAATTTGATAAAAGCTGTTGCCTTTTCTGCAATGGACGTTCGAAAAGAAGGTAAAAAAACTGTTTTTTCTTTTTTGCACTTAATTAAACCTAAGTAATATTAGTTTATGGCAATTTATTTGAAGGCAACAAAAATAGTATTTTTACATTTTTGCTTGTCACTCTTTAAGACTTTTAACTACTTTCCCTTTCAAATCTTCTTAAACGACATGATAATACTTGTTGCTTAAAGTATATTGCATATAAATTAATTGCCACTGGCTGCCGCGAATTGCCGCCGGATCTTATACTGGGTGGTTAAAGATTAACTTTTTGTCTTAAAATAAAAGTAACTTATTTTTTCCTCTTCGTGTCAACTTATTTCGTGGACACACTGTATATCAATTGACAATAAAATTGTATTTATAAAATGAAACAACTGTCTCTTTTATTTTTTCAACATTTAAAATAAATTTGACCACTTCAATATGAAAAAACATGTACATATGTGCAAACATAATCTGTATACCTTTCCGAATAGTTAGAACTTAAAATGCAAATCACACGAACTGGGCCCAATTTTTTTAATACATATTACATTAAGTTTTTTATATACATTTATTTAGCATTTGTTATCAATTTCTATTAAGAAAGCTAGTCAAGTAAAAACAGTCAAGCTATATCTAGATATCTAACAGTTATGACCGCGCAGCTAATTAAGAGGAACCACTGTGGTTGGTGGGTGCAATAACATTCAATAACTCAACCTTCCCGGATATTCGACTCTCCCGAAACCAGGGTTGGAAAAAATCATGATTTTTTTAAAAAAATAAAAAAAATCAGATTTTTTTTTACTTAAATCAGATTTTTATTTTATTTTAGTTCAAAACAATATTTAAATCGGATTTCCAAATGATAAGAACTTATTTCCAATTAAAGTTCTATTCCTAAATGGCTAAATCTTTATAACTCTGCCCGATACCGATAACATTAACAATTCTACGGTGCGTCCCATTTTTCCACATCGGTCACCAATATATTCCGCATAAAAAGTCGCTCGCTTCAGATCAAAAGGAATTTTATTTCAAACGTCTCAAGAATATCAATTTTTGTAATTTCAACGCCTATGCATAAAAGTAAAGCACTGTTACGCCTAAGCACAAAAGTACAAAAATATATTATTAAACTGATATTAAGTGTCAAATTCAACAAGTGTACAAATTGTTGCTCGATTACTGTTTATATTATTAGCAATGTTTGAAATTGATTAAAAAAAATATTTGTAATGTTTTGATATATGAAATGAACAAAATTCTTACAGCTTTAGTGTATATTAATAAATAATATTTTCTTGCCTTTAGCTGTGTATTTTTTCTAATTTCGAAAAATCGAAAGTAGAGAAAAAATTAAAAAAAAAGAAAAAGTAAAAAGAAAATTGTTTTGCTTGTCGTAAAGGGGGGAACCAAGCTCCACTCCCACAACCGGTTTCTGGGCCTACCCTTCATCAGGTGGGCTGTCCAGGGGCTGGTTCTTTCACTCATCGCTTTGTGTACGCTTTTTTGTCATTCCAGTTTCGGTCTTCCCTGTTTTCTTCTGCCCTTTGGTTGCCAATTGATTATTTTCCCAAGAAAATAACCAATATCAAAGCCCAAGCCATCTAGTATCCTTCATTCGCTCTACATATCCGTACCAGATCAGCTGCTTTTTCTCTATATCCTGTGTTATCGTACCTTCTATACCCATTTGTTGTTTTATGGTATTATTTCTTATTCGTTGTTGTCTTGAAATTCCCATTAATCTTCGAATGACATCCATTTCTACGGCCTCTATCCTCTTCTTGTATCTCTCAGTTATTCTCCATGTTTCTGCTCCATACAGGAGGTTGCTCTTTATCATGGTTTCATATATATTGAATTTTCTTCGCTTTATTATTGATTTGCTCCATAAGATTCCATATTAGGTTAACTGTTCTTGATTGGCAACTATTATTTGATCGTCTGCGAATTAGAGTGTGAACAAACATTCATTATCAATCTCTATGCCCATACCACGGATCTTTCTTTTCTAATTTTTTAAAGCGACTGCAACGTATATTTTAAAGAGAGTAGGGGAGATGTAACAACCTTGACGCAAGCCTTTGTCGGTTATAAATGTTTCTGTAAGCTCCTTTCCTACCTTTATTTTTGATTTTGCGTCCTTATGTAGTTCCTTAAGAGCTGTTATATAAGTATGGTTGATCGTGAATTGTTCTAGTATGGTTGATCGTAGATTGTTCTAGTACCCTCCATAGTCTTGATATTGGGACAGTGTCGTACGCTTTCCGCAAGCCAACAAATGTTATATGTGTGTCCAAGTTTCTTGCCGATCTTTTTCTATAACTTGTTTTAAACAGAACACGTTATCTGTACACGACCTTCCTGCTCTAAAACCATTCTGTTCTTCTTCCTCCTTTTCTCTATAATCTTCTTCTGAGATCACGTAAAATTCTACCATATAACCTGCTCATTGTGCTCGTCACTGATATACCACGGTAGTTGCTGCAGTCCAGCTTATTGCCTTTTTTACTCCGGATAGAACATATACGGCATATAGCCGTATATGTTCTATTCGGAGTAAAAATGTACATTTTGTGCCTCCCTGTAACGTCGGAATAGCTTTACAGCATCGTCAAAAAAACTATAATTTTGACTCCTAATAAGACAATACACTATTGTTTAGACATAGTCTCAATTCCAGAATGAAATTAGTATTTTCTAATGTCAAAGTGTAAAGAACTTACTGCTGATCAAAATGTTGCGGTCGGTAGGAATTTGGAAACATACAAACGTTTCAAAAAATATATATAAAACAACATATTTTCTGACAACGATTATAATTTCTCGGGAATGAAGATATAGTCTCTATATCAGAAGAAGCTAGTTCTGCACTACACTGCGAATGATTGATATGTATTCGAACAGCGACGTTTTGTCACTTATACATAAATTTTAAAATAAATCACTGCGTTTAGCGGTCTAATGGATTCGTAAGAAATTACTTCAAAAATCGGTCGCAACATTTAAATTGATGAATAGATATTTTTATACAGTTTTATAACATTTACGATTATCTTTCGATTTATTATTTGTTATATCTGTTATAGAAATATTTTTTATAGTTTTCTAAGGCACATTTTTATAACTTTCACAGTTACTTTTTAAAAAAACAAATTTAAAATTTCCTTTGGTGTTGTGCAACAACAAAAATACCAAACAAAAATGACTTGACTTAGGCATAAAACTTCCTTATAGTTTGTTATACTTAACGCTTATAGTAATATATTATTATAGGAATATATAGGGTGGTCCGAACTGTATTCCAGAAACTTCGGCAGCATTTTTTGCACACAAAAATAAGTAAAAAAGTTCGTATAAATGTATGTCCTAAAATGGCTTAGTTTCGGAGATACAGAAGATAGAAGTTTCAGGTGTAGAAGTTTCATTTTTATTTCGATTTTTTCCAAATAATTTCTGAAGTGCCGTCAATATTTGGATGAAAATTGCTCTCTGGGAGTTTTTGACATGAAAAATTTGATTTTGATGTCAATATCCCTTCTATTTGTAGGGGGCGCCACCTACATTTTGTGTTTTAACTGTTTTGAAGAGATAACTTTTCGTGTCCGTACTCGTATAAAACTATTGTGTAAAAAAAATAGACATTTCCGTGATTTTTTTCGTAAAAAATGTCTCTTGGTAAAAATTGCTATGAGCAACCGTTCTCAAGATATTTAGAATAGGAAAATAGTCAATACATGTCATTATTGACAAAAAATAAACACGTTCGATCGACATAAATGGGACTGCGTGAAATACTTTTATACCAGGTGCTTCTAATTTCTGTCGTTTGAGCGCTGCGGTCGGAATTTTTAAAATGAACTGAAATGCACCAAGCCTATAAAATCGCTTAAGGGGTATGTGAGAACGCCTATCTATAGTGAAATATTAAAGTTGATTTAAATTTGCTTCACCTAGTCCAAACGGCAAATAATAATTTTCATCGACAGTTATGTTTCCAGATTCATCCAAAAATCTTTCTGGTTTAAACTTCATGGGATCTTTCCAATAATCTAAATTCATATGGATGCTGTATAAATTCAAAAGAATAACAGCGTTCTCTGGTATGGTGTAACCATATAAAGAGGTCGTTTTCGTTGTTCTGTGAGTTACTCCCATGGGCGCCAGGTTGCATCTTCTTTGGATTTCCATAAGTACTGCTTGAGTATACTTTAAACTGGAAAATAGGATAATAATATATTTTGTATCTTTTTAAGTTAATTATTACTTATTTTTATCTTCCACCGTTGGCCATCTATCTCTCCCAATTTTTTTGTCAAGTTCTTGTTGTACTTTCTTCTGGACATCTGGATAAAGTATCATATACATAAAGGCAAAACCTAAAAATAATCTATATTATCAAACATTTTTTCTATAATAGAGAACAGTATAATAAGAAGTCCAGAAATAATAGCAAAAGACCCGTACAAGGTAGATATAGCTTTATATTATCCTTTATAAACGTTTTTATAAGTTAAAAGTTAAACTATACCTTGTTATCGAAATATTTTTGAAAAAGAGCATATTTATATACATTTAAAAATGTTTAGACTAAAATAGTGTTACTATTTTATCATGTGTTTTTTGACAATGTGCGCTACTGTTGCCTGCATATTTTGCACATGTGCTTTTGATGTGGCCTGTCAAAAATGTTTTTTTCTAGGTTTATTGTGAGCTTAATTGTGGGACTTACTTAAACTGTTACTTGTTGTCTCTGCGCCTGCCATAAATAAATCAAGGCACATCGAAAGCAGTTGTTGATCTAAACAAAGAAGAATGTCATTTAGGTTGAAATCATTGGTGTTACAGCAAAATATTACACAAGTCAACCAAACGCGTCAATCAACCAAAACACAATGTTAGCATTATTAGATGCTTAAAAGCTTGCTATTTTCTATGTCTCTACATCTCTTTTCAATTCCGTGTTGTTTCAATTCTGAAATTTCCTTTGGTTTTGTGTAACAACAAAAATACCAAAGAAAAATGACTTGACTTAGGCATAAAACTTCTTTATAGTAATATATTATTATAGGAATATACAGGGTGGTCCGAACTGTATTCCAGAAACTTCGGCAGCATATTTTGCAGATAAAAATAAGTAAAAAAGTTCGTATAAATATATGTCCTAAATTGCTTAGTTTTAGAGATGCAGGGTGCAGAAGTTTCATTTTTATTTCAATTTTTTCCAAATAATTTCTGAAGTACTGTCAATATTTGGATGAAAATTGCTGTCTGGGAGTTTTTTGACATGAAAAATTTGATTTTGATGTCAATATGTCTCCTATTTGTAGGGGGCGCCACCTACATGTGTTTTAACTGTTTTGAAGAGTAATAACTTTTCGGCCGTACCTGTATAAAACTACTGTGTGAAAAAATATACATTTCCGCGATTTTATACGTAAAAAATGTCTCTTGGTAAAAATTATTACGAGCAACCGTTCTCAAGATATTTAGAATGGAAATAGTCAATACATGTCATTATTGACAAAAAATAAACATAATTTTTATTTTTTTAAATTAATTATAAATTTATCTGCGAAAAAATGATAATAATACAGTTTCTGTTGAATTTTTAGCACAAAAACATTTCAAATTTATGATTTTAGTCTAATAACTATATATTAGTCAACATGTTTAATTTATGCCAATGATGACAGGTGTTGATAATTTCAATTCCAAATATCTCGAGAACCATTAGTCGTAGCGATTTTTACCAAAAGACCTTTTTTACGTAAAATACGTCTTAAATGTATATTTTTTTACTCAGTAATTTTATACAGGTACGGATGAAAAGTTATTACTCTTCAAACCAGTAAATATATATGTAGGTGGCGCCCCCTACAAGTAGGAGTTATATTGACATCAAAATCAAATTTCTCGTGTAAAAAAAACTCCAGACACCAATTTTCATCCAAATATTTACGTTACTTCACAAATTATTTGGAAAAAAATCGAAATAAAAATGAAACTTCTACACCCTGTATCTCCGAAACTAACTATTTTAGGACATACATTGTTACGAACTTTTTTACTTATTTTTATTACTTATTTTTATATGCACAATATGCTGCCGATGTTTCCGGAATGCAGTTCGGACCACCCTGTACACTTAATGAGCAACTGCTAAAAATACGAAAATGACCATCTACTAATACGGTCCTGCTTCTCAGTTTAAAAATTAAGTGTTTTGATGTGTTGTGTCAGATTTATATAATTTATGTAATATAGAAATTTAAATTTGGATTAAAATCAAAATTACCTGTAAATGATTCGTCTGTTTTCTTTTCCGTGTGTTGTAAAAATGAATCAATCAGATCTCTGGGAGTATATTGCATAGAAAGTTTGTGGTCATCTATCGTTTCCTAAAATAAGAGTTACAAACTTTGGAAATATATGCATTACACCATACATCGTTTGTCAATCACATTAGCTGATAATAAAATTTGTTGAAATTGATTTGAGTTCTTGTAGATGCTCAAAATAATATAGATATTTAATTTCACACCTGAGATTACAAGAAAAGTTACATATTGATATATCCTAAAATACAGTTTTCAATTATTTTTGAAACTCTAGAACTATTTAAATACAAAAAAATGTTCACTTTTTAATTCTGCATCTGAATGAAAACTAATATACAGGGTGTTGCATTTAAAAAAAATAAGATACAGCATTTTAAATATTCCAATTTTGGTGACGCCATAAAAAATACCCTGTAGATGAAAATGTAAATTTTTCTATACGGATTTATTCTGTTATCCTTGTTGTTTGGGAAAATGTAGCCAAGTAAGTGTTAATAAAGTTATATTCACTCCACAGTTTTCTACCACTTTTCGGATATAATGTTTTTATAATGACCAAAGTTTTAGTAAATAAGTATTAGAATGGCAGCACCGCAGATTGCTTCAAATAAATATCTACAGAAAAATGAGGGGTGCAATTTAAAGAAACTTAAAACTTTATAATAACTTTTTTATGTGACACCCTTTATCCAATAAAATATTTTTAGGATATGCCCCTTTATAAACCATGCAATATCTGTATAAAACTTTTTTCATATCTTCGACAACGACGACTAATGGGCCTCGCACTAATGGGCCACCCTGTATATCCAAATTTGAATTTTTATTGTTGTTAAAAATATGTTAAGTATATCAATTACCCCTAGAAAGGTCCACATGTTTGTTAGCATACTCATTATCTGATTGTACCCACTAGCTGATGGTGCAATATACCTCAAGAATGGAATCTGATTTATTATTCCTCCTGATATGTCTACTATTTTGAAACATTCGCGAATCATATCTAGTAGTTTATGTAGACGTTTGTCGTCATTGTCAAATCTTTTTCCTAAAACAAATTGAAACTGTTTCATTACTGTCATTCAAAAATTATAAACAATATAGTGTTTGGCCCAAATCACTTCTTAAAATATTTCTGCATATAATTAATTTATTAAAATAGCAGTATATCATTAAAGAGCGTTGTATATCTAAATATAATTTTATAACCAAGATTAGGTATTCAAAATCCCTTTGGAAAGCCTAGAGATGAGGAAATGCAAGACCAAGGTCAAGACTCACTTGGTCTTGGTATTGCAGTCTAATTATTGTAGTCTTTGTCTTGATCTTGCTGGAAGACTCTTAGAACCGTTACACTTTTTTTAATAGCAATTTTTACTAGAGACCTTTTCTACATAGAAAATATTTAAATAAATATTATTTTAAGTAATTCAGTGCAAATGAATAAATGAGTCATATTGAAGAAAGAAATAATATTTATTTGTCTGATAAATTTTTATGTTTCAAAATATTTTTATGAAATTTGCATTGCTTTTTTGCAATAGTCGTGAATATACTCTTTGCAGTAAATTAAAACAATAATTTTGAGCCAGTAAATTACTTTTTATATCATATTTGAAAAACATGAGCGCCTTTTAACTACAGGTCGCCTCAGACACGCATGCTTTTCGATCCTATGCTTGCACAATCTTAAGTTGTAATGCAAAACTGAACACAAGCAATCCCACACAAACTCCGTTTTACGTAATGATAAATAATACGAAATGCAAGAGTGAACACCAACCAACCAGACCCATAGTCTTCTCCGCAAGCCAGTTGGAACACAAGTGAAAACTCAACCGCCATTTGATCGCGTTCAAACCAATCAATTGACGGTACGTGATAAACCAGACAAACGACTTGATACCTTGCCTCACACGGTTGAAATCATTGAACTATATACTTTAGTATATAGTTCATTGGTTGAAATAGCCTACCTCGGAAGAAGCGCAGGTATATCTAGAATGGAAAAAGACAAACATCGAGGTCAGGCCTATCCTAAATCGAATCGAAAAATGCAGCTTGTGTTGACCCTAAAGTAGTTTGGACATATTCTGCGTATACCGGTGCCTAAAAAATATTTCCATTGAAGAAAGAGAGGTAGACATAAAAAATTCTAGAATGGAACGGTTAAAGAAACAATGAACGCTCGTAATTCCGAATCTGATGATGCTCTAAAGCGTGACGTATGCCGTAGTGCGTAGAAGACCGCAAGAGTCTTCCATGCTAGGTTTTGATCTTTGTCTTGCGTAAGTCTTGCACTGGTTGATATTAGTTTAGGAGCATGAGTTTGGATAATAGATAGCCCAACAGTATGTTCTCTTAATGGACTCCGGAACAAAGAAACAAGTACATCTTGCGGGAGCATTATAATTGCACCAATATAATGTGTTTAATAGAGGGGCTTTGGAAATGGCTGTTGCAGTAACTCTAGCAGCAACTAATCTAATTTTAATCGATATCCTCTAATTATTATAATACGAGTATTAGTGGTAGATTTTACCTGCGATCATGGCCCAGAGAACATTTATAACTGGAATACCGAAAATATCGTGCATAAAAATTTCCTGGTTGGATACTTTTCGACAACGTTCAACGAAAGCAACGCATTCGTCGTGAACTTTTTCCTCCATTTTCTTGCCACCAAAACCATAGTTTTTCAGGCCTTGCAGACAGAATTTTCGTTGTGTTTTCCATAATTTACCATCGCTAAATACAATTCCTAAAATAAATCTATATTAATTTTCAGTAAATTTCAAATTATTGTTTTTAAAAAGACTAGTTTATAGTTCACAAAATTCACAGTGCTGAGTAATTCAATTCATTTAAGTTCTGCCACAGTGCGTCTGACATTTATGTATATGAAACTATGCACTAAGGTAGAACTCAAGCACCTGGAAGACTCCATCCGTAACTTGGAACGGGAATCATCCAACTTTAAACTTTAATCCAACAATCTAAGGCACTCGAAGAAATTTCTTAGGAGTTATAATAATAATAATAGCTCCCGTATATAGCGTTTAACGCCTTGGGAGTAGCAAGGTACAGCTTGACATACTAGAGCCATTGGGTATACAAGGAAGGTAATGTGGATAGCACTACGCTTCAACCGCCCATTATTACCTCAGGATTGTGAATCCCAAGTACTCATTTAAGGCTGAGTCGACCTAGGTACCCAAATTATTTTTATTTTAATAAAAATAGTCGGCTGATGAAATGCCGGGTGTGGGATTCGAACCCACCACCTTCAGATTGGTAGACGAGAGCCTGTACCTCTACGCCACCGGGCACCTTCTTAGGACTTACGACACAGAAAAATCGAAGCTTTTCCTTGATTTAAGTAAGAAATGTCTCCTCAATGGACACCAGGGTGTTCCTTAATGACATGCCAATATTTAAGGAGGTGTTTCTTGGACATATTCTAAGAATAAAACTTCATATGAATATATGTCCTAAACATCTTAACTTTTCAGATACAGGGTGGTAAAATTTTCTAATTTTTAAATGTTATATTTGATACACATCTTCCATGCATCAAAATGCATAAATCAAGGAAATTATTTCCACACAACAGCCCCAGCATCAGATTTTCACCGATGCGACCCTGAAACAAACTGATTTTAATTTTTTAAGCTAAAATTATGCATGGGACGACAACAATCAAGAGATAAAAAATGTTTACAAATCAATGGCGATTTTGAAGATAATTTTTATGTAAAGAGAAGTCAGTGGTGTACCACCTTTTACTCCAAAAATATTCAACGTAAAACCGGTATGGATGGCACGTTGAAATAAATAAAATTCTTTGAACACCAAAAAAGATATTTTGATGCATACAAGATGCGTATTAAGTTTCATAAAGATATCTATAATAAAATCAGAGTTATTGTGAAAAAAAGAAAATTTTATCACCCTATATCTCAGAAATTAAGATGTTTAGGGCATATATTAAGGTAAAGGTTTTAGAATAGGACCAAGAATCACTCTCTTAAGTATTAGCATGACATTAAGAAACACCCTGTATTAGTAGATTGAAGCTAAGAAGCAACAACAAATGCTCTACTCATAATCGAGAAACCACATAAAACACACGAAAATCCATTTTCTTTGAATAGTAATTAAACATTTTTTCTGACATTTTAGCTATACAAATAAACATGTTCCTAATTAGATATTAGAACTATATTAATCTGTAACTGGTAGGTAAGCAGAATACAGAACCATATTAATTTCAAATCTAAGCGGTAGATACTATGGTAGATACTAAGAGGAATATATAATTTATTGAATCCCTTATGATAATTTAAGATATTTAAAGATATCGACAGTATTTAAACCTAAAATTTAGAGTAATATTAAACCAGAAAAATTTTATTTTACTTCCATTTGAAATAGCTGCATTACCCGAAAAGTATACTTATTTTTCGGTGTAAAAAGTTCAGTGTAGGTAATGTTGTCTCACCGGTTTGGCGCAACCTGGTGAAATAAAGTTTCGTCGAATTTTATTTGTGAAAACAGGTCTAACGAACTCCGAAAGGGTAAAAAGCCTGTGAGTGACCCTTCGAATACTGACCTTTCTCCAGCTTAAAGACATTAAATGGGACGATCATGTCGCTGAAGAAATCGAAAAAAAACCGGCACTTTCAGATTCTTCTTTTGGCCATTGTGAATTCTAGTTGTTTTCACTGGTTTAACTAACTTGGAATTTAATATTTATTTCCACAGTAATAAAAAAACATACAGTATGTCCCCGGATTGTCTTTACAAGATGAAAAACTTTTTTATTATTAATATTTTCAGAAAAATGCATTCTTCATAAACATTTTTGCTTGTTCTAAAATGGTTAATCCCGTTTATACTTTTTCAAAATTCTATATTGTTTTAGGGAAAATTAGAAAAAATATGAAAATAAGCTTGAATTTTCCAAAAATCAAAAGGCGTTTCAATAGTAATACAACTTCGATTTCTTTCTTTGATAGAATGTTATGATAGAATTTTAATTAATGTCATATTTGCTGCTATTCTAAAATGTTATAAAAGCACAACATTTATTTAGTTCAGTGCGAAAGGGGTGAAAAGAGTAATCGGAAATTGTAATACTTTATCAACAGAAAAAATATGACGCCAATCAAAATAAATAATATAATAATAACCATCTATTAAAGAACGAAATCGAAATTATATTATTATTATTATTGTTTTTTTATTATTTTCTCCAAAACGGTATGGAAATTTGGAAAAGTATAAACGGGATTAACCATTTTAGAACAAGCAAAAATGAAATGAATTTTAGGAAGAATGCATTTTTCTCAAAATGTTAATAATAAAAAAGTTTTTCCTCTTGTCCAATCCGGGGACATGGGACATACAGTAGGTATGCAGTAGGTACTTAGTAGGACATGGGACATACAGTAGGTATACAGTAGGTACTTCAAATAACATATGCGTAGGGAAAAAACTAAAATTTATTTTATATATCAAGAGAAGTCCGATTCTGCTTCTTTTCGTAGCTACAGGGGGTTCAATTCTTCATTTTTTTTTCGATTAATTAGAGATTCGAATGAAATTTAAAAGATAAAAGTTACTAAAAGTGCGACGTATTTTAATGCTAAAAAAGTCTCGATATAATCAACAGGGACGTGCATATGGGTTATCATTGGAATATTTTTCTAAAAAAAATTATATGTTTAATGCCGATTAAAAGTTGTATTGATATTTTGTCGATTGTTAGTTGTGTTATTAATGTTGACTTGTATTAATTTGCCTTAATCCAAGTCTGATAGCAACTTTTAAGAGATAAAAAAAGTTCATATAAACATGGGTGCCAAAATGGTTAGTTTTAAAGTTATAGGATGTTAAAACTTTTAAAAAGTCAGTCTTTTGTAATTATCTTAAAAATCTTAAATACCATTATTTTTTCCGTTTGCTCTACGTAGCCCTGAACATCAGTGGAATAAATTTTAATAAAATTGACATTGAATAAATAACATTAAATAAATTATTTAATTATTTTATTTTTATTTTAATATATTATTGATTATGATTAATAAAATTGTGTTATCTTAACAAGAAGATCGAAATCGACATAATATCAAGATACAATTTCACGGTGTTGGCGATTCCTCTAAATGGACGATTCTTCTTCTAAAGACAAACCGGGGACGTATTCAAAGTTTACAGAATACTGTAAACTTTGACGTATTGTATACGAAATGTCAGTGGCGGCTCGTAAGTTTTGAAAACGCTAATGAAGGAAAACCCATTACAAGAAAAAACTTATCTACACTATTTTTTGTCCACCAACTCTATAACTTTCTAATTTTAATGCTAGAAATTACATTCTTGAGTGCATTGTGATAATAAAAATATAATGAACTCAATTATACACTTATTTCTTTCATTAAATGTTGCTGTACGATCGCAGAATTTTTTGATCAAGCGGGCTTAGATTATGACAGTTAAAAAAGTTTTAATATAGTAATCATTAGATAAATCAGAATTTTTTATCTAATGATTGTCCAAAGACAGCTTGATCAACTTTTCATGAAACTTGTAGTTATTCTAGTTCACGCAGTTATGGACACACTTTATTTGGCTACTATGTTGATATCTATCGTATGATCGAAAAAAAGGCGTCAAAGATATAATAGAGTTGCCAGATGAAAACTTATATCCGCCCCGGGCAAGCCTTCCGAAAAATCCGGACAAAATCCGGACGACATAATTTTTTGGCGATATAAGAGCAAAAATAGTATATTGTTTTATTAGGAGTAAAAATGATACTTTTTGTGGCGAGGCTGTGGAATGGACGTTTAACATACAGGCGAGGCACAAAAAATCATTTTTACTCCGAATAGAACATTCTATTTTTTTCCTAACGCCACAAATAATTTTTACAACAATTTTAAACGTTCCAAATAATATAAAAAGATTTAAAAGTAATACCTTGTAAGTAATTATACGTATATCGAGAAACTATGGTTACGCTCGTTGAATTTGACATTATGTCAGTTTTAATATATTTCCTAGTTTTGTGCTTAGGCGTAAAAGTGATTTACTTTTATACCTAGGCGTTATAATTACTTTTTTATGTTGTCAATCACGTCCCAAAAATTAATACTTTTGTGACGTTTGAAAAAAAAATTCATACAAAAACTTTCAAAACTTAAAACTTACGAAGTAAAACAATGAATTTACACTGCTGAATTTATCGACGATTTTTTAAGTAACTATATTTATTAAAACTAATATATTATTTTGCATTATTGCCACATTTCTTAATGGAACATTAATATTCGGACGCTTATGAAAAATTCGCCCGGACTCAACCGGACGTAGTGAATATCCAGACGTGTCCGGATTAATCCGGACCTCTGGTAACCCTATCAAAAACGGCAGGGGAATGACAGTCATTTACAAGTTTCGACATAACACAACGACATAAACAATTGACATAAAACTTATCAAAAATTAATACTAATTATAGAAAGATTAAAAAAGAGTAGAACGTTTCCAGACATACAAACCTTATTTTCAAAAAAATATTTTTTCTTGAATTTCAAACTGCATCATTTAAAAATCATTTTTACTCTATATAAAAATAAATTACAATCTTCTTAAGGCCAGCTAGCAGTAAGCGTTATTAAAAATTAAAGAAGATAACGGGCTAAGTCGTGACGTCTAGGGCTTGACCTCGTCAAAATGATCATCGATTGTCATTCCCCAGCCGTCTTTGACGCCGTTTTTTTTTCGCGATCGTATGGTACTTACCTAAACGTTTTCCAAAAGTTCGTAACCTGAAAAAATAACCGTCAGGTCTGCCGTCAAATTCTGCACGTGAAAGGACTTCTTTTATAGCTTCTGAGCCAGTTACTGTAACCACCAAATATCGCCCTTAAAAAACAATTTAAGTATACTTAATATAAACAAACTTCAAATATTATGTTATTTATTAATACCTAATTTTGTTCCTACAATATTTCCATAATGCTTTGCCATGTCCATCCATACCAAATGATGATACTTTAGTTTGTTATATTTGATTTTGTAGTGGAAAATGTTTCCTATAATTGGCATAAGCCTGGGACCTACATTGTATTTTTATAATAAATAATGTTGTATCGACCATCTTTATATGAAAAGTAATCATTAATAATGGAAATTTGCTCTTGACCAAAGACACGTAAATTTAATTATCAGAACAGCTTAAAATCATTGCATTTTGTTTTACATTGTAAATAACCTCCAGCTACAGTAAGTAAAGGAATTTTTCCAATTCTTTTTTATCTCAAAAACTGCGACTTTGACTGATTTTGATGTTATTACAAATTTTGTTGCAAATATTATTCGTAATCTTAAATTGACAACCGCGTTTCGCTAGCTACTGTAATTTTGGAGTTACGATTTTTTAAAATTTTTATGGTATGGTAAGGGGACCTCCTTACCAACCCCACATCCCCACCAAAAACTAATGGCCAGATTCTCGGGTGCCACAGTATTTTTGTGCCAAATTTGGTTAAAATCGGTTTAGCAGTTTTTGAGTTATTGTGTTACAGACGGACAGACAGACCGACAGACAGACAGACAGACAGACACCATGAAAATATCCATTCAAACAACTCATTTTGAGTGAAATTAAAAAACTTTTTTTTGTCGATCTTAATAGCCTACCATACCTATTGGTATGGTCGGCTAAAAAAGTCTTGTATATACAGTGTGTCCCAATATTCTGTAGACATAGAACTACTATTTATTTTTGAAATCAAAATAAGTTCATTAGACACAATATACATCTATAGAAAACTGCTTCGTTTGTCCGCTAGAGGGCATCAAACTTTTAAAAAATAAACAGATTTTTTAAGATATTTTAAGAACCGTTATTCCGATTTGAGTGAAATTTGGGGTGCCGATGTTTTGCTAACTGCTTTAACATTTAACTTACAAAAGTCAAGAAAAAGTCCGGGAAGGATAAAAACTACCCCCACCCTTACATAAATTTTAGTATAAATATTTTGCCAACTCAAGCGACGACCGATTTTTAGCCGACCAATAGGTATGGTAGGCTATTAAGATCGGCAAAATTATTTTTTTAATTTCACTCAAAATGAGTTATTTGGGTCATAAAATATTTTCAGGGTGTCTGTCTGTCTGTCCGTCTGTAACACGATAACTCAAAAACCGCTGAACCGATTTTAACCAAATTTGGCACAAAAATACTGTGGCACCCGAGAATCTGGCCATTAGTTTTTGGTGGGGGTGGTTGGTTGGTAAGGTGGTATGGGAGGGGGTTAAAAATTTTAAAAAATCGTAACTCCAAAATTACAGTAGCTAGTGAAACGCGGTTTTTAAATTAAGATTAGGAATAATATTTGCAACAAAATTTGTAATAACATCAAAATCAGTCAAAGTCGCAGTTTTCGAGATATTAACATATTTTAGTATGGGCGGCTATACGTGCCTCCCGGCGCCAATTTTTTTTCGTAAAATGGTCGCTCTAGTATTTACTACATTTTTTGTCTCTTGTAAAAAAAGCCACATCGCATAGTTTTTGAGAAAAAAATTTTTGGAGAATTTATTTTTCCAAAGCAGTCCTACAAAATATACAGGGAGTTCGAATGTTCCGTGACCATAGAACAAGTACGTATTTTTTGAATCAAAATAAGTTCATTGCACATAATTTACTTTTATACAAAAGTGAAAGAAATTATTATATTATATTTGTCTGATAATTTTTTTTATTTTTCAATATTTTTATTATTTATATTTTTTTGTGGATTGAATCCACATTTCTTCCATTAATTGGTAGAATAGCTTTTAGCTAAACTTCCCCACAAATTGTAACCATCTTTTTTTTATAGTACAATAAAGATGATTTATTTTTATTATTATTAATAATAAAAAATGTCTATACCTATGTGGCCGATTCATCTCTCCAAAAAAATTCTATATGGGTATTTCGCCACTGCAAGAAAATCTACAAAATAAAATTAGTTATTTTTTGTAAACGCTGCTGGCGTTAATCCCTTGTTAATCCAACAGAGACTACTTGTCAGCAGTTAAGTTTACTGATAAACAAATGGGCCTAAGGAACAAAAAGATGCTTAACGTTTCGGAAAGTTTATCTCTTTCCGTCGTCGGAAGCAAAAAAAATACAAAGAATAAAAAAAACTATTTAAAATATTTAAATGTTACTATTCGAGAACACTTTATTTTTTTTAAACAGATACGTCTACAAAAAACCGTTGACGTTCTGTAAATCATTGTAGATTTTTTTGCAGTGGCGAAATACCCATATAAGATTTTTTTGGAGAGCTTATTATTAATAATCTCACCTGGTGGATAGTTTTTTGGACGTATGCAAGTGGCAGTAACTAAAAGCACCAACGAAATAATAACACAGACAATAGAGAGCATGATTATATCTGAAGCGAAAAAACACACTGTCCTTTTGATGCTGTCCTGCTAACGTATATAGACACACCTCAGTGGCGCGCACTTATGCCTTTAAATTTGCAAATCCTGCAACATAAGAAGTTGAATGAAAACATCTACATGCATTATTAGCAGGATGACATTAGTATAGTGAGCTTAGTATTTAATGGTGTACACTAATTTTATGTTATTTCAAAAAAATAAGATCACATATTTTTTAAAAATTAATAATATTGATTACAAAATTCGCCTGTATCCCTGTAAATCCTCTCCAAGCTGGAACAAAAAGCGGGCTATTTTTGAATAAGTGACCTTATTGACGATTTTATGTAATTTATTCTTTTCAGTATTTTGTGCTTTTGCATAAACATCATAAGAATTACTGTATAGTTATACTTACTGTATAGTTTGTCACCAATAATGCTGAAATTTTGATTCTATTGTTCACGTATACTAAACAGAGACGAAGAATATTCGGTGTCTGAAGATGAATGATAACAAATAAATTCAAATCAAAGCTTATGATGCTAAATATAATAAGGTTTATATTTTTGTTTGATACAGTCAGTAACAAATTTAAAAAAGAAAGTAATTTACAGTGCAGGTTCTTCTATTTCTTCTTAATTAATTATAAAATATAATAATCAACTACATTTCTTCTCAAAATTTTATTTTATTTTTATTTTTTAAAGTTAATATAATCCCATGCGATCGAAAAAAAAACGGCGTCAAGGACGGCTGAGGAATGACAATCGATAATAATTTTGGCGAGGTCAAGCCCGAAACGACATTTATTTTTTTTAATTTTTTGATATGAAAATAGCATTTCAGACAGTGAGTAATGATAAACTCTTAGTGAAACTCATTTCATATGGATTTGAAAACTACATCAACCTAGTAAAAAGTTATTTGAATAACAGACCACAGAAAACAAAAATCGGAGACATAGAAAGCAATAGTAGCATAGCTCCATATGCCTACCAGAAGGTGGTAACTTGCCACCACTGCTATACATTCTTTATACTAACAATTTATTTGAACAAATTCTTTTGACGATTTATGTATTGTGTATTCTGACAAAGATTACAAAAATTTACAAGTGAACCTAAATTAAATAATGATCTGATGAAATTTGAAATGTGGTGCTTCAATAATTCACTAACTATAAATGAATCCAAAAGAAAATTTACAAGATTTAATATAAAAAAGCAAACAAAAGACAAATATAACTCTAAACGAGCAAAAAATACCTCGTTATTAAAATTCATCAACATTTAAAATGGGATACGCATATAAATAGTTAAAAAAAAGAAAACGCCAGAACAATTGCCACACTCCTAAAACTTAAAAACATATTACCACAAAATAGGAACCAATATATCATACATTATTTTCATCAAGAAATATATATTTAATTAATACGTGGAGTAATACAATAGAAAAAACCTAAACATGCTACAAAGCTACAAAGACAACAAAATAAAATACTAAAAATAATATTTAACCTAGATAAACTAACACCAACAGAAGAAGTATACCAAAAAACAAAAGAACTAAATATATTAGTTCTATACAAAATCAAAAATAAATTAATAAAAATAAATATTTCTTTTAACACACAAATATACACGAAACTAGAAGAAAATCAGACATCAGAAGAAGAGAACTAAAAAAAAACTTTCACGAAAACTTAAAACACAAACGACCACAATATATAATATGTTACCAAAGAATTAACACAAATAAATTATAAAAATTTAAAAAAAAAATAAAACATGATATTTCAGAAGAGCGAATAAACGTAGACGACATAGATCAATTTATAAAAAAATCCTTCGATACTATACCTGCCAAGGGAGAGTCTTAAAAGTCTTCAAACTGTTGCAGATGAAGAAGGACACAACTAAGAATTGCCACAAAGATGAAGCTTACTAAATAATATTTTTGAATTGTATATTTTTAAACAGTTGTATATAGTCTAAGAGCCTACATAAAAAAACCTTATCATCGTTACATGGCTAATTTTTTGTGTGAAGTGTCCTTTTGTGTAGCCATTATGAAATAGTCATGTCTGCCAGCGCGATCCCGGGGCTTAAAGCGGGAGCGGCCAATCAAAAGGGTGAAATTTTGACACTAAAAATATTATAAGATACATGAGCTCTAATTGCAAAAATAGATTTTATTTATTATTAAGAAACGTGGAAAATTGTTGGCAGACATTTTCCCAATCGCTAAAATGCCGACAGATAACGCGAAAGAGGCATGAAATTTTAAAAATTATTAAAAAATGAAATTTGAAGAATGAAAAAAATTATGGAATATTTGCATGCCAATTGGTGAAATATCATATTTATTTATTTTAAAAGCCGTTTGCAAAAGGGCAGACAAAAAGATCGTGGCTCAATCAGCTGCAGACAGTTATCAAAAGCGCGATATTACTCTAGCGCTTTCAGGGAACGCTCCCCGCCTCATCCATTTAAGTATAGATAAATCATATAATGTACGATTACATATATTATAAATATATTTTTTTTATTATTTCAAAAACGATTTTTTTGTCTGCCCTTTTGCATACGGCTTTTTAAATTAATTAACAATAAACATGACATTCCACCAACCGACATGCATGTATGCGATGATTTTCTTTTGTCAAAATTCTATGCCTCTTTCGCGTTGTCTGCCGGCATTTCAGCCACGAGAAAAATGTCTGTCAACAATTTTACACGTTTCCTAATAATAAATAAAAGCTATTTGGCAATTATAACTCATGTACCTTATAATATTTTTAGTGTCAAAATTTCACCCTTTCGATTGGCCGCCCCCGCTTTAAGCCCCGGGATCGCGCTGGCAGACATGACTATTTCACAATGGCTACACAAAAAAATTAGCCATGTAACGATGATAAGGTTTTTTTTATGTAGCCAGCTCTCGGTGTAATTATATTTAATTAAATAAATACATTTATATTTTAAAAAAACAACGCTTCAAGAGTTCTATTCGTCTAATGCCGCTTAACTCATTTTAGTTTAGTCATTTTTTGAATACCTATCCATCTATATTATCTCGCTGATCGCTAGCCAAAGACCATCTATAGGTAGGCTAACCGCATCCAAAGAGACTACTGCGTCATTAATATCTCGATTGCATTACCAGATTACCACCATCCCTAGTCTCATATTGGCATTTCGATGCTCCATCATCGACTTAGTGTTTTTCTCTAGAAGTGTGGAATTTCACTATCAGGATCTAAATTACTTCTGCATAGCACGGAGAACATTGGGGGAGGCGTTAACTCTGGCATGACATCTTGCTTCTTTTTTTTCTGAGATTACTCTATAAAGTCACTCTAGCGTTAGACGAGATAATTTTTCAAGGCGACAACCTCAAAATTTTCAAAAAGAACGTTTTACTTTTGAATTAAAATGTCAAAGACAACAGTTACTCTCACTTATTCTCCTGTTGGATATACTATATTATTATAACGGCTCACTTCAATTCGCCTTAAGAAGGTTGTAATTTATTTTTATATTATAATTGTTAATTTTTGTTAAGTTTTATGTTAATTTTTAGTAAATGACGTCTAGAAATTGACCTCGCCAAAATTATCATTCCCTAGCCGTCTTTGGCGCCGTTTTTTTATTGTATGTTTCTGTAGTTTTCTCTGTTTGGTACTTAATGATAAATTGGTGAAGGCAACCGAAAATAAAAATTCCAAAGATAATCTGACAGTGATTTATTCTACAAACAATTCACTTTGATCCACATAAATTATATTTACAACCTTTCAATCACACTGCTTTAAATAAGTGTAGAATTTTTATATAAATATATAATATTTTTCATGACATAAGCTTTTGGGCTTTTTCCTACTTTGTTCCAGGGCAAGTACGGAAGTAATACACATAATATATGACAACAAATACAAATATTAGGTTACATTAATATTTTGAATAAATAGTTAATCAAAATTATTTCAAATATTTGTACTCAATTTAGGCCTAAATTTATTGAGAATGATATATTCTTAGAGGATATTTTCAGTGACTACAATGTATTGTAACAATTACTTGCTACCTGTCACAGTAGGTTAAAGTCCTACGAAAAAAAATATGGTACATTTACGCAAACGTATCAACAGTAACAATCTACTTAACAATATATAATATATATATATAACATTTTTAAATATTTACAAGTTGGTGGAGGGGGAGTGTGTGTGTATATGTTAATAACCGTACATTTGATTATTATTATGCAAGAGGGTTAAAATAGTACGTACAAACTATAAAATTGTGATACAAGCTTCAGATTATAACTGCTAGCTAGCACGACGAATTGCATGCGTTATCCAAGCACCATTTTTATTTAAGACAATTATCACTACTTTGCTTTGGATGGCCATATTATATTTATATATATTTACAGTTGTGCCACAGGAAGAATGAAATTTACAATTCATTTTGTCCTGTGACCTCAGATATATTTTTTAAAAATAATTTTGTTTCGCTAAATACCACAAAATATACCGTGATGGTTCTTTATTTCAAAAAATAACTTCCTTTTGTGATGTACTATAATTTTCTGCTTAGTTTACAATTATGTGTACCTTATCACAGATCGGATATATAAAAATAAATAGATCTCTTTTTGAAAATATATGTATATTTATTATTTGAAAAAGTGCCTCTAGTGCATTATGAAACAAGTATGGACTTAATAAATGAACAATTTTCCATAAAATATAGATAATTAACATTCAAAAATAGTTATACTGTGTGGGCCAGCCACTTCAATTTTAAATACTATAAACACTTTTTCAGAAACTTTGATTGCTAATTTTTCCTGTCTCACTAAAATATACAATGTGTTTCAATCTTTTAAGACATTCTGTTAAAAACTTACTTACAAGAAGAAATATTATGTAATATTAATTTTCAAGTAGTAAAAAACAAAGGTAAAATCAAACTATTTATTAATAATTACTTAACAGCATTCAGAATGGAAAGTCAATCAGAATTAAACATTTTATTTAAAAAAAATAATAGGGAATAATCCAAAAGATGTTAAACACATTGATCACATTAATATACACACATTACAAAGTGTGGTGCTAAGATATATTTTGTCTTTTTATTAAACTTCACTCTAAATTGACAGTGAAACAATCAATTTTGAGTGCAGATGTTTCTAATAAAATGTATTTTCTATTAGCATGACACACTTGCAACTAACATTAGAATATGTACTTATACAATAATTAAAAAGCATATCACAATTTTATAAACATCAACTTTTACAAAAATAATATGTACGGTTTAACAATTTTACTGTTTACATAAAATTTCGATGTTTCAATTCGCTCGTCTCTTATGGATCATAAAAATAATAATCAATATATAGAAGATAGAGACAAGATAACAAGACTTGTTTGCTTAACAGTAACCAATAGAGGTAACCAACAATATATAAAAGTAATTAAATAGAATTTTCGATTTTAACAATACGATAAAAAGGCGACCACAGTACCAACCTTCTTTGTTATATAACGTTAATGCGTACTTACGACATAACTTTAAACTTAAAAACTAAAGTATTATTAATGCTATAATTACACAAATTAATAATTACAATAAAAATTTGTTAGTCCTTCACCAAGAAAAATGTTAAGCTAATAGACATGTGTTTGTGTGTATGTGTCTGAACAATAAAAAAATCGAACACGTCAAAGTCATACATACATATTTCATAGCTCAGCCACAAGGTGCGGTACGCGCATGCGTCGTCATTCACTCGACCTCTCTCTCACTCTATGCCTTTCTCTCTCTCCTTTTCTCGCGCATTCTAATACTCGTAGCTTCTACTTTACGATGCCCTTTTATCCCACGGGAGCACATTTGGAATGTGTAACAAAAAACAGGATGACTCCCCTATGAATTTTTTACAGGTCTAGATAGAATAAAACCTCTCTTGTCCTCGTTTAGGGTTCGACGAGAAAAAATCACTAATTTGAGGTCGAATCAAAACGCACGTAAACGACTGTAATTTTGTGTTACGTGTTAATGAATAATTTGCATTTTTCCGAAAAATGTAAGGTTATATATATACAGGGTCCGGCAATAGTGCGTCGGGCATCTGTAGCTCCTAGAATAAAAAACTTGGAAATTTTGTTTAAGTGCTAACCTTAATAATATACCAGGATGAATTTCAGAAAAATATTTTAACTTCTACAGGGTGGCTCAAAAAAGTGTGAGTGGATGAGGATGATTTTTTTAAATGGGACACCCTGTATATTATTGCATTTTTGGATTTCTTTCAGATCACTTTACATAACCCTAAGATATTAATAAATATATTTCGATAGTTTCAGAGATATTAAAAAATAAGTCAAAAATATATATTTTTCAGCCCTTCTTAAAAAAAATTATTAAAAATACAAGAACTGTTCTGAAATCAAAACTGTAATCATATCGTACTTACATGGGTATTTGATATTTTACGCCAAACTTTCTAAATGTTCATTTTTTCTTCGTTTTTTTAATTGAACACCCCTGTATATTATTTTTTCAATAAACGGAGAATTAAAAAATGAAAATTTTTTGTATTTAAAGTATTTCAAAATTTTTAACGGTTTCGCAGATATTTGGACTTTTATATTTCATATGGCATTTTCCACAGTAAATTTTTATCAAAGCCACCCAATGATTTTTGTCTCGTATTTTACCATTGAAAGTGCCATATGAAATAATACTGCGTATATCTGCGAAACCGTTAAAAGAATTTAAATACTCTAAGTACAAAAAATGATCATTTTTTAATTCTCCATCTAATAAAAAAATAATATACAGGGTGTTCCATTTAATAAAACGAAGAAAAAATATTTTATATTTTAAAAAGTTTGGCGTAGAATATTGAACATCCTGTATGATTTACGATTACCATATTTATAGCAAAGTAAGAACAGACCATCTAAAGTAAATACCTAATATAGTTTTGATTTCAGAACACTTCTTGTATTTTTAATAATTTTTTTTAAGAAGGGCTGAAAAATATATATTTTTGATTTATTTTTTAATATCTCTGAAACTATCGAAATATATTTATTCATATCTTAGGGTTATGTAAAGTGATCTGAAAGGAATCCAAAAATGCAATAATATACAGGGTGTTCCATTTAAAAAAAATCATCCAGGTTCACTCACACTTTTTTGAGCTACCCTATAGAAGTTAAAATATTTTCCTGAAATACATCCTTGTTCATACTTTAGGTCTGCACTTAAACAAAATTCTCAACTTTTTTATTCTAGGAGCTACAGATGCCCGACGCACTATTGCCAGACCCTGTATATATATATATATATATATATATATATATATATATATATATATATGAGGCGGTGTCTCTATCTAGTATCACATTTAAACAAAACTCATTAGGCTACATGCTAACATGAAACCAGTTTGCTTGATCAGTTTCATGACGATAAACGACGAAAACAAAAGTTGCATCGGCGGTACTGTGGACGTTAAGTAGTAAGATAAACATAAGTAAAAAGTTAAAATTACAAAAAAAAGATAAATGTTTCGTGCCGCCCCAAGGGCCATTTGTACTTAGTGAAGGCATCACTTCTAGAATTTTTTTGTCCTATTATAGGCCAGTCGCTGAAACTAATCTGTCGATTCAACGTAATATCCACAGGATTGTGTTTGACTTTTGGAGCATTATTAACAACATCAAGAACAACTCGATAGATTAGATTGGGTCAGTGACTAGCCTATGTCCCCTCAGTGGACAGCGTGATCGTCGACTCGAACGACTAAACGAAAACTGTCTTTTTCTTTGAAAAATAAACAACGTATGAGATTTCATCTGTCATTATGTACACTTTTCATGGTAAGAAGCCGCTATTGCACACAGATATGGTAACGTGGTAGGGTAGGTTTAGGAGGGACCTCTGAGTGGCCGTTATTTCCGCTTCGCGTGCAACATCTCCATGAGCAGTGTCTGCGTGGGGGCCGAACCGCTACAGTGTTTGTGGTAGAGATGTTCCTCTCCTCGCGTCGCTAAAGTGTGAATCTCTTGAAGGATGCCTTGCATTTTGTTGAATTTATCCTGAAACAAACATCGTTTCTAAGTAAAATAAACTTAACAATCGTTTAAAAAACAACAATCTTTAAAAAAAAAAGCAAAAACGTTTCACGTCTCATTTCTGCTGCTAAGACTAAACTGGTGAGCCGTTGCTCCTTAACATCTTTTAAGTCTGTCCATTCTGGTGTAATATAAACCAGGATTTAAAGTGTTAAGAATAAAGACAAGAAAACCTTTTCTATACTTGTGTAAAGTTAAAAAATTAAAGTGGTTGCGATGGTTTTGAGAGTAAATAATATGCAAAAAAAACATATTGTTCAACGGATGTGAACTTACTGATTTGCAAAACAAAAGTAAAAAAGTATATTTCTTAGAAAGCCTGTACTTATTAAAATCCTCACAAATGAAATTACAACAACGCCACTGGATATTACATTAAACTCAATCAAATTAAAATTAAAGCGACGAGAGAATACATGACAGTGACAGGTGTGTCT
The DNA here is from genome assembly GCF_002938485.1 of Sitophilus oryzae. NCBI lineage: Eukaryota > Metazoa > Arthropoda > Insecta > Coleoptera > Curculionidae > Sitophilus > Sitophilus oryzae. The sequence goes on along the minus strand of NW_022146948.1, from coordinate 764,119 downwards.
GCCATTTAGTGCATACCTAAATTATATTTTCCGTCAATTTTTGAATGTTGTTTGTCGAAGTCCTGGATTCGTTCGACAGACTTTATCCAAGGAGGAGCATAAACTTAGAGGCAGTCAAATACGTTTAAATAAAATATACGGAGGGTACCGCTTAAATTCCTGTCCCGATATTGAAGGATGGCTATATTTCAATGCATTTCCTACATAAGTCTATCCTTGTATTGTAGGAGGTTTGACTAAACAAGGATGAACTCATGTCCTGACACCATTCAGACTCGATTTTCTGTCCTTCAATACTGAGACGTAAATCCTCTCATTGCTCTTATGGGGAGGCCGTCCTATATTTTATTTAAATGTATTTGGAAGCAGTACTGGCTAATAGGAATATGTAACGCGCATGGCACCGAACCGTTAGGGAAACTTTACTAATCGGGTCTGAATCCGTCCCATGATAAATTTTGCGCGATGTTGCCCGCTTGCCCAAAAAAGATAATATTACGAAAATATACCGTATGATCGAAAAAAAAACGGCGGCCAGTTGGCTTGGAAATGACGATCGGTGACATTTCCCATATAATTTTACATATAAAATGACAGCGATCTTCATTTCACAGACATCGCTGGCTCCGTTTTTATTCGATCATACGGTACTTTGAACAACAAAAACTACGTTAAACTATTTTGTTTGTAAATAATCATGTATGCTAGACATGAACTATAAATATAGTAAATTAATAAAATTGGCAATATCGATTTTTTTTGGCTGAAGCTTCAAATCCGTTAGTCAAATACTACGACCATTAAGTGGGACATTTATTTAAAAGAAAATTGTCAGATAAAAGTAAAAATTATATTCAAGGTGGTCCGAAATGTAATCGGAAAACTAAAATGTTTACTTTCGGAGATACAGGGGGTATACCTATAAATATCATTTTTATTTCCATTTTTCCATATAATTTCTGAACTAAGGTTCACATTTGGATGAAAATCGGTGTCTGGGTATATTTTCACATAAGAAATTTGATATCGATGTCAGTATGACTCTTAGTTGTAGAGGGCGCCACCTACATGTTTTTGAACCGTTTTGAAGAGTAATATCTTTTCGTCCATACTTGTATTAAACTACTGAGTGAAAAAATACATTTCCGTAATTTTTTTTACGTAAAAATGGATCTTTGTAAAAATCGCTACGACCAACCGTTTTCAAGATATTTGGAATGGAAATACTCAATACATGTGAAAAAATAAACATGTTGACCAGATAGTTATTTGACTGAAATGAGAAATTTGAGAACTTTTTATATTTTTAAGCTAATCATGAATTTTTCTAGAAAAAAAATACGATCAAACAGTTCCTGTTGAATCTTTGACACAAAACATTTCAAATTTATTATTTCAGACTAATAGCTATCCATTCCAGACTATTTCGATTCCAAATATCTTGAGAACGGTTAGGTTAGGTTAGGTTAGGTTAGGTTAGGTTATGACTGTGGGTGGTTCTTTATGAGGTAAATTTTTAAGGGTAAATTATACCCTTCGTATTCTATCTTCGTAATTTCTACTTCAAATCATATCCTTGCATATTACTTAAAACCAAAAAGCCTTAAATTATTTTATTATATTATTCTCTTCGAACATCGACTTACCTGCACTTGAGGATAACATGTGACGCAGTATTCGAGAAGAGCTTGTTGCACCTGTTCATAGCCATCTTGAACATGCTTCCTATTCGTGATACCTCTGACTTCTGCTAAAATCCAAAACACATTCCAAAATTAATTCGATATGGGCAAACGCGATACAGGTCATAAGCAAAAGGTAACCATTCAATACGAGGCAAATACCGAGTTCCATTCTTGGACTGGCGTTCGATGACGTTTTTTAAATGCCTATTTCATGACGAATTACGATTTACCTTTATATGTCAATGAGTACCTTAAACAAACAACACCTGTGTGTAAAGTATTCAAGCAATTTTCTTTTTACCTGGATTAAGTAACAGCATAAATTTGATGCAGATGTAGTCGCTCACGTCAAATTTGAGTTCCTGTAGTTTGGCGGTTATATTGTTGAAATGTTCCGCTAAACTGGGAACCCCCAGAAGACCGAGACTGAGGAGGTCGAATTTCTGGCCATTGTGGAGGGTGGTTTCGTCCGGGAGATTGTTGTGCATTCGCTGGTGGATGTGATCTAAGACCAGCATGTCTGACCAGGAGTGTTGAAGGAGCTTCATCTGGTCGTCCACCTGCAAAGAATAAATGAAACGTTATAGAAGCGATAGTAAAGAATATAAGTACAGTTACTTGCGTTCATCAAAGATGATTTGTTTGAACCTGTGATTTTTTGGTACTATTTGATGATAGTAGACGTGTTGTTAATGATTCAAATACCAATGATTAACGTGGAAATGCAATTTCTAAGTTGTGGCATTGGAGTGATAATGGAAAAACTAAAGAAATTAACGTTTTTAAGTTGTCGGTTTTTATTTTTCATTATAGATCTATTCTAATAGAAAACTCTATAATTATTCAATGAGAGGATACATGAGAATAACAGTTCTTGTCTGCCATTTCAGTTCACAGAGAACTTGTACTTTCTATCAGTTTTTAGATGTCATAACTCGAAATCTTCCCTGACAAACCTTATTAACTAACCAACAAAAAAATCTTTTTGTAGGTTAGTAAAAAGGTTACTAATTGGTTTCCGAGTAACCTATAACCACATAAAAATTCAAAATGACTACTACAATGAAAGATCGCTTGATTTATACCGTATGACCGAATAAAAACAGCGGCGGCGCGGCGTCATCGATGGCTATGAAATGAAGATCGCTGTCATTTTATATGTAAAATTATATGGCATCGTCATTTCCAAGCCAACTGGACGCCGTTTGGATCATACGGTATATAAACTGTCACATCATTTATAGATATAAGACAATTAAATATACAGGATGAGTCTTAAGCAAGTGCCAATATTTTCAGGACTGGTAGATCTCGATAAAAGAAACATATTTTTACTTTACCATTTTTAATTAATCCAAAACAACCGAGTTATTTTACTTAAAAAAATGATTTTTGCTAAAATTTTGCGAAACACTGGATCTTTTCTGGATGTAAATTTAATCTACTACTTATGTTGCAATTATAAACATTCTTTTTTAATTAAAAAAATTTCCAAAATTTTTTTATATTTTTTTTGCGAAAAAAACCTCATAATCGTGTTTCCGGGGTCGAAATATACTCCCTCTAAAAATATTTGCATGGCATATCATATCAACAATATTTGCGCAACTGAGATGATACTTCAATATTGCTAGCTTAAATATCTGGGATAAATCGTATTCTGCACAAGTATTGTCGTTCAAGATGTTTCAGTTGGTTTATTTCTAAGATTCATCCAATAAGTAATGTTGGATACTCTAATTCAAGTCATTGTCTTCAATTCAATTCAAGTCTGTCAAGACACAATGTCTTTCCAAATTTGTACACTTGGTATTAAATCAATATAAAATAAACACGAAATAACATAAAATAAACTCCAATAAATCCAGAAAAATGTAATCAAATTCAAATGTGTCAATGTGAACCATACTATACCATATAAAACAAATTGACGTCTCACTGCAGTCTCTAATGTATGAATATAAAAATAGTATGTATTAGATTTCTTCCTTAGCATTTTTATTCAATAATTACTTATTAAAGTTTTTATATATATTTCTATATAAACATATAGATAATTTATAGTGATTTGTCAACAGTCGATTTTGAAACAGTGTCAAGTGTAATAAGATCTATAGGCCTGAAATCAACACAGAATTAATTTGAATAATATTAGCCCTTTTTATGTGACATTTTACTATAGTTATTCGACTAGTAAATGTAATAATTCTACATTTCGCAGCAAAATACTTACAAACAAATATACTTAACAAAATATAGTGCGATAGTGACACAAAAAATCTTTTTCATATTTTCAATTTTTTTTTGTGTTATAGGTAAATAATTTTCTGGATAATAATACAGATTATGATTGATGAAAAAATATCTACAAAGCTATTTAGGCTGGCGCATTTTTGGTAGCAATCGGGCAAATTTGCAATTATAATGACGAGCGTTTCGTGAGCGTTTTAAAATAGATATAAAAAGCGCGGCGGCCTGACTCATAACCTCAATTCGAGGCATAAACCAATTTAAAAAAAGTGTAACGCGTCGATTTTTATTGAACTTGGCCCAAATTGCCGCCATCATTTTCACTTTCAACTGTTCGTTGGCTTTACGTAATCTCTGTTGTTTTCTCTTTCCATTCGCCACCCGTCTCGTTCTTCGATCACGATTATGTGTGCCGACATGGTTGCCGTTGTTAGCACGATTGTTAATAACAATTAAGTCCACCAGTTCTGCGGAATGAATAGTCAACTAATTTGAGGTAATAATGCTATCGTTTGATTCATATTTTGTGTTGCAGACTACATCAAAAATGAAGAAACTTTGGAGCATATCATACATATAGCCAAATATAGCAGTCCAGAGAATATAGAGTCCAATCTAGTACAAATGAACATATTTATATGAAATGGAAGTGGTTATGTTGCAACAACTTCCATCGACACTTTGAGCAACCCTATTCATACTGTATTCCGTTGTACAACTTAACAAGTATAGCTAGAGACGTGTGAAATATAAAATAACACGCGACCGGTGCTATCCCCCAAGTCTCTTTCTATATTTGTACAACTGTAAAATCAGATCAGATTAACTAGGTTGGTAATAACGGTAAGGATCGGATCCTAAAGGTGCATCCAGATCTGACAAAACGAAAGCGAGACATGTTCTTTCCATTTTTTGAGGCAAGCCTGCCACGAGACATGCGAGTTGGATCATAGTGAAAGGAACCCAAACACATATTAAATTGTAATTGAATAACAAACGATGGCAAAATAATAACGCATACAGTAATAATTTTTTGTATCTTTGAAATGGTATTTGGTTCGTCGTATTTTCTTCATCGTCGGTTTTTTCAAGACACGACATCTTTTACAAAATACGTTTTTTAGAACAAAATGTTAACTAGAAAATTTATAGGTAAGGTTAAGAAGAAGCACATATATCACAATATCTCGCAGTCGAGCGAGCCAACCAAAAGCACGTCCAGACTGTGCAAACCGACGGATAGCAATGAGGCTCCGTGGGTTGTCTCGCGAGGCTCACGCGAGACACGTTCACACTTAGCAAATTTGGAATGACTCGCGCTTGTCTTGCTCTCGTTTCGTCAGGTCTGGACGCACCTTAAAAATATCAGTAAGAAACAGTTTGATAAAATAGTAGAAATGTCAATTAACTGCCGTTTTTTAACTATCAATATAGTTTATAAAAATAGAGTTTATAATATATAATAGCGTTTAATGTTTGCAACCAAAAAAAAAGACATGCATATAAAAGACAAGCAAATCAAGAAAACCAGCCGTCTTGCGCTACGTTTAATTTGGTTCTGAGCTCCATTTAAAGTTTCTGTTTTGAAATTAAGTGCTTAGGTTTGCCTTTAGATAGTAAAAGGTTTTGCCTTTAGATAGTGACTGCTAATTAAAAACTGAAATTTATCTGACGAATTAGACCATTAAACAGCTCTATAGATATATTTTTCCATTTTTGGAAAATATTAAACCTGGTTTACTTCTTTATTGGGTTACACGCGTTGGTTTTTGATAATTAACACATAGGTACATACTTTCTTTGTTCTTGTTAGCACATAATATATGAAGACAAGCGGAATCCGACTAATTCATATAAGATCTCAGATTATTTGAAGACACAATTTCCTGTCTCATTTTAATCAAATATACGAATGAATATAAAATCATAATATACAGGGTGTCTTAAATAAGTGCAAATGTTTTTAGGGGTGATTTCTACCGCAAAAGAAAATGCACCAACATAGTGTCAATAGAATAGCAGCTCAAATGAATGCAGTTGGAGTATACAATTTTCATGACAAAAAATACGATTGTATTATAATTTTTACAAAGAAGTATATGCTGTAACGACAAAGTATAGATTTATAGAATATCTTAAAAGTGTTAAAAATAAATTAGTGGTTTCAATTAGCGTAGAAATTTGTTCATCTAATTTCAATTAAGCCTTCAGGACGTCAAAATTAGTGGCAGTAATTTTCAATTAGTAGAAAAACTTTTAACTAATTATACTTCAAAATTTACGAGTAACACATAATTTTGGTCTATGATTAACATCTGCCAAGAGAAATTCTACGGTTAGATATCAAAAGTTTATTTTTTATAAGCTAATTATAAAGCTACCTCTATGGATACAACTGACTACCGCACGCTGTTGCTAGTATATTCTATTAATTTTAATTGTAAATTTTTAAACAATGTGAATGATTGTAAACTCTTATGACATAAAAGTTCACAATGGCTAAAAAATTAAATTCAAATAAATAAAATACATAATATATTTTTGTATAAAGTTTTAAAGATTAATAAATATTTTCTTAATCTTCACTACAGTACTTAATTGTTAATAACTGACAAATGCCACGTTTTTATTATCATTATCAAAACGCCCTACTTTACTTTTCGATATATAGGTCGCATTGCACGCCAACCCGTCCACATTTATAGGTAGGTAGGTTAAGAACGAGCTACGCTGCGTTTTGGCAATCCGGCAACCGCGCGTCACAATTTTTTTACTCGACGATTCCTCTGACACAGTTTCGGATACCTAGATTGTGGGGCGCGCGCCTTGCACAATTCCCCCGCGGTCTTTGTAACGCGCTTATTTTCATTGACATTTATAGCAACGTTTTGTTTGCAATACGGTTTTTGCCGCCACGTTTTTTTTTCGGGTTAGTTCAATCTTCCACCAAGAGGGGGGGCTCTAGATCCGCTGGTCCGGAGGAAGTTGCGAGGCCATTATTTGTGTTCTTTGCTCCATCGGTCGTTTGATTCTCTTGAATCGATATTATCGATATATCATAGGATCGAAAAAACAGCGTTAAAGATGGTTGGAAGTGTCTGTCATTTTATTTTTTGTAAAATTATATGAAGAATGTCATAGACCGTCATTTCTGAGCCCACTTAAGGTCGTTTTTTTTCGATTATACGGTAGTCCCTTTAGAAGTTTTTATTTAACATAAATGTTTTTTTAAGCAACATAGAGTTGTTTAGTCAGTTATATTCGTTTAGTCATACGATTCGTCAGTTATATTCGTTCCAAATACTATAAAACGTTCCAAATAATATAAAAATATTTAAAAGTCATACCTTGTATATAATAATATATCGAGAAAATATGGTTACGCTCGTTGAATTTGACACTTTATGTCAGTTTAATAATATATTTTTTTGCTTAAAAGCGCTTTACTTTTATCATTTTTTTTTATATTTTATAAGTCTTTTATCTATGCCTTTATGCCTAGGCGTTAAAATGACTTTTTATATTGTCAATCATGTCGCAAAAATTAATACTTTTGTAAAGTTTAAAATATTAAAAAAAATAAAGTTTTTTTTTAATTTGGCCTTTCACAGTCTTTATTTCATATTTATGAAGAGTTCATTATTTAATCAGTTAATAAAATAAAGTTGTTGAAAATGAATGTTTATTGTCAGTTAATAAAAAGCAGTAAATAAACCAAAATCAATTAGGCGATTTAAGTAAAATTACGGTCTTTAAATGCCACAGAAATTTATTTACTAAAACAGAGGATTACTTCACAACGACTTCTGACCTTTCTTTTTATTCAGTTAAAGTTAAATGTTAATATTTATTGAAGATGCACAAGATTGCTGCCACTTACGAGAAACATAAAATTCAGTAGTAGCGAAATGGGCAATGAAGTGCTTGATTCTACAAATAATTCGAAATGATCAAATTTCCTAATACCACTTACCAAAAGCTGCAAGAAAATGAAGAATTTTTTGCCGAAACTTTTGACTGCAACTTAGTAAAAAGTGGTAGACCAAATTATTGCCTTTCGATTATGGAAGGTAGACGTAAGAAGAATCATCTCCTATAGGATTTTGTTTAAATAAGTGCTCATCGAAAAGGGGAAAATAAGGATTGACTGAGCTAATAAGCAATAAGGGATCGAAGCGGATATAAATAACGCGAAGTTAGTCGAAAAAGAGTGACAACACGCCTTCAAAAATCGCATTTTTATCTATCTCTTTTTAATTAGCAATTTGTTACAAAACCATATAAATTATATATCACTATGTTCAATCTATTTCCGTATAGTAAAGGAATTTTAAATTATGTCTTTATTTTGGAGAAAATTTAGACCAAACATAAGGAATGATTTGTTAATGTTTGACCATCAAAATTTTAAAAATAAAGAAGTTGTCTAAAGATGTGCTACAATACGGATGTAGTATAATCCTTTATCTTTAATTTCCTTCTTCATTTGTGTAAAAATACCTAGCCAGTTTTACATAAAACGTTAAATGCCGAACGCTTATTTTGCTACTTTTTCGGACTAGTGAAATGGACTCTTAATGTGACGATAATTAAGACAGTTACCACACTCATTATAACAGTAATCGGTAACATTTGTTCAATTCTATTAGTTCTTGCTGCTTCGTAATAAATAAAGTACGATTAAAGAATGACGAAAACTGGCCAATCCACTCTCAGTTTCATTTCACTGCACTTTCTCATTACTTACTACTATCTCCTCATCCGTTTCTCAATCGATCAAATTCTCGATATCTCTTTGCTCGTTCTTTATCCTTTACAGTCATTATTTCGTAATAGTTGCAAACAGGCCGTTCTTGACCTACTAACAGTGGCCTAGATGAGGGCTTTGGCAGGGATGCGATCAAGCTAAAGAGCCAAAGCCTTAGAAGAAAGAAGCCAGACAAAGAAGGGGACAGGCGCTTAGTTTTATCGGTTTCACGCAAGGCGAAGTGTCGGATTTTATTTATTGGTCGTTAAATATTGGTGTAATTAAAGTAAAATAAATATCCAAGCATTTACGAAAATCGTAAATTAGTTTATTTTATGTCACTGTCTTGAATTACGCGGACCAATCTTTTGACATATACATATACATTAGCACGAGAAAATATATTTTATTCTTCTTCTGTATTTTAGTTTTCTACATAATCTCCTTGCAAAGCTACACAATCATCTATAGAGAAGTTGGCGTCTTTGTCGACAAAATAGTTGTTTACGACCTCAGGCTTTTCGCTGAGAGCTAAATCTGAGCCATACGGAGGGAAGCTACATTTTCTTCATCTGCAACCAACATTTTCTTCATCTGCAGATGTAGTTGTTTTCCTGCAACGTTTGATTTCAACTTGACATTTAATGATGTATATAATAGTGTGTATAGTATTCTTCTGTCTATCAAATTCCTCAAGTAGCAACCTGGAGCAGAACACCAGATGGAACGAACAACCGATGGACCACAAAAATTACAGCATGGTACCCACGAGGAATTAAGAGACCTAAAAGAAGACCAAACCTGAAATGGGACAATGATATTAGGAAATTAGCAGGGATAACTTGGGCCCGCATAGCCAACAATAGGCAACAATGGGTCCAACTACAAAAAGAGTATCTAAATATGTGAGAGGAAGGCAACACCATAATTGGAAATGGTCGAATAAGCTGAGAATGATGATGATGATGAGTATTCTCCTGTAACGATTATCTTCCTCTGTCTCCTCCCTTCACTAAGATAATAGATTAGAATGATTCCATCCCAAAGAGAGTTCCAATTAATTTGTTTAAAAAAAGTTTGTTTCTTTCTTTAAAGCCATTTCCCCTTTAGCAGTCCACCAATCGGATTGCATTTAGGGATTAATCGACATTAAATACTAGAGTAAATTTTTAGTCAACGTCTCCTTTTTGCTGCCAAGGCCCATCTGGACCGGGCCCTACTGGACCGAGCCTACTTTGTTTACGCGGAATCCAAACCGCGGTCTTCGGCCATAGCATGGTCAATGGCCTACCGACTTGGCGAGTGTCTAATCTCATCCGGCCTTGAACCGGCGTAAATGAGCAGTATGTGTCAATAAATTTTTACACTCCATAACTTGCCATGGAACAACAGTCTATCCATTAGTATCGCCTTACGTCGCTTAACTTCGATGATCTATCGGGAACAGGTGTTTTGACGTATTTGGGCTGATGCCCCACCAAAACACTTAATTTATTTTGTCTAATTTGATTTTAGCAATAAGCTTATGTCTAAAAATGTAGTTGACATTTATAATTAATTTTTAAAATGTCATGAGGTGTCTTTTGTGTTAACGGTTTATTGGATTTTTATTTAACTATATTAACTCATTCTTTCTGTTATAACACAAAAATGGCAGATGTATCTAGTGAAATAAATAAAAATTCTTTGTAATGCACAGATAATCTTACAATATAAAAATATTTCTATTTGAAAGCATATAATTATAAAAAACATTTTTTATGATTAAAATACCATGAATATAGAGTCCGCATTTACAACTTATCAAAAACAAAATCAAAAATCTTTAACCAGACTAGCCAATTTAAATGGTAATTAAAAGATTAAAGTAGTTTACGGCAAAAGCGATTTTTCTTTAGCGATTTCTTGCTTAAATGTCTGCTGATTTGCATAAATTATATCCCATTTACGATTTCGTCCATTTCGAGAAACATCTTCGCTTAGAAATTTATGTAATAGGCCGGTCGCGCGCGCTGAAACAGCTGTTAAACTCAGTGGCTATTGTTTGTCTTCGGCTATGTATGTCATGGCAGACTTCTTCGTACGATCAGAATCGCGTGTATTATTTTAAGCGTTGTGTCGAAATAAGAATACAATAATAAAACGTGGCATTATGTTCATAAATCCGAAAATAAAAAGTATGTAATAATAAATTTTCTTAAAATAGTTTTCATTTTTTCGCATAGCTTCAAATGTCATGTAAATAAACATTTAATTGCTTTCTCGCCAGAAAAGAAGCGAACGCTCCATTAACTGGACCAAAACCGTTCTGCTTCCCAAGTGGAAACCAAATCAAGAATCTGGAAGATTCCATCAGTAACCTGGAATGGAAATCCTCCAACGGTTTGAGACACTCGAAGAAATTTCTCAGCACTTTCGACCAGAAAAAATCAAAGATTTTTCTTGATTTAAGTAAGAAAAATCTTCGGATCGGGGGTTTTACCAGTACCAGGACATTTTCCTCAATGAACACCTCAGTAGATTGAAGCTAAGAAACAACAGCGAATGCAGATTTTGGGAAAACACCAAAACACCTCATCACTGAGTGCGCCAAAACGACAACCATTCGTGCCATAACCGTCTCTGATACTGGCTTTTGCCAAAACATGTCGATTCTTTCTCAGATTCAAAAAAGAGTACAAAAACAGCACAACAGAATTTTGACATCAGTCTATCTACCCACACTACACAGTATTTTTGTCCTAATTCCAGCTGTACAACATGTGTAAGAGAAGAAATAGTCAGAAACCTATATGGCAGAGTAAAGAATATCTAAAACTTCATAAAATCATTATCAAAGAAAATTATGAATATAAGAAATTATTTACAAGCAAAATGGGGATACCACAGATTTAATTAGAGCAACTATGAAGAACACTAACAACCAGTTAACCAAAAAACATCAACTCAACAAGAGAATCGTGAAGAAACTGCAATACTGAATGAAGGTAGAAAATATTATATTTTCTCAAGTGAGTGTGGTCAGTGGCGGATACAGAGGGGGCCAGGTCTCCCCCTAAAATCTATAAATTGGGTTAATTATTAGGCTTTTGGGTTAATAAAATAAAAAGTAAATTCCTGTATCCGCCCAGAGTGTGGTGTAACCTATATCAGCGTGTAACCTATGAACATCAAAAGGATGTATTTATAAGAGACTCCGCGAAACCATCGATCGCAGAACATGTAAAGAATATTCAGCTATCGTTCGCCGTTACGTCATCATTATTTGTCAAATATCAGTTTTAGGGTGTGTCTGAGATCAGTTCATATTGTTTAGAAAATCTTAAGTACGTTCCTATATTATTGATTGAGCGAGTTCCGTGTTTTTTTCCGCATCTATTCATTTTTTTCTTGATTCTTCGTCAGTTACGATCCTTTTAATCCCAATCCCTTGGACTGTTGAATTTCCGATTTCTAAAACATCAGCAACTCGCTATATTTTATAAAAACGCTATCAACTGGTATTTTACATAGGAATATTACACTTTTGTATTGTAATTACTTCGTATACGGCGTCCAATGGTAAAAGATCGCGCACACTATACTTACACGGACCAGCACGGACCAGACCAGTAAAATCTACCGGTGAAGGTGACCGTGTTATTTAATAGAGTAGAGCACACTAGACCAGTACCAGCACGTACCGCCACAAGCCACGACCGTCAAAACAGGTCGTGTCGGTCAGGGACAAATATGACCGGCAATATTTATGCCTGGTCGTGCTGGTCCGACCTAATGTGCGCACCGACGAACCAGCACACCTCCACAAACATGCAAATATTGAAGGGTTCGTCAGTGTTTCGAGTACGCTAGCTGGCTCAAGTCGCATGATGTAAGTTAGATTTCGTTTATTTTTGTTCGAACATTTAAATCGTTTTAAATATGAATGAAGAAAAGCTTATTTTACTGGTACAAAAGTATCCAGAGCTGTGCGATACGAGCCAAGCATTTTATATATAGAGACCAAGAAAGAAAAGATGCAATATGGGAGTCGATAGCAAAAAAAATAATCAAATTTGATTTGTGACATTCGAAAATATTGGAAAAACTTTTATTCGAATCTTTTTAATTCAGGAAACAAATGATGAAATTCGCCATATTGCTTTCTCTTTTGATTTATAGGGTAAACCCAAAATCTTCTTTTTTTCTTAGCTTCCTTCTCTTCCTCCTCTTCTTCACACAACATGGCTAAAATAATAATTTCTTCGTCTGAACTACTCATTTTCAATACTTCTATATTGCACGCTCTAGTAGTTGAGCCTTGACAACTGTACTTTTTTCGAAACTCTCGCTTATGTTGCTGGTCTGTGGCGGTAAAGTGTGCGACGTCATGCAGGATGCAGGTTTGTGCTGTGCTGGTCCGTACTGGTCCGTGTAGGTATAGTGTGCGCGATCTTTAAGAGTGTTCTACCAGCGTCTCTTTCTCGAGAATTATTTATAAGCTTAGCAATGAGCTCTTCTTCATTTTGGTTAAATGTTTGAAGCATTTTTGCAATAAAAATATAGAATTTTGTTTTACAGCAACAATCAAATTTTAATTTTCACATTTGAAATGCCGTAATGACGTCACCAATCTCTTTCATCTGGTTGGTAAGTGATTGAGGGAGTTCAACAATATATGACGTGACGTTAAACAATGGCTGAATATTCTATACAGAGCAAGTACAGTTAGCACAAAATACAGTGGCTTGAAGACAAAATAATTAAAAGAGGGTAAACTGGTGTATGAGAAAATTCAAGGAGTTCCGGGACGGAGAACAGAACGTCCTCCGGCATACAGGTATCGAAACCGATAGGCCTGTTCCCGACTTTAGATTATGCACGAAGTAATTACTGTTCCAACGATTTTTGCAATATTTGCATTTGCTATGAAGAAGATATAAAAAAATTGGTCAAGTGCGAGTCGGACTCGCGCGCGAAGGGTTCCGTACCATTCATTATCTATACAACATTAGACACTATATTATTATAAACTTTTTTCCGATTTGCTGAAATTTTGAATGCACGTATAGGTAATTAAAAAAAATGAAGAAACACATTAAATATACTAAAAATTGCATTAATCAATAATAAATATGTAAAAAGTAAAAATAAATATGTAAAATAAAAAAAAACGATTAAAAAAAGTCGCCTTGACTAGGATTCGAACCTGCCTTACTACGGCTCCAACGTCATAGCAGCGTCAAGGTACTTACGATTTAACCACGCGGCCACCGAGGACTTGAAAGATTCTATGTAAAATTATTACTTAAAAGATAATGTTTAGTGAAAGTCCTTTTTTATTTATAAACATTTATTTAATTCTGTTTTTAGTAATTGTTCTTATAGCGGCAACATAGATACATTATCTGTAAAAATTTCAACTGATGTCTAGCTATAACGGTTCATAAGATAGACCTTTGTGACAGCCAGACGGACGGAAGGACGGACGGACAGCGAAGTCTTAGTAATAGGGTTCCCGTTTTTACCCTCTGGGTACGGAACCCTAAAAAGAAAATAGAGAGTAAGATTAGTTATTAAAATGTAGTAATGAACAAAGAGAGTAGAAAGAGCACGGCAACACGCAAGCTGCCGCCATCTTTAAGTTATTTAAATACGGCTCAATTTGGTAAAGGAAGAATTGGGCAATCGCTTCGGCTGGCGGCTGTGGCCGGTCCAAGATTACGGCGTTCGGCTTGGTCGGGCATTCGGGTCGCGGACAATATTGCACACGTTGTGTACCCACGGTACGCCGTATAATCGATCTGTCCCATATTTCTGTCATCGGTGGGCACGACTGCGCTAATTAACCCGTCCGTTTTTCGTCGCATTTGAATGGAAGGGACCCTAATTTAATTAACGAGCTACGCAATGTCCTTCATACACAGGATGAAATATCTACTCAATAAGTGATTTTATTTGTTTATTATTGATTATTTGTTTAAGTTTTTGAATTTTTTAAAGTATAAAAAATTAACATGCTACACAACGTCTTTCAGACTAGAGTTGAGAAGAAAAATCCAAAAAAATATACCGTTACAAATGATGCGAAGCCACAATCTTAACCGATCAGGACCCGAATTCTGGAACTCGACATAAAAACGTTATGCTTTCAAAGCGATAAGCGACTTTCGAATACTTATTTGATTAGCGGAACACCCAGCAGTCGATTTTGGCATTTTCGTTGCCGTGCGAATCGTGTTCTGGATGCGCGTTGAGCACATATTGACAGCATCGCAATTTCTCGCATCTCAAATATCTAACAGTCAATAGAACATGCTATTTTTTTCAAACGTCACAAATAATTTTTTAAACAATTTTAAACGTTCCAAATAATATAATAGTTATATTTTATACAAGACGATAAAATGGTATTTCATCGTCGACCGAAAAGATTAATTCACGAGCGATAAAATTAGCGAGTGAATTAATTTCGGGAGACGATAATGCAATTTTATCGCCGTGTATAAAACAATATTGTTTTCCATATCGAGTTACGTTTTAAAAAATATTCAGAAATTATTATTTCAAGGAATTTATTACGAGAGTAGAAAAAAGATTGTGCTAGGTTGGCGTTGGTTTCTATGTAATTTGACAAATAAATAAAGCTGTCTCTTTAGTTTTCAGTTTTGAGTCAATATTTTTTAATTCTCTTTCGTGTCGATTACTGATTGAATGGAGCCATAAATGGCTCAAAAATAAGTAAATTACCAACAGATATTCAGGCTGAGGCGACAAACGCCATATCCAAACTACTTCCATTTAAATCCCGAATAACTTATGAAAAGGAATACAAAAATTTTCAAAAATGGAAGCAATTAAAAAACGTGCGAGAAGAAATAAAGTTTTTAACCTATCCTCGCTGTTAAAGTATCATTTAATCTACCCTTGCGGATAAAGTACTATTTTATCTACTATTTTTGATAGACGAATACCGTTTTTTGTGCCGTGTATATTTACTATTTACCAAATATTATTTCTTTTTATTCCAACGATATTGTTAAAATTCTAAAACGGTAGCTGTTCTGGTATTATTCTTATTTGAATTCGACTTCTTAACGGCCACTGGGTATTAATTTCATAATTTTATTTTAGATATAATTTATGGCGTTACTAAACATAAGTGAGTGGGCTGGAAAATAGCCGTATTTATAGAGATTTAAATATTTATTACTGTAATTAAGCATAAAGCGACAGTTGCTAATGTCGGAGTGACACATGAAGTATATGTATTACGACCGGGTTTAAAAAATGTAATATATCAAATAAATCGAAAACCTGCATTGAATATATCAAACTAGTTTATCGAAACTTAAAATCAAGGGAACTGATAACATACCCTGTAACAAAAAGATATATAGTCCGACACTGATGAGTTAACGTTGGCATGTTAGGATAATGGTGTACCACAGTCATAATGGTGTACCGCAAAATGGAATGCATTAAAAATGGATTTGTCAAAAAAATCAACAAACGAGGACTAAGTTCAAATTTAGTTTTAGTTTTTTTTTCGTAAAAATATATTTTTTTGCTTTTAGCATAAAGTAATTCCTATGTTGCAGTTCTGATGGAAGGCTGTAATTGTGTCTCCATTGTCTTTTATTAGTATGTAAAGTTTGTAATGATATGCCTCATAGTCGTAAATTAAAACAGCCAAAATCAGGAGATACGGATTTGGTAAAACGCAAATATCGATTTCCCTAACGGACTTTAAAACTTTTAAACGCGACTACTTCATGTATGTAACTAAATTTTAAAATAAAGTTAAATTAAAATTAAAGGTTACAATGATATAGATCCGAAAGAACCGGAACCTGGATGATAGTTGCAGGCAGATGGTATGCAAACGATGTCTATGGGCTATCATTATTTACAATTTTAGTTCTTTAATAAATTGGATGTTTATAAGTAACTTTTAGTGTTTAATGTCTTTTGTAAGTAACAAATGAGGGGTTCAGAAGAGAACTCGATCAAGTCCTAGAAGATAATTATGGAGAAAATGAGAGTTAAAGTTTTTTAATGTTACTTAATTAAAATAAAACAAGCTGGAAAAAAAGACACAATGCTTTAATACATTTTAAATAGTAATTGCAAACTAAAGTAACTGAAAATACAACTGTGGTCATTTTTAAGAATGTTTCTTTATATTTTTTTTAACTCTGAAAATATTTGAAATTTTAGATAATAGAATTTGTTGACTTCGCAGTGTCTATTAATAGTGTTTTCTTCGATTTTTATAAAAATTATGGCATATAGGCGGGATAAAGGGAAGATCTTTCATGTGTTGCCTTTTAGAGTGTATTACGTTACGTCTATATGAAGTGATAAGATTTTTCTTCCTCGTGAAGTTTTATTCAGATCAACAAAATCAGTCATCAGTTAGATATCTAAGTATTTGTAAGAAAAATAGAAATACTGAAAATAATGATAAATCAAACGACTTTCAGAATCGATAGAATCAGACCTTTCAGATGGCTGATAATCTGAATTACTTGATGTAAATGGTTGAGACTTTGTTTCATTATCATCCATTTTATAAAAAAAATAGCTGTAAACTTTAGCACGTATGTTAAAATCGAGCACAGCGTTAAATTTAAATTAATTTTTAAGGAACCAAGAGAATATTCAGAAACCAAACAGAAACAGGCTATACCTGCTTAATGCGTGAAGTATGACTTGATTCATTTCCATACTGGAAAAAACAATATTTTATAAACGTATAAAGGTTGATTCTCACTATACCTTCCGTTTCCATTCCATATCCGTTCCGTATTTTTTATTGTATTGACGACGTAAGCTTCCGTACCGTGTCAGTTCCATACTTTTTATTGTACAATTTATATCATGACGAAAGTTTTATTTTAAAATTTGTATCTTTTGAAAAAGGTAATAGATTTAATTAAGAGGTGAAAGAATAAATAAATATCAGCAAAATTTTAACAGAGCTGGTACAAATGTAAGAACTTGACAACGCTGTTTCCGATACGCTTCAGTCCGTCCGCCAAAAAAATGTATCGAAGGATAGTGTGCATTGTTCTATTTATTTACATGATATAATATTTTATGTAAACGGAAGGGAGCTGATATGGAAGGTATAGTGAGAATCAACCTTAAAGATGATTAACTTAAAATAGTAGGAAATTGACCTTGATCCATTTTAATTCTGACCACTCCAAATAAATAACCAACAATATTTAGCCATGTATAGTACAAAGCACTCAACTATCTGGAAATACTGACCTTGAGATCCTTGAAAAAGACAGAATTCCTCGCCCAGTCCACTTGCGAGAACAAGTTCTGATCTAAAACTTTACACATGAGTTCGAACAAATCCACCTCGCACTGATTGTACGTTTGGCTCTGCAAGAGTCCGTAGAGCGAATTCTGCCACTCGCGGTCGTCGATGGCCTGCACGAAGTCGCGGATGAGGGGTGAGACTTTGCCTTGGGGGCCGCCGCCGCCTCCGCCACCCGGTACCACCGTCTCGAACTGGAACGCCTTGGGGCTGAGGGAGTGAGGCGACGTGGTGGTGGAGTTGGCCGCGCCCCACAGCTTCTGCTCGATGCTGGCGTTGGGGGGCGCGGAGCCCTGCACGCCGACGATCTGGAGAGCGGGCTGCTGGGTGCCGGGGGGCATCTGCATCTGGGAACTGACTTGGCCGAGGGCGACAGCGATGGGCGAGGGTGAGGAGTCGGGGGACGAGGTCAGCGAAGACACCTGGAAACAAATATTAACAATTAATTCACTTTTCGAAAACAGCCTCTATACTATCCCCGAAATGTTTTACGAAATATTTCTGGAAATATTTCGTAAAACATTTCGCAATGGTTTTTTTTTCGCAGATTTCTGGAAATAGTACGATAAATATAAGATTAACAATAAAAAAACAAACAACCAATCACGGTCGGTCTCGATCTATTTCAGGAAACGTGGGAAACTAATTTTTATAACACTGGCTTATATTTATCGTACTTTTTTGTGAAATAGCACGACACAATCAAGCTCAAACGTTGTGGTAGCTTCAGAAACAATTAAACATGGAAAAACTGATATAAAAACAGTTATTCCTCGAAGGTTACGCAAGAATATTTAGTTTTAATCATTGGCTAATATTATTAATTACAATAAAGTAAAAAATATAAAACAGTGACTAGCTGGCGGTCTACCATTTATCGGCTTATAATCCACGGTATTGCGCCTCATGAACAAAATATACACAAAATTATTTAAAAAATCGTCTAATTATTTAGTTATTTCTGGTTATGGTAAAGTAAACTATAGTCTGTAGCAAAGTTTAGTTTACGAATTTGGTTTTGTTTTCCTAGTTTTAATTGTCTAAATTCCTGCATAATAAATACTAGTTGAATGGATTTATATCAAACCATGCTGGGTGCTAATGAAAGTATCGTTTAGATTTCTCTTAACAACAATAACATTTAAAAAATATCCGTGGACCATTCTTTTGTTGTCATCGGGTCAGTCAATAATTTTCCCAATCAGCTCGATATATTAATAACGTTACCAGTATTACTCATCAAGCAATACTACTGTTATATTAATCAATTAGGGCCGTAAACAAACATATCATATACAATTTTATAATACTAATTTATTATAATAAAATTAAATCATAAAAATATTGTAATTAAGTATATTCCTGCAGTTTAAGTGAAAAGTTTTGTTCCTAAATATCTATATGTATATTAATTTTGTGGAATATTTATCAATATAACATAAAACGAGATGTAATTAACGAAATATCATCGTAACAACAGCTATTTTAGAAATGTCTAGGTTTACTTATTTCACTGAGATTTATGAAAAAAAAATTCTTTGCCTTAGATACAGATACCGCCACGTTTTGAAAATAGCTCAAAACAAAACAAAATTGAACGAGGCAACAAAAAACGCAAAAAAGATCCCCCACGCTCCCCTCACGAGTAGTTTTCAGGCGCTTTTAAGAATCGAAAGTAAGTCGAGGCAAACCGAAATGGGCCAAGACAACTGGAAATAAATCGAAATGCGACCTTGATATGTTTCGAAGAGTTCTTCGCATAGTGTAGAGGCTGTTTAAGATATTACTCTAGAACAGTGATGGTGAGTGACATAATTTATATTGATTTGTTTTAACAGCCTTGTAATGGAGTATCAAAGAAATAAAAAACGATAATTGATTGATAAAGGAAATGTAAGTAGCAGTAACACCGTCCATTTCAAGTCGATCTATTTTTAAAATGAGAATTTGTTAGAATTCTGCAAAATCTGAGTTGTTAGGCGCACTCTGTATGTTATAATCTATTTCCTTGTAGAATTTCCTATATATGTCTCCAATTTATCAGTAAGTATTATCCTGTTTTAAATAAATAATAATTAAATATATATAATAAAAAATATAGCATAGATATATATTTTAGAAAATGTTAAGAATCATTATTATAATTAAGCCGGGACCCCATTAGCCAACACCCGACGTGATGCCACGCGATGCCACGTTATCCCACGTGTTGCGACGTGGGAATAGGTGTACACATTAGGTAACACGTGTTAACACGCCTGAAATTTTTATTAGAGTTAAAAAAGTTGTCACTAGGGATACGAAAATAGTAGAAATATCGATACCCATACCGATATTATAATCATAATACCTTAACTTCACAATCTGCATTAACCTTCTTTCCTTAATTTTTGATTATTAAATTTTAAAATTAATAATAGAATTCATATTCTTACTGATTGAACACTCAAAAAACATTTTTGTTTTCTATTGCATTCGAAAATATCCGTTAGAAAAGTTATAACACTGTTTGATTCAAGCAGTTCTTCCAGTGACGAAGAATTTTTAGAAGTGTACAGGTGCTGCTATTGTATTAGAAAGTGCAAAAAAAAAAGATTTTGGGTACACAAAATAAACAAAAAACGCAATAAATATGGTGCCTTTGATACGCTAATTAAAGAACTCGAAGCAGATCCTAATCGGTACCATATGTAGTTTTGTATGGACAGAGAACAATTTGAATATTTACATAACCTCGTGGAATGTAAAATTAAAAAAAGGACACTTGATTTAGAAAATGTATTGGAACAAGGGGACTAGAGAGGCAGGCGGGGAACAACACGCCGTAACACACATCGGTGAGATCTGGGACCGACGAATCGACCATCACACGTGTCATAGCGTGTTATAGCGTCGAATGTTGTGGCGTGTTGCCTAGTGTGTACGCAATACATGTAATTAAATGGAAAAACATACGCACTGATCTTCATGACGTGGGTAGCATGGCACCGCGTGGCGTAGCGTGTTGGCTAATGGGGTCCGGGCATTAATGTTGTCTGTATGCTGGTATGTTCGTGAGGAAGCGTATTAAGTTCCACTCAACCGTTTGTTTTTAAGAATCATAGTTTGTATTTATTTTTCGAAATATTGCTAAAGTTACACAAAGGTTTTTCAAAGTGAAACTGGGTAATCATTAAAGGATAATAGTTTTGAATTTTAGATATCACTGATAATAACTACATTTATCTTTACTACAAAAGCAGGTTTAATTGTCGGTTCAAACAAAAGACCTCTTACATGCAATCCAACGAAATATAGAGCACTGTTACTGAAAATAGCCCATGGAAATCGATTTCTAGGCCGGGAGTATGTTGTGCTCGACCTATTACCCAACGATTAACGCCGTCGAAACGATTGCTCAAAGTGCGAGTCAATATTTAAACAAATTATTTAACTGGTATAAGCCTCTTCAAAACGACTTGTTGAAACGCAGTGACACAATATTAGACGCTGTGTATTGGTTACAAATATTAGTCGTTTGGTAACATACGCGTTACCTAAAATTTAACGAGCTTGCTGTTTGATGTTTAGCTAAAAGAAGTTTTGACGTTACTATATAGGAAAAGAACTATATTATGGAAAAATATCTAATTATCTTCCAGAAATTAAGGAGATCATGATAAAGTATTTAAGAAGAAAGTTGATATTAACCATTATTACATGACACACCCTGTACAAAAAGTTTTTGTTGAAGAAATGCGCAACAATTAAAGGTCCAAATGATCGATTCGTTAAATAATACTAGTTATTTTTTATACAAGACGATAAAATGGTATTTTAACGATAATGCAATTTTATCGTCGTGTATAAAACAATATTTTTTTTCCATAGCGAGTTACGTTTTAAAAAATATTCAGAAATTATTATTTCAAGGAATTTATTACGAGTAGAAAAAATATTGTGCTGGGTTGGCGTTGGTTTCTATGTAATTTGACAAATAAATAAAGCTGTCTCTTTAGTTATCAGTTTTGAGTAAATATTTTTTAATTCTCTTTCGTGTCAATTTCTGAATGAATTGGAGCCAGAAATAGCTCAAAACAAATTAAGTTAATTACCAACAGATATTCAGGCTGAGGCTGATAAACGCCATATCCAAACTACTTCCATTTAAATCCCGAATAACTTTAAGAAACTTTAATAACTAAGAAATAAAGTTTTTAACCTATCCTCGCTGTTAAAGTATCATTTAATCTACCCTTGCGGTTGAAGTACTATTTTATCTACTATTTTTGATAGATATAAGATAACATACACTTTTAACAGTTGCTATGGAAAAAATAAAAATTATTAATTCTTTCACAAAAATTTTCCTGTTTGTTCTTTTTCCCCATCTTTACAACTAATCATAGCATCTGTAAAATGACGACCTTTCTGCAAAGAAAGTAGAAGAAAAACAAACAACAAAAGTTTGAGCATAAAATTAAATAATTTCTGATCAGAAAAGTAGAGATAAAACGAAAGGTATCACCCACTTCTCTCTCTTTAACAAAGCTATTTGAATAATTTTATAATAATAAAAACTGAGGCTGATTGCAAAAAGATAATAACACCACTGTATTCGGAAATAACATAGGCTTTGTTTTTCGATGCACACACACAGTAATGAACAGAATTACACCATCTTATTACTCATCTTCATCATTAATAATAGACAAGCTTAAATATCAATAGGCATTTATGTTAATACATTTGAATAATAATCACGATAAAAGATAAATAAAATACAATATTTGTATGCAACCTCATTATTCTTTTTCAGTAAATTTCAGCAATCATTAATTTTATATCTATAATTTAACTGTTCCAAAAAAAGAAGCCAAATTTTCAATATCATATATTGTTTTTATATTTATGAATCCTTGATTCAATTTTTCAGCAATATTGATCGTGTTTTTAGAATTTCGATGATTATTAGATATCAGAATCAAGTTGTTATTATTAACGAACTGTTACTTATAAATAACAGGTCCCAGTAGTTGTTAGCTCCAAAAAATAACAGTTATAGAGATAAAGGTGTGACCACAGCGACTGCTTACTCAAAACTAACCCCATATAACAGTTGTTACTTCCAAAAAATAACAAGCATGAAAATAAGAGTCCGCCGATAGCGACTATGTGATGTCGAGAGCGCATCTCTTCGGGTTTTACCAAGCTCTCATCCGTTGTTGCTTCCAGAAAATAACAGATATCAAAATAACAGTACGAAAGCACTTTTTTTTGCGATGTGAAGTCAAAATCACCGCGCCACGAACTTCTCCTAAGCTTTCAAAGCCTATGGGAAGCTTTCTTTTTGCTGCTTATTGTTATTAGAAAATATTGTCTAACTAGTTGAAGCCTGGCGCATCCGCCACGATATCAGGAAAAAAATACTTTTTATTTTTTAACTAAATGAAAAACAAAAAGTCCGGCGACGACAGTTTTTAGAAGAGCCAATTAGCTATCTTTTAGTTAAAAGCAACTTTCTAGAGCAAGTCGTTACTTCAGTAGAGACGACACATCGGTTCCGATCATACCGGATTGTTAGTAAATAAATTAAAAATTACTGTTAGTAAGACTGTTAGTATTGTCTTATTAACGTTGGTGGCATTGTAGGAAAATACTTAATTTTATTGAGGCTGTTTAATTTTTCTAAAAGCATAAATGAAGAAGCATTATATTACTGACTTTATCACCATGTACTGGGATACTTACCTGAGGTATTTGTATTTCCTGTTTAATATGAATATTGGCGAAGGGAGACGTTCCAGGTTGACTGTTATACATTACTTCTGGACCTGCCAGCTGACCAGACCCCTGAGCGTCTGCGCAGCCAGCTGTCTTTGCCTCATGATCTGCAGTTTGCGCGCCCTGTCCCTCTTGTACATGGGTCCGAATTTGTTTCTTCCTCCTCGCATCCGATCTGCTCGTACAGCTGGAAAAATATATACAATATTAATAACATGGTAAACCATTCCAGGTGGTAATAAAAAAAAAACAATTTTCCTCTTAGAGTTAGAAACAAACCTAATACTAAAAATACGAAATAGAGTAAAGAAAAACATATTTTAAGTTAACGTGTCTCTTTTTTGCTGCTAAGGCTAATCTGGAAGGGGTCTATTTTGTTTTCGCGGAATCCGAACCGCGGTCCTCGGGTCATATCATTGTCAATGACCTACCAACTTAACAGTGCCTAAATCAACTCTAACTCATAAGATATCCTATAAAGTTATATCTAACTTTATGTTTTGTTAAGCAATACAAAATGTATGAAGTAAATTTCAGTTTTTAAATTGAAAAAATATGTTTTATTTTTTGTTTTTTAGACGACCATACCAACAGGTACGGTAGGCTATTAAGATCGACAAAAAAAAGTTTTTTTAATTTCACTCAAAATGAGTTATTTGGGTCATAAATGACCTAAATACAAAATATTTTCATGGTGTCTGTCTGTCTGTAACACGATAACTCAAAAACCGCTAAACCGATTTTAACCAAATTTGGCACAAAAATACTGTGGCACCCGAGAATCTGGCCATTAGTTTTTGGTGGGGTGAGGGGTTGGTAAGGGGGTATGCGAGGGGGTTAAAAATTTTAAAAAATCGTAACTCCAAAATTACAGTAGCTAGCGAAACGCGGTTTTCAATTTAAGATTAGGAATAATATTTGCAACAAAATTTGTAATAACATCAAAATCAGTCAAAGTCGCAGTTTTTGAGATAAAAAAAATTGGAAAAATTCCTTTACTTTGAAACTAAAAGAACTGCCTACCAACTTTTTATTAACATATTTTAGTATGGGCGGCTATACGTGCCTCCCGGCGCCAATTTTTTTTTACTAGTAAGAGTTCGTCATTAAAAATGATGTACAACAAAAATTCGGAGTTAGTTAAAAGTGTCTTAATTAATTTCACAATCAATTTTTCATAGCGAATTAACAAATGCAGTTAATTGTGCTGATGCAGGCTGAAAATGATCATTATTAAACAGAAAATTAATGAAGAAACATCAATTTAGAATATAAAAAGTATTTATCAAAACATAAATATTGGATAAAAACTACGTTCATTTATGTCATAAAATACAGTGTGTTCCATTTGAAATAGTGGAGACCTAGCCTCATCTTTGCCTCATTGTATATACGGTCCTGGACACTCTATTTCCTTGATCTGTATTGTAATGCATGCGACAGAGATAAATGTAAATGACTGATTGATAGACAGAGAGAGACACAAAATAAAAGCGCCGGTTGCCGGTTCGTAAACTATTTAAAAAAAAACTTTCATATATATTACTGAAATGAAGATAATATATCTAAGCGAAATATAATCTATTACAGCTGTAGGAAAATGAGTAACTAATAAGAAAAAATAAAGTTCCAAGCCTAGACGCAACGTAATAATAAAGCCACCGCAAAATATATAGCCATTGCATTTAAAAAAATACATATCTAGTGTAAAATTATTTTTGAATGACGAAATCTGGAAATACATCAATTTTAATGTAATTTCGATGTTTTTACAGTCATTACCAAAATATTTACTTATTAATCTCTATAGTACTTTGTCTCTCGAAAACGATTTTGATGGAACTGTAAAGAGAAACCATGCAAGCAGCGCTGGTATATAAACCCAGAAAAGAAGTGAAATCAAAATGTGTCGAAACGGTATGCCGCATTGCAACGAAACATTTTAACTTTCATTTTTGGAAGCGCATGTTTATTATCAACATGTTGGGCAATCAATCTGACCCACCTTATAAAGATTTTTTTCTGTTAAGTTAACAATAAACCACTAACGGAACAAGAAACAATTTAATAAACCAATAAAAAGAATATAAATTATATAGATAGTATCATAAAGATCATTCAGAGTAAAAAAGTAAAAAATATATCTACGAATAGCATCAAGCGAAAGATATGTCAGTATGGACATGAGATTGTAATTCTTAAACAAAAAGTACCCTAGGGTCGAAAAAAAATAATGGCGTTTGCGCTTACTGCCAATTAGCCAAGAAGGTTTAATGTAATTATGTGTGTGTGTGTGTTTATACTGAGTAAACGTTATATTTAAATGGTGTAGTTTAAAATTCGAGAAAAAATAATTATTTGAAAATAGATTTGTGTCTATTCATATTTCGGCAGATTTCACACCTTGGACGAACTTTGATAATAATAATATAAGATAAATATTGAATATGATATTTAATTTTTTCACGATTAATTATATGGTGTGAAATTCAAAAACTATTTAAAAAGTAAATAAAACACAGTAATAAAACAACAGGGTGTAGAGGCAAACTCGGTGGCGTAGAGGTACAGGCTATCGTCTACCAATCAAGGTTGTGGGTTCGAATCCTACACCCGGCATTTCATCAGCCGACTATTTTTATTAAAATAAAAATAGTTTGGGTACCTAGGTCGACTCAGCCTTAAATGAGTACTTGGGATTTACAATCCTGAGGTAATAATAGGCGGTTGAAGCCTAGTGCTAGCCACATTACCTTCCTTGTATACCGAACGGCTCTAGCATGGCAAGCTGTACCTTGCTCTCCCAAGGCGTTAAACGCTATATACGGCAGCTATTATTATTATTATAAATGAAACAACCGATTGTAAGTACCAGTTTTTTGAATTATAAAAGAAAGCAACTTAATTGATTATTATAGCCTCCTAAAAACACGAAGGGGTCTGTCAAAGGAAACACGGTCTACTGATCACGATGATTCCGAACTTTGGTATGAGAGATTTTTTTAAATACGAGGTAATCTAAAACGGTTTCGTGATGCAGTTTGAATACATACAATTTTCGAATACATAAAAAATTAGTTTGGTTTTCCTTTAACACGCAGTCTTAAAATTATATCACATTATTGTGTCTCATTTTCAAAAATTCGAGATTTACTCAATAAATATTGATTCTAGGTGTATTAAGTACTTCACAAAAATTGTTGATGTAAAAAATAAATTTTATTTTTACGTCAGGAATCTCCCTCCCCACGAGAGATGACACATATTTTTTGAAACACCCTGTATGTTATAGAACAGATTATAGTTTAACTTTCAATACCCCGTATTTCATTCTAATGAATTCACTCAAAATAATGCAATAACCCTACAATACAATTTTTTCTTAAAAATACTCGAATGACGGACTGGTTGAATTAAAATTGGAACAAATTTTAATTCAACCAGTCACCGAAAAACATCGCCTGCTGTAGACTGCATTTTGGTTTTGGACGTACTTTCGGGTTTTTACAAACAGCCGACCCGGCTCATAAAATTACAACATAAAATTGATGTTTAATAGTCCGTTGCTGACGAAAACAATTCCTAGAAAATGAGACAAACCAGTTTTTGGTGTAATTTACTTTTTTTCTTTATTGTTAAAATATTCCCGGAACATTTTTAAATGAAAATAATTAGATCTAGTTCCCATTTCGTAATTATTAATAAACACAAAGAATGAAAGTTAAGTAAAAATAGTCACAATTAGGGCATTCAATCCCGGGATCCCGTTTCCCGAGATCCCGGACATTTTTTCAATCCCAAAATCCCGGGATTTTCGGGATTCATCATTACATTTTTTCCTT
The DNA here is from genome assembly GCF_002938485.1 of Sitophilus oryzae. Classification (NCBI taxonomy): domain Eukaryota; kingdom Metazoa; phylum Arthropoda; class Insecta; order Coleoptera; family Curculionidae; genus Sitophilus; species Sitophilus oryzae. The sequence goes on along the minus strand of NW_022146948.1, from coordinate 736,519 downwards.
AATTTAAATCGTACACAAGTCTTTCATGATAGTACAATATGCGCTTATAAACAACCCTGAATGTATGGCAACAACATAATGTAATGAGATATGATAACATCGATTTACCTAAAATAATATTCCGGGAGATGGAATTCTTCGAAAATGGATCTGACCGAGGTTTCCACTTGCAGTTAGCCTATGACATGCTGATAATTATTCCTCCAACGAGTGTGGATCAGAAATGACATTTTCTATTGCTGGAATGTTGTGCAGTAAAATCAGATCTGGTTTGAGTGATACTACTCTTGATCAGCTTGTTTTTTTTAAGAATTTTTTTCAAACAACATGTTTAGATCCTCATATTTGTTACTGCATGTGCACAAGTTGTTATTTTAGTATTTTCGTATCTTACATAATCCTGTGTTATGCTGTGTCTGTTCTTCCAATCCCGGGATCCCGGGATCGAAAAATTATAATCCCGAAATCCCGAGATTGAATGCCCTAGTCACAATAGGATCAAAAAAAATTTAATTTAAATTCATTTTTTCCCTACGAACTCTTCAGATTAATATAAAGTTATCGCCTATTATCAGAATATTATAATTAACCCAATTAACAAGTTGAATTTAAGGACATTAAGTAATTGAGTAGTAAATAAAAAATAACTCTTAATCCCAACAATTATTCAAGTGTCGACAAAATTAAGCGAGCTTATAAAAATACCAGAAATGATGGCTAGCACAAGATCTGTAGATAAATGTTTTAACATAAGGCATTAACATCTTTTTCTATTCCAAAAACTTCAATTTGTATTTATTATTGCAAATTTATTATACAGGATGTCCCAGAAATAAATGCAAGTATTTTAAGGGCTGGTAGATCTCGATAAAAGAAACATATTTTCTCTTTATCGTTTTTTAAATAAGTCCAAAGTCCAAAATAACGGGGTTATTTTACTTTGAAAATTAAAAAAAATTTTTTTTAAAATTTTGAGAACCACTGGATCTTTTCTGAATCTTCCTTCTTGTATACTTAATCTATTACCTATGTTGCCATATTATCAAGAAATTATGTTTTTAATTAAAAAGTAAAAAAAATTCAAAAATTTCGAATTTATTTTTTTCATGAAAAAAACCTCATAGGCGTGTTTCTGGGGTTGAACTATACTACCAGTTAAAATACTTGCACTTATTTCTGGGACACGCTGTATTGTATGATACTATAAAATCTTTTTGGCTAATATCTACATTTTTTTGGCTTTTGAAAAAAACATTAATAAAAGATGAAGAGAATCCCAAAAACATTTTTCACCGAATTTTCAGATCAAAATTATTCGAATTTTAAGAGATAAAGCTGGTTTTCCATTAAAGAAACATACATATACTGTAAATAATGAATTAATCATGATCAATACTAGAAAACAGTTACGAAAGATATAAATAGAAAAATCAGTTTATTAAAACAGCATGTACATACCATATCCACATAAACGTGTTTTTACATCTCCAAATGATTATTTATGCCGTTTGTAAATTATACGTACACATGTAAGCTTTTAAAGCTCTCGTGGCGTTGCAATTAACGATATTTAATTTGCACCGGTATCTGAGCCGGCCGAACCAGATCGACCTTGTCATACTTCGATAATACCAAGGAGAATATTGTAATTAAAGAGTACCTAAAATGATTTACAGATGATACCATATGTAGTGAAATAATTCTTGCTTATTTGAGAATATCTAATTGAATGAATAAAATTGTGGTGTGAGCAAATTTTCACTTACGTCTTGTCTTTAGGGATGTCAATCCCGAAAGGTTATCAAAATCCCGGATTTTGGGATTTGTCGCTCAAATCTCGAAAAAAAAATCGCTCAAATCTCGGGTTTAAAATTATCAGTGAAATACCTAATATCATAAAAAAATTAATATAAATATAACAAAACACGAAAATTAACAAAAAACTCTTTAAAAAAAATCATATGACCAAACAAATTTTAACAAACAAATTATAGCTACAAATTTTTAAAAAAATAGCGCAAAAATATTAATGCGTCCAAAGTTTCATCCCCCAGTCTTGAACGTATCTTATTACACAGGATCCCTGCCGAAGAAAAACATCTTTCAGATTCCACGCTGCTGGCCTGAATGGTTGATAAAAATTCAAAAGCTTTTGGAGATTACGTCCCCGACTACGACCATTTGAAAATAATTCAATTTCTTGGGTAATAATGTCGAACAATCGCGTCTTATTACTTCTTTTGGTTTTATCGGCTTTGAAGATTGTTGTAATGCTTTCTGCAGTTTAACCTTTAAAGGTTCATCATCTTTTCTTCCAGAAGTTCGGCAATGGGGAGCTCATCCTCTTCGCTGTCGTTGCTGGTTCCTCTTCTAGAAGTATCTGATGAATTGTCGAGCTCTAGTCTGATTAAAAGCTTTTCTATCTCTGATTTAATTAGGGAAACATTAAGTTGTTTAGTTTCGAAATTAAGCAATTTACTCTATGACATGAGAAATCGGTATTTATATAATTCAATCCCGGGATTTTTCGAGGCAAATTTTCTTCCGGGATTCCGAGATCCCGGGATTGACATCCCTACTTGTCTTGTCAGATATAGTCAGATGATATAATATGGAGACTTGCAACTGGCGTAAACGACTGACAACGCCTTCGGCTGAACCGAGATTAGGGATACACGTGATGCATCGGGGTTTCTGAAAATCATTAGTGTTTCCATAGCTAAACTTCGATGTTTTACTATTCTACACTACTATTTTTCTAATGCTATTTTACAACGATATTTTCTAAAAAATACATAGCTATCTATTCTAAATCTTTGACGTGTTGACAGACATTTCACAAGCTCTAACTTTTGCAACTTTTTGAGCTAGAATATTAATTAAAAACATCTATATTTGATATCAATTAAACTTTTAGTTATGTAAATGAGGGCGTCATTTTTAAATTCATTGTTGCCAACCATGTACATAATCGGCGCCGTGCTAACTAATTGGAATTTAAATTTCGCGCTGGGGATTCAAGTGGTAGCTCTGCTGTAAAAAATGTCAAGTTGCCGCATTTATTTATTTCCTGGTATTGTCATCCGTTTTGACACTTCAGTTTTGTATTACGAGTTTTCTCTTTTAGTGTGAAGTGTACAAGAAGCTTAATAGTCGTTAAAAAATCATCGCAACTTTATTAGAATATTCTGAAAGGGAAAGCGGTAGTAATGGCCCTTTATGTCCCTTAAGTGCTGTTAAGAAGGTGAGTTTTGTTGATGTAAATAATACTGTTTATATATTTATAATTCATTTATTTTTGTTTCCTAAAATATTTTGATAAATAGAAAATATAGAAAAGTTGGCGAAGATGATGTTAAATTATTAGATTTTTGATCTCAATCTCGATTCTAAGATACCTTCACCAACTTTATTTTTTGTAACTTTGTTTACGCGGAATCCGAACTATGGTCCTCGCCCATATCATGGTTAATAGCCTACAGACTTGGCGAGTGTCTAAATCGACACTCATTCAAAGCTTCAAACCGGCGTGAATGAGCAGCGTGTTTCCAGACGGTCATCATCGTCTAAAGCCACTTAATTTCGGTAATCTATCGGGAGCCGGTGTTTCGACGTAGCTGGGCTGTCGACTCCCAATGGAGTGCAAAATAAATAAAAACGAAATCTAGAATTTTATTTTCTAAATATCCTCGAAAAAAATCGTTTTTTTTTGTTAGGATTAAGATTTCGAAGCATGAAAATGTGTTGGTGTACTGTGGTGAATTAATGTTTTATTTTGCTGTTGTTAACTTGTAACACCAAAGGTTCCAACCCCCAACTGTAAACTTAATACGTATTGTGGAAAATGTAGTGTTCGATATATTTAATTTTATTGTTTCAAACGGTTTTATAAGCGAAGTCAAAGAAACTTTTCGAAAATCATCTGTTAGCAGCTTAACCCGAATTTCCCAAATGTACAAACAATTTTTCGCGATCGACGGCCTTGAAAATACGACCTCTTACTATTAAACGTAATCAATTCGCGGGACGCGTGGGTGGGAATTTGTATTTTCATCGCTTTTTCGCGATTCAGTCTCGCGTTCGTTTTATAATTACCTTTGGTGTTTTTTTCCGGTATCGGTAAACATCGCGCTAGTTCTATTTTTAACATCGGCGGAAACAACGAAATGAAAAAACGCAATCCCAACGATTTCGGTTACTACGAATAAAAAGTTAAACATATTTGGACGATGGTGACTATGAGATCCACATACTATTTTTTCTCTGATAGATACAAATTTAAAAATACCGAAGTTTTAACATTTGGCAAAATCAATTCTTTTCTGCGCAGTGGTGGTGCCTCAATGACCCCCAAATTTAATGCCTGTTGGGAAAAAAATATTAAAATTTACCATTTTCCCATTAATTCCATTTATTTCAAATACGATTTGGCCATAGACTTTTTTTTATCTGGCGATAAGGTTTAAACCTATCCATTATTTTATAAACAAAACTATCAATAGCTATGTGCTGAATGCACGTAATGTCGGGATCACAATATAACGTACTAATTCAATGCACGTTGTCATCTTTCATCAGATTGATGCTAACGCCGTCGCCTGATCACATAATTCACCACTCACGGGAATATTAGATCTAATTGGTCAAACCTTTGTCGCCCGAATTCTTTGTTCTCCCCAATACTTTAGTGACGTTCGATCTTTTCTATAGTGATGGGATAACTCGAAAATTCGCTGGTGTACTCGATTATTGATATAACCGACATAGCACGCTTATTTACGAGTTACGAGCGATGAACGCAAGCGATTCTAGAATGAAATAAATTGAAATACGATTTTAATGTGACATACTCGATAAAAAGCCGAGGGAATTTTCTACATAAATTGCAGGTAAATATAGCAAATAGCAAATTTATACGACGTTATTCGTTGCGTATCTGAGCAACAAAATTTTACGATCTACATCGACAATGCTTTGAAATAAACTAAATCAAGCGAATTACTCGTCGCTTGCTATTTGACATTCATCACCGAAAAAAGATGTGCTCTGCCCACGCAACTTACTGCTTGGCGTTACGAGTACAACAAGCGACGGGCGAAAAGTCGTATTTTTAAATACGAGCGATATTTCGCTCGAGCGATCGCTCGATTATTGAAATCGCTTGAAACTCGAGTACTCGATTATTAAAATTAATCGATTTTTCCCATCACTACTTTTCACCTGGCTCATATGCACATGTAATACGTGCACTTGTAGCTCGCGTTTGAAATTCTCGGGTTCTGATTAGGATTTCTGATCCCGGAGTTAATTTTTTTAACAAAAAATATTACTTCAATTTGTTGCCTTAGATTGACAAATAATTGTGTGACATTTTTTTCAAATGTTTCCCAAAAAAAATGCATCCCAAAGTACTGAACGTGCCACCACTCGTTACCCGATAATAAATGTCAATTGAATTAAACAAAAATGAAAAAGTGTTATTAAAAAACGTATTAGTCATTGATTGTTACAATTGTTGAGTATTATGGGAACATAATGCATTTATAAGTATACACCAATTTTTAATGTTATTCTAGACGTCGCGTCGATGTTCTAGACGTCAATGATCATAGAGAAAACAATAGTATTTTTTACATTCATGTGGACCGGCTAAAATACAAGAAAAAAAGTTCACATGGCGTCAAATTTCGCGTTTCCGTTCCAGTGGGTCGGACTTCCTAGGAGGTCGATAACAGTCTCGCTAATTTAGTAGCTTAATTAATGTTTTTATTATTTTTGACAGTCTTTTGTATCTGGAACTCGGAACAGCATGCGCTAAAATTGGCATATTGTGGAAACTATATAGACAATATACATATTTATTAGGTTTATTAAAGAGTTAACAATCCTTAATTCAATAATAAAATACTCAAAAACAAGCATAATCTATAATATTCTTATTTTAAATCAAACAAATATAACGTATTAGATAGAGCGCAGAGCGTCACAATAGATTTTACACTCTTTCCTTGGGACAACAGCTCAGAGGTTCACCCGTCCAGGCACCAATATCGTCTAACGTCACTATAAAAAAGTTTGATGATCGGTCGGCGATGGAGTCTTCCAGGTTCTTGAGTTCTGTTTCAGTTGGTTACCACTTGGGAAGCAGAACGATTCTGGTCCAAGTAGTGGAGCGTTCACTCCTTTTCTAGGCATAGTTCGTTTGCTTTCTATCTCTTCGTGAGATGGCACCTAAAGTAGGAGGACTTTATTTTCTTTTCCTAATTTATTTAGCTTTTCTAGGCTGACACCCTGTACAATCCGTAAAGTTATAAATTCATTGTACATCATAAAATTATTAATCACATGACATTTTTAGGTATTTTTAGAGGAATATTTTAGAAACGGTGAGATAATCTAGCTTTTCTTCTTACACCCTGAGTCCGCTCAAGCTTAATATTATCGAAAGTGTGTTTGATAACTAAAGATATGGCAAAAGTACTTAAAATTTGCTGGAATGTCTTACCAAACATTTTATAAACCTGCTACCATATGAATACGAAAATATCCCGCCAAAGTGAATCGCGTTTTATCTGCGAGCATCATCTAAGCTAAAGGAAATGCGCCCGAAGCTATACAGGGGGAGCTTCGGCGAAGCGCAGTTCCGCGAATATGGCCCCCGAGGCCCCTCACTATTAATAGACAGACTGCCGTTTTGCCCGCCTTCCTGTGTGCCCCATTCAATGGCAACGCCATCAGCAGCGCCGTCTTGGCATTACGAAACCGGCTCAAGGTTTTCAAGGCCAGAGAAAGTCTATTCCGTTGCTCGTTAACTGACCAGTCTGATTAGATCGATCACTGCGAGGAATTTTGCTATTTAGAGCACTATAATAAGTATAATAGTTGAAACTCGTATTTCGACGGCAGTCTTAATGGAATGTGTAGATATATTTGTCACCTAATATTAAGAACAATAATGTAAAAAATGTCTATGCCTATGTGGCGGATTGATTTACTCCAAAAAATCCTATATGGTGAATGCGATAAATTTTACATGAAACATCTAGACCCTTAAATGTTCGAATTAAAGAACATAAGGATTATTTAAGAAAGGGAGATTTTCACAAATCTAAGATTTGTCAGCATTCATGGGACATAGGGTACTGAATAAATTTTAATAACACCAAAAATATAATAAAAGAAGCGATAGCTTCTAAAAGAAAACTATAAGAGGCTTTTTTAATACAATCTAATAAAAATAAATGTATTGCTGCTCATACATCTGTAGATGTTAGTAATGTATGGCAATCGCTTCTTTTATTTTAAAGAACATCATAAATAAACATAACATACCTAAAAATTAAAAATAATCATACAGAAAGTTTGGGGCTTTTTGATTTTACCTTATTAAGTAAATGTTATCAGGTTGTGTTAACCTAATTGTTAATTTTAAAGTTTAACTTGATATAATGTCATTTTAACAGAACGTCAAGGGTTTTTGTAGACGTATCTGTTTTAAAAAACTAAAGTGTTCTCGAATAGTTGAATTTAAATATTTTAAATAGTTTTTTTCTTTATTCTTTATATTTTTTTTGCTTCCGACGTAGTGATGTGCAGGTCGGAATGTGCCCATGTTCCGGGAACGTTTCTCTAAGGTTGGGAAAGTGACTAAAATTCGGGAAAGTTGTATTTTGATGCGAAATGGAATATTCCTCGGAACATACCCCACTTTTCGGGAACTTTTCTTAAGTTTAGGGAAAGTAATCAAAACATTGGAAAAGTTGTGAACAGGCCACGCCACAAATAAAAAGAAGAAGAGAAACTAGGTTATAAACATAACCTAAATCTGTTTCTTTTATCGACTTGTGTTGCTTCTGTTGTTATTTATATATTATTTTGTTGTTATTAAATATATTTTAAAAGTTAAATATATTTTGAATATATTTTCTTAACTTTATCACTTTTCTGCTTTGGGAAATATTTCCGGGAACCTTCCCGGAATCTTTCCAACTTTTCATTCCCATCATTATCCCGATATGGGGAACGTTACTGGGAACGTTCCTTCGAACATTCCCTCAAAGTAAGATTCCCGGAATGTCCCCATCTCTATTCCGACGACGGAAAGAGATAAACTTTCCGAAACTTTAAGCATTTTTTTGTTCGTTAGGCAAATTTGTATATCTGTAAACCTAACTTATGACAAGTAATTTCCGTTTGGGATTAACACAGAAGTGTTTACAAAAATAACTATTTTATTTTGTAGATTTTCTTGCAGTGGCGAAATACCCATATAGGATTTTTTGGAGAAATAATAATGTACTTCCATACTTAATGGGGATATATTATAGAAAAATAAAAACCAAAACAACTAGAAATTTAATTTTGATGTCAATACGGACTCAAGGTGTAAGGGGCGCCACCTACGTATTTTTGAACTGTTTTAAGACCTAAGTGTAATAACTTTTACCTCGTACCTGTGTATGTATTAAACTACTGAGGGAAAAATAAATATTTCCGCCGATTTTTATGTAAAAAAGTCACTTGCTAAAAATCAATCTGAGCAACCGTTCTCAAGATATTTGGAATAAAAATTATCAATACATGTCATGGTTGAAAAAAATATACATTTTTATTAGATTGTTATTTGACTGAAATGATTAAATACAATTTTTCCATATTTATCATATTTCTTTGAACCTTTGGCACAAAAATATTTCGAAAATTATTTCAGTCTAATAACGTGTCAATGATAACATGTATTGATTACTTCGATTCCAAATATCTCGAGAAATGTATATTTTTTCACTTTTCAGTAGTTTTATACATGTTCGGATGAAAGGTTATTACACTTCAAACCAGTTATATGTAAGTCAGTAAGTGGTGCCCTCTATAAGTAAGAGTAATAAGTAATATTCAAATCAAAATCAAATTTCTCATGCCAAAAAGCTTCCAGACACCAATTTCCACCCAAATATCGACGTTAGTTCAGAAAATATTTGGACAAAATCGAAATAAATATGAAAATTCTACGCACCCTGTATCTCCGAAACGAAACGTTTTAGGACATACATTTATACGATTTTTTTTACATATTTTTATCCGCAGAATATGCTGCCGAAATTTCCCGAATATTGTTATTGTTCGGACCATCCTCCATATTTATTATTCATTTATCTATAATCTTAACCTCATTTACTCATTTATTAAGTACAAAATGAGTTCTACATAGAATATAACCATCAATTTTTCCCAGCAATAATTGGATGACTATAGATATTTACAGACAATGTATGTATTTGATGAAGGTATAATATTGGACTTTGGTACAATGTTCAAACTATTATTGTTTTAATGTGTTTCGCATTGCGTGCATAGATAATAAATATTAATACTAAACTTCTGTATCTCTAAGCTAAATATTTTCGCCCCATTTCCAAACAAATTCGTTCGGTGTGGCACATTAGAATGCAAAATATTAAACGGAATGGTAAACAGAAAGCGTTAAAATTTATTATCTTAAATAGAAACATTAAATTTCGAAACAGGTTTAAATACTTGAACTAAGTAAAAACATAAAATAATTATTAAAATATTAACAATAATATACACGCTTGGCTGAGCTTGCGTTAAAAGTTTCTAGAGAACTAAAACGTCTACAGTGGAGATTATCTGCACATCGATATTCCACAAGAGACTAAAATATTATCCTGGATTTACTCTTATAAACCTGAAAATAAACGTCAATAGGATGTTTGGCTGTGCCGAGATGAATCAAAACCGACGAAAGTTATCCGTTCTCCAAGTATTTCCAAAAAGATGGTGGCGACATTTGTCTCAAAAGCGTGTCATGTAGCAATTCCTCTGCAAGATCAAAGAACTGTTACTACTGACTGGAAGTAATTGCTGAGTTTCGAAAAACGAACCCTCAACGACGAATGATCCTCCATCAAGACAATGCAAGCTTCCACAAGTTTGAACCATCCATTACTTAGATCGAGATTCCATGCAGTCTCGACCTAAATCCTACGACTTTTTCCAAAAATTAAGAATGAACTACGTGGTTAAAGGGTGCAGTCTGCCGAAGATGTAGTCAACACCTTCAAAAGCAAGTTTGAAGATACCAACAAGCGAATGGAATAACTGCTTCTAGAGAATACTTTGAAAAACAATAGTGTTTAAAAGTTTTCTACTCTTTCTTCTTTCTACCACTATACGCAAAATAAAAAGACCACCCTCGTATGCAACCTCAGCCTCTATATCAATAAGCCAAATAAAACATCTGAAAAATACTCTAATACTCTTAATAATAATACTCTTTTTGCAATATTCTTCAATGTTTCATTGATCGAAACTCATTTGCTCAGTGCATAATAGACTGTCTTAAGTAAATAAAAAAACTTAACCAACGCCGTTGGTTTTGTTTACACGCCGTCACGCTGCAACGAGTATGTAGGTCGCCAATTTGCATGAAGGCCTTTGAAGAAAAAAACGGTTACACGCAGAGATAAAAATCCGCGAAATTGCAAACCTAATTATGTCGCCATTCAGAATTAAGAGATCAAAATCGGGTGTACAGGGCTGTTTATATTATATTTCAGTATTTTGTTAAAACAGTTCAGTTGAGCTAATGACTGTTTTTTGGTTTCTTTTTGTATAATAATATACAGGGTCCGGCAATGGTGCGTCGGGCATCTGTAGCTCCTAAAAAAATTTCATTTTTAATTCTCCATCTAATAAAAAATACTATACAGGGTGTACTAATTAAAAAAAAACAAAAAAAATATTTTATATTTTAGAAAGGTTCGCGTAAAATTTTGAACATTCTGTATGATTTAAGATTACGATATTTATAGCAAAGTAAGAATACACCATCTAAAGTAAATACCTATTATAGTTTTGATTTCAGGACAGTTTTTGTACAAACTTTAGGCTTATACTTAAAAAAAGATTCCAAAGTGTTTTTATTCTAGAAGCTACAGATGCCCGACGCACTATTGCCGGACCCCGTATAATAAATATAATAAATAGTTGAAAGAAAAGGTTTTCTTTATATTTGAAACCAATAACACTTACACAACAATCATGTTTAAAAACATAATTTTAAAGATGTTTTAAACACGTCCAAGACATTCGATTTTCAGCAATATGTTTAAAACACAATATCCCTCTTTTGAATTCGCTCATTTGGTGGCCCGCATAACCAACAATATTTAAAATAGAAAAGTAGCCAACTTCAATTATGACGACCTTGGACAACATACAAATACACACATCTCGTAAAAAAGCATCAATGGATTACAAGCCAAGGTCTGCGATGTAAACGCGACCGTACGATTTACTATTTATAAATCGAACGAGTCGAATAAACCTTGCGTTAAGCTCTCTCCAGACTTCCGAGGCGCGATACTCAAGGCCACGCACCAGAAACAACATAAAACTGCTGCTATACTGGCAGACAATGCACACATACCGACACAAAGCAAACTTTAACTGCATAAAACGCGAAAAAACGAGTCATACACAGTATACAAATTTTTCAGGACTTTTTTCGCTATTTTTAACCCTTAACAGTCCTTTCTGGATATTGGAGCAACACTAACTCGTTTTTCATGTGTCCATCAAATACATTGTTTAATCGACAAACATTTAGAAACTTGTAGATTTTCTTGCTGTGGCGAAATACCCATATAGGATTTTTTTGGAGAGACGAATCCGCCACATTAGATTAGATTCATAGAGGTGGCACTCGGCCTGATTCCTCAGTCTCTTCAGGTCCTCTTCATTCTCCGGTCCTACCCTTTTCACAAAGTTTAACAACTTGGAGACTAAACCCTCCTTGTAGCTCCCTGGCAATTGGCCTATCATTTACCTATTAGCGAGAACTAGTGGAGTGCCCAGAGACTTTTACCTCGGAATTCAATTACAGTGAAATTGTATTAATGTGAAACCTTCTGGATTGTGTTTTATAGATAAAATACTAAAATGTTTACCCATTTTTTTTCGTTGCTTTTAATTTTTTATTTTAATAATTTTAGTAAATTCTTAATTATTTCCTTCTTAATTTTTTGATTTTTTTAATTCTTTTTCTAAGTAAATTTATTGAAGTAAATAAATGTAATGCATAAGCTATACCTATTCTGCTTATATTCTAACCATTGAAATTTTGATTGAAATCGAATTATACAGGGTGGCGCGACATATACGACGCGGTTTTTGCAAGAACAAAAGTTTGTAGTGAAGTGAAATTTTGTGAGCTTATGTAAGTCAATTTAAAGCATTTTCTAAAATTATTTAGAATTCTACAGGGTGTCCCCAAAAAAAGTTACACATCAAAGTTATGTTTTTTTAATGGAACACCCTATATATTATTTGATTTTTGGATTCTAGTAAAAAATAAAGGTTTGTTTCATTAGAAAAGTATATGACTAAAATGTAGTTTTTGAAATACATTCACCGAAACGAAAAATGGGCACCTCAAAACTTTGATGTATTTTACAGGTTAATATATTTTGTTTTAATGGGCCGATTTTGATGATTTTTTTTAAGCAGTGTGTAGCCAAATTATTTGACTTTTTAGTATCTTTCTCTAAATTAAACATGAAACTCCCTATCTGTTAATTATACGAGGGAAAACAAAATGTTGATATTTTGGTGAAAGTTTCATACACCCTGTGGACTATGGTAAAACCGCAAGGAATTTAAAAATCATTTTATCATCTAGATACATCCTTTCTCGATGGTTTGTTTTTCAGTTCATCTCATTAGGTTTATTTTTGTTGGAAATATTTGCTTTTGAAGAAGACACTAACATTTTTTCATAATTTTTACATTAAGACCATGACTTTGCTTTCGGGCCTAGTTAATACATCTAGTAAGTTCTGGTCCCGAAGCATAAGATTTGCTTCATTTAATCTTCTTCTTATAGTCCGTTTCTTAAGTGCAATTCATTATCAATTTGAAAAGCTGGCAAACGGCAGTTCCTTAGCGATAAACTTACAATAAGTCGATCGTCTCGATTAGAAGTTCTCATGCTTTTTTTCGGTTCCTGGAGGTCTATATGGACGTCCTCATGGTTGTGGTCATAATTCAAAAACCACTTAGTATACTTTACGGTATTAAGGTATTTTTGGAACCGGAATTTTATAGCAAATTCACTGAACTAAACAAATATAGATATATATTTGACTCACCCTGTATATCTATAAAATATTTTTGAAATGTGAACTACCATTAAATACATATTTTATAAAAGATTTGGAGTAAAAATCTCAAATAGGAATCCTGATACAGAACTTTTGCGGAATACGGAGCCATCTTGTATGTATGCATTTGTATGTGTGTGTTTATTTAAATATTAAAGTGAAAGCAACGAATTTAAATGGGTAAACTTTGTAATATATCTTATTAACAATACAATGCAAAAAGTTCTATAAAAATTCGTTGACAGTAAATGAATTCCGAGGTTTGTATCACATAAAGGCTTAAAGCACTCCATTAAAACGCACATTTACCAGGCTGCCGCATGCACCGACATAAAGTGTATTCTGTCGTTTCCTCTTTAGATTGGCAGAATCTATATATTTTAGAAACTTAAATGTATTGAATTAATTAATAATTTTTAAACAACGATAAACTTTGGTATACAAAAATACACCCAGTGATACAAAAAATGAAAAACTACAAAATTATCAGGTTTTTGGAAAATTTGAGCATTAATTTAAATGATGGATGAAAATTTTCACTTCTCAATTGTTAGATACTTTTTCTCCTCTCTAAAAGATCTAGGTTAGTTTTTCAATACATCTCGCGTTCAAGACACCATCAACTTTCTTAATTTATATACGGTCCTGGATTGTTTATTGTATGTAAAACACATTATAACTACAAAATATTATAGTCCTCTTGGAAATTTAATTCACTATGTTGTCATATTATCAAGATATTACGTTTTTTAATCAAAAATTAGGTAAAAAAATCCAAATTTTCCAAAAAAAAGCGTGTTTCTGGGCTCGAAATAAGGAAGTTTATGGAAAAGTTCATGGTACGAATGGTTATCATCTCGGCGCACTCAGTGATGAGATGTTTTGGTGTTTCCCCATTTTCCCCACAGAATCTGCATTCGCCTTTGTTTCTTAGCTTCAATCTACTGAGGTGTTCGTTGAGGAGACAGTGTCCTGTTTAAAACCCCGCGACAGTCTTTAAAACCCCCAGATATCTCTGATATTTCTCAGTCGTTTTCTATATTTCTCATTTCTAAGTTCTGAGGAAATTCTTTGAGTGTCTTGGATCGTTTGAGGATTTACATTCTAGGTTACGGATGGAGTCTTCCAGGTTCTTGAGTTCCGCTTTAAGTTAGTTTCCACTTGGGAAACAAAACGGTTATGGTCCAGTAAGTGGAGAGTTCGCACCTTTTCTAGCTAGATAATTTGCTTTTTCATTGCCTTCTATCTTCTATCCCTTGGTGAGCTGGCACTCAGAGTAGGAGGATTTTATACAGGGTGAGTTTCCTACGATGTTCGCTATGGGCATCTCGGAAACTACTGGAGATAGAGAGTCGGTTAAATGGGGAAAGAATTGCAGTTTTGTGGGGTCATAAATATGCCCCTTTCAGATTTTTGAAAAAGTTTATAGCTTACTAGATATTTCGAAAAAAAAAATTTTTGGCTATTTTAAAAATTGTCCCTAATTCCATTACAATATATTTTAGACAAAAAGTGTTCAGATAAAAGTTGTAGATAATCACATTCCTAGTGAGTCTGTGTTCTCCGATTATTCATAAAACCTGACATTTTTGACATATGACACAAACATATGTTTTTTTAAATGGAAACCATAGTTGGCTGTGACTTCATAAAAAGCGCCATTTTTTAAGCTTTTCAGCAATATAAGCTATAATATGTTTCTTTCAAAAAATTACTGAGTTATAGCCAATTCTTATCTTTCTTGACTAATTTCACTTAGTTAGCCATGGAAACAAGTTCAATCGTTGTTGCTCTCAGAAATGTGAAATTGTCACATGTCTTTGTAAATTAAAATAAACAAAAATTGTAAATAAAAATTTTTCAAATGAAGAAAAGCGTGTAGGATTATTGGTTCAACTTTTCTTGGCCTTACAGGATACGTTGACCGGTGAAAGTTACTTACGTTTTTTAGAGAATGGTTTTCAATGGTGTTCAAATTTTGTTGTGATTTATAACTTATAAAAAGACAAAATATGTTATTAAACGGCTCTTTACAATTTAAATTACACAAACTGAAACTCAAAAAAATAATATCACTACGTACACTTTAAGTTATTTTAGAAAATGTTTAAAAAATCCGCAATTATTTTGAGTACATAAATGCATCTTTTTAAAACTGAATTTCTAGCTATTGTCACAGAACGACCGGTCGACTTAATTAAACTTCTCCTGTTCCGCCTGTTCGAGTGCCTCTCTTAATTCATAAGTTTTTTTGTAAACCTTGTTGTTAACCATACCGCATAAAAAAATCTAAAATGGATAGGTCAGGTGACCGAGGAGACCCATGCAATTGGTCCACCTCCCTGAGTCTACATAATTATGATATAAATAATTTTTTAAATAACATTTCTCTCATTGTGGGGGGGGGTGTTGGCGCGTCATAATGAAAGTCATGTTGGAACCACTGTATTAATGCGCGAGTATGTAAATTTAACTTTTCTAACATGTCTTGAAAACCGTTTTCTAAAAAACGTAACGTTCACCGGTCAACGTAGCTTCGAAACTGTATGGCCAAGAAAAGTTGAACCAGTAATTCTACACGCTGTTCTTCATTTAAAAACTCTTATTTACAATTTTTGTTTATGTTAATTTACAAAGATTGGATGTGACAATTTCACATTTCTGAGAGCAACGACGATTGAACTTGTTTCCATGGCTAACTAAGTGAAATTAGTCAAGAAAGATAAGAATTGGTTATAACTCAGTAATTTTGTGAAAGAAACATATTATAGCTTATATAGTTGAAAAGCTTAAAAAACGGCGCTTTTTATGAAGTCATGGCCAACTATGGTTTCCATTTAAAAAAACATATGTTTGTGTCATATGTCAAAAATGACAGACTTTAGAAAAAATCGGAAAACACAATCTCATTTGAGATGTGATTATCTACAACTTTTATCTGAAAACTTTTTGTCTAAAATAGATTATAATGGAATTAGGGACAATTTTTAAAATAGCCAAAATTTGTTTTTTTCGAAATATCTAGTAAGCCATGAACTTTTTCGAAAATCTGAAAAGCGCATATTTATGACCCCACAAAACTGCAGTTCTTTCCCCATTTAACTGACTCTCTATCTCCAGTAGTTTCCGAGATACCCATATAACATCGTAGGAAACTCACCCTGTATATACTTAACTTGTTCAACTTCTCTATGTATTCTTTGACCAACTTCGAATTGCTGGTTACTGAGTTGATCGCTTTTAATGCTGCTTGACCGGATAAGATGGATATTTCTTGTTGTTGGATCTTGTTGATAGTTGTACGCATCTTTCGATAGCGTAGATTTTTTCCTGAAATTGTTTTTCCTTCCCATTGGCTCGGAGTATTTAGTATTCGGTCCAAATACTCCTGATCACTGTACAGCTATACATATATACATACGCATTACCTATTGCAAATAATTTAGATAAAGAAATATAAATAGAAGACAGAAATGAAAACGTTCTTTGTTTAGCCGTCTGAG
Organism: Sitophilus oryzae; assembly: GCF_002938485.1. NCBI lineage: Eukaryota > Metazoa > Arthropoda > Insecta > Coleoptera > Curculionidae > Sitophilus > Sitophilus oryzae. The sequence continues at coordinate 719,835 of NW_022146948.1, read as the reverse complement.
TCTGCTCCAATTTGGCTTTGCGTAAACGCATGTCCGAATTTTCTTTCAAAACGACTCGACTGTTACTTTCAAACCACGTCGACGGTAGTTTTTAACGAACTACGTGGGTTTCGGCCACTTGGGCAACTGGGCTCTCGCTGCTGATTTAATGACCTGATAAGAACCGTTAAAAAGCACAAAAATACGCTTGTGTTTAGGAAAGACAAACATTGTAGTGATGTAACTCTTTTATTTCCTTGATTAGATCGGACGCAATTTTTCTTATTGCACAGAGGCGTAGAATAGTTCTTCTAATTTACTAAAATTGAATGAACAAGGTGTCCCAAACTGAAGATTTTTGACATGAAATGTTTAATTCGGAATATGCCTTCAAGTCAGTTGAATTTAAGTGACCTAATGGAAGCGATACATTAAAATACTGTTATTTTAATAATTTTCTTTTCATATTTCAAATTCAGAAACTAGCCGCGCTAGTTAAAGAAACCAGGTCATAGTCAAGGCGAAATGACGAAGATAACATACACCAGACGGAAAATGCATCGGCTAGATGCACTTAAAAGTGAAAGGTGAGGCGTAATCGAAGCCATTCGATGATACCAGTTAGATAACTGATTATACTCTTTCAAAAAGAATCGACACGCAATCCGAACTAACGTAATTAACAGAACTGGATTTTTTATATCGCAGTCACGATTACAAAATAAAAATGAAGAATTTCTTGAACATCGGGCAACTAAGGATGAAAAACTACCTATAAATTATCTACCTACATGATCTTAAACAAAGAAGGAATAATATTGTAATCATAGTTTTAGTTTTAATTCGTCATACATTTAAAATTCATAAATTTAATAATTTTATTAGAAAATAAATAACAGTAAATCTCAATTAAAAAAAAATCATTGTTAATGAAATTAACTTAAGCGTGAGTATGCTGATGCTTATAGTATGATACCATTGAGATTTAAACGAAACGATTACGTAACTTTTAGTTACGTAATCGAGGGCGCGATTTTTAAATTCTTTGTTTCTCCATGGACATATTCGGCGTCGGGCTAACTATCTGGAATATAAATTTCCCGCTGGGGATTCAGGTGTTAGCTCTGCTGTAAAAAATGTCAAGTTGCCACATTTATTTATTTATTCTCTGACATTGTCATTCGTTTTGACACTATATTTTGTATTACGAGTTTGTGGTTTAAATAAATTTGTTGTGATACTTTAAGCTTAAAAAAATTTATTAGCAGACCTTGCAGTCGAACATTGTTCTGTTTAAAACCTCTTTTAGTGCGAAGTGTACAAAATAGATTAATAACTGTAAAATAATCATCGCAACTTTATTAAATATTTTAAACGGGACAGCCGTAGTAATGGCCCTTTATGTCCCTTAAGTGTTGTTAAGAAGATGAGCTTTGTTGATGTAAATAATAACTGCTTATATATTTATAATTAACTAGCGTGTACCAGCGACTTCGTTCGCGTTGAATTAATCATTTGTAATGGTGATGATAAAGTACAGCAAGAATTTCCATTAACATACAAACTGGATAAAATTTTCTCACATTTATGTCAGCATGAGAAAAAACAATATGGCGATATTATTATATAACTTGGTAATATTTGAGGGGTAGTTTCATCTCGTTGGAATTTGACTTTCGAAAAATCCGTTTGCTAAAAATAAGCTTTTTACGTCAAGCAGTTTAAGCAGAATCGTGGTTAAGAAATTACCCAACTTTTTGGAACCCTGTATGATTTTTTAAAAAAATTCAAAATATGTAAAAAACCAAATAAATTATGCTTGTCCAAGCGTTTTCCCGAAAGACTAACTGTTTTTTAAATAACAAATATTGTAATATTTGTGGGGCGTTTTCACCCTGTTGGAATTTGATATTCGAGAAACTTATCGAACCTCTACACCCCACAGTCAATCCGTTTGCCAAAAATCAGCTTTAAACGTCAAGGAGTTTAAACAGAATCGTGATTACTCAATGGTCTTATTTTATGAAACACCCTGAATAAATTTATAAAAAATCTTAAAATATGTAAAACAACAAAATAAAATATACGTGTTTTTCCGAAAAACTCACCGGTTTTTAAATAAAAAATATTTTAATATTTGACGGATAGTTTCACCCCCATAGAATTCGAGTTTCGAAAAATCCTTTCTTATCGAACCTCTACACCCTAAAGTCAATCTGTTTTCCAAAAATTAGCTTTTTACGTCAAACGCTTTAAGCAGGATCGTCATTAATCAATGACCAGATTTTTCGAAACACCCTGTATACATTTTTAAAAAATCTTAAAATATGTAAAAACACAAAATAAAATATACGTGTTTAAGCGTTTTTTCGGAAACTTGACCGTTTTTTAAATAAAAAATATTGTAATATTTGAGGGGTGGTTTCGCCCTCTTGGAACTGGAATTTCGAAAAATCCCTTCTTATCGAACCTCTACACCCTAGAATCAACCTGTATGCCAAAATTGAGTTTCTTACGTTGAGTGGTTTGAGCAGGATCGTGATTAATCAGTATGTCAGTCACTTAAGGATTTTATTAGGTATATTTTGATTAGTAGACAATATGTAAAAGTGGGCAACGGTGTGCCGGTCAAGCTTAATCACGTAAAGTTTATTTGATATGAACTATATCTAAGCAGTAGACCCAAATGAAGGGAACATCAGAAATCAGAATCACAAAGTAATTTTTACAGAATATGCAAAATAAAGTTTGCAGATTCATATTAATTATCTCAATAATAGGAATCTGAAAATTCTCTATTGCATATAACGTGATTATCAACTAGTTTTGTTCATTTAAAATAAAATACCTGTAAGGTAAATTTGGATCGAGATGTATGTATAATTTGGTATTAGAAAAGTGATGGGACAAACAGAAAGTATATAGATCAACACTAAATCGAAATCTTTAACTTCTATATTAGAGGACTCTTGCAGGATCTTGTATAGGCTAGTTTTTATTATTTAGTATTTAACTTATCTGTGTAACTGACATCTGTTTGCGAACAAACCAACGAAAAAAAATGCACATATTTGGGTCCGATCGTTTCACTGACCATTGTAGTCTACTTCCTGTACAGCGTCGAAAATCCTACATTTACGAGTCACGGGGAATGTCGATAGATTAGCAGCGCCACAGACGCGGATTTGGGAGCGCCCAGTATAATTTTTTCGGCGAAACAGCAACCGAGTGTTGCGAAAACTACGACGAATATAACATAAATTAACAGGAATGGTGACTTTTTGTTTAAGCTTGTATGTTATTAGCTCGAAAATTGAATCAAGACCACTAAGAATTTCAAAAAAGACTATTTTTTTGGAGCTGTTCGAGGAATTGTTTATTTCACCGGCGTAAATAGGAACTTCGAAGAGGAAATAACCAAATTAATTATTAGTTGTGTTGTTTTTGATTAAATTTTAATACATTTTTTTATTTTAATTCATTTTCATTGTAGATTTGGAAGTGTTTCCAAATATACTGCAACTTTTCTTATAACTACATTTTAGATCTCAATCTAACCAGTCTAAAATATCTCTATTAAAAGACTTAACCAAGTCATAAATGGATAGAACGTATTAACGATAATGCTTACAATAATTATTCTTCAATATAATTTTTTTCTACCCATACATATCATTACCTTTTACTACATGACGTCGATACTACAACTGGACGTGTTGTTAGCAAACGTGTATATAAAAGAGAATAAAAACACGAGAATCATCGGCGAACAAAGCGTGATATACATTCTTGAATTAGTCGGTGGAGTTTCAAGGTCTAGCAAAAGAGGATTTCAGTATTATGGAGAAGTGGTGTAAACTGTCGAGCTTTTGAACATTTAAGATTTAGAGCAGCAAGAAATCCTAATCTTCATCTTTTCATTCACAAGAAATCCATAAATAATTCTGTATTCTGTAGCATCACTCTCACAACACTAAATTATTATAAGAGCCAAACTCTGTAATAAAAGTAATACTTCAAATGAAAATTTGTATAATTTTTTTTCTATAAGTAATTAAGAGAATTTCTTGGAGAATTAAAAAGAATATGAATTACCTGAATGCCTAGAAAAGCTCAACAAATTAGGTAAAGATAATAAAGTACTCATACTCTGGGTGCCAGCCTACTAAGGGATAGAAGGCAATGAAAAAGCAACAAAAACAATCTAGCTAGAAAAGGAACGAACACTCCACTAACTGGACCAGAACCGTTCTGCTTCCCAAGTGGAAACTAACCCAAAGGGGCACTCAGGAACCTGAAAGACTCCATCCGTTACCTGGAATGGGCATCCTCCAACGGTCTAAGGCACTCAGTGTACTGAGACAACACTCTAAAACACTTAACCAAGAAAAATCAAAGATTTTTTAACAGGACACTGTCTCTTCCAACGAACACCTCAGTAGATTGAAGCTAAGAAACAAGACCCTGTCGGGAAAATGGGGAAACATCAGAATACCTCATCACTGAGTCCGCCGATACGACAACCATTAGTGCCATGAAGTTTGGTACGATTGATATCGGAGATTGAGAACTAGCCTCTGTAAAGCCATCTCGGATACTGGCTTTTGTTAAAGTTCTAACTCAAGAAAGGGTGGTAGACAATATACAATAGATCTGTAAGGTCGTGGTGAGTAACCCCCTCTTAACATTCTACATCATAACACTGATGTTTTTCATTCAATAGATGGTTATGTTAGAAACACCGTTAGAAAAATATCGATACATCAATATTTTACAATAATAGAATATAGATGGTAATCATCGATGTTTTGCTACTAAAACATCGATCTATAAGAAATCTCGATATAACATTTGTATCTCTACATTAAAGCGATGCCAGCACAAAACGAATTCTTTTGACACGCACATACCAAACAATAAGCAGACGGTTGTAGTTGCCCGTTGCACAACAAACGCATTGCAAATATTGAACATGTTATAGACAAAGCGATAAGTTTTCTGGCTGTTGTGCTAAATATATCGCGGCAAACGAAAACAGCTCGACGGGAATTGGGTCAGGCGAGATAAAGTTGTTGTAAAGGGGAGCGAGCAATACGGGCTCTGCTTCCTGTGTTCGAATTTCGATTCATATAATCGTGGGCTTAACATCGTCAAAAGAGAAGCGAATATAAAATGAATTAAAACTTGAATTTGTACGATGTACTTCCTGAATGTTAATGACGACTGAGTGCGCGTGAATAAGAAAATCAGTGGCAGTTATTCATTCTACTGTCAAATTTAAATCGAAATTTTAGGTATATCCTCAAAGTGTACAAATAGCAATAGATAGTTTGGAGGATGGTTTATCGTCTATTTAAACAGCATCATGTTAACATAGTAACTTGTACCGGTTGTTTCTCAAAACTTCCCATATAACTTTTTTATTTTGTCAGATAAATAAAACGAGAGTTTGTATATTATTTTATGATATAAATTAGGGGATTGATTGACATATTCAATAGTTTTCGGTCACTTTCTGTTTCCCCGGAAATGACTACAACTTTAATTTTAAAATGACACACTCAGTATTTTTTTTACTTTATTCCACAGAAAGTGACACTCTTATTTGATATATTCGATAGAGAATGACATATCTACTATATGTGATATTTTGACATTTTAGCTTTAAAACCGTATTTTAAATTTCAATCTAGAGTGCTATGGCTGTGTTAAAAACACTAATTTTTAATTAAGGAGCCTTTGAAAAATAGATTTGATCGTCTACTTTTTTTCGTGTCTTGGCCTGGCCTGGTAAAAGATGCCCAAATCGTATTTTTAATAATATCTCAATTTTTTTAAATGGAACGAGGATGACTCATTGCCATATTTAGAAAAAGCAGTTTTTACGATTAATTTAGTACAACACTCTTGGTATTTGGAGTCAAATTGTCGTTATAAACCCTGTTACAATTTTAAATAAACCATAATGCCAAAATGTTGATTAATATAATACCTACAATCCAATACCAAATATCAAAGTATAAAGCCTAATTACAATAGATATAATTAATGTTGATATAATTGCAAAACTGTGTTAACTTACAAGAATAAAGAATTTATAAGGAACTAAGGAAGTCACATTTCTTTGTTTAATTTACCTAACATTACTTATCTATTTTTTCGAACGTTGTTATGCACAAAATGTTTGCATATTTTGTGAATGCAAATACCTAGATTATCAAAAAATATAGGAATATTCGTTACATCACTACTACAAATCTATGTCTATTTCATTGAATTTTTTAGCATACAGAATATAAATTTATCAACTTTAATTCATAAACTATTGAATTACTTCAAATAAACTCTTCATTCATAAAAACTGGCTTATTATACAGGGTTAATTAAATGGTTGTTTTTTACCATAACTTTAAAACACCTTGTGCCATAATTTCGTGAGTAACTTTTTCGAAAACATTAAAAACAATACTTTTTGATGAGAACCATGTCTCCTGAGCATTTTGTTTTTTGACTCGTATCAACAGATGCCTTAAGAGCAAAATTAATTTGCTACCGACAATTTGCAATTTTTTCAATTAGAATTATTTTTTGATGATATTTTTCAATATGGGGAGGTGGTTTTGATGCTTATTTTCGTAATGTCATATCGACACTTATTAGAACTCTATATTAAAGTTTAAAAAATCTTAAAAAGTAAAGCGCGCGATACAGGCTTGGTTTTAATAATATTTAACAATAAGAAAAGAAATAAGGATATTAAAAAAAATTGCGCCGGGGGGCACGTATAGCCGCCCATACTAAAATATGTTAATAAAAAGTTGGTAGGCAGTTCTTTTAGTTTTAAAGTAAAGGAATTTTTCCAATTTTGGTTCCGCGGTTATTTCCCCTATCCGCCACCTGGGGTCGCGTCCGATAGTCCGATAGGAGTTTGGAGTTCTCCATACGGATTTTCAAAAACGGACTACGGAAACACGGTGAGATATTCCGTGTTTCCGTAGTCCGATTTTTAAAGCGTTTCACTAGCTACTGTAATTTAGGGGTTACGATTTTTTTAAATTTTTAACCCCCTCCTATACCCCCTTACCAACCCCCATTTGCATCTGAGTATATAAGATCTGGATCAGATAAAATTATTATAGCATCTTAATAAGAAGGCGTTTCCTAAATATTCCCACTGCAATTAAAATCATTCCTCTAAATAGTCATCTGTTAACATCGAGGTCATGCCATCGACGCACTGGCAAGAATGTTTGTTTATCAATGGTTCTTTTGATTGGATTTGACGATATCGCTTAATGCCTTATTTGCTTTTATAAATTCTGCACAAACCTATTTGGGTCAGACGAACGTATGCTATGTTTCTTGATGATAAAAACGATTACTTAATAAAACGGTGACAGTATATGCCCCGTTGATAGCTATATGAAAATCAATAGGTCCGATTTATTGGACTTTAGTGCTTTTGCTAAAAGCTTGTTGCAATTACAGGTCAATACAAATAGAATGTGTATTGGCATTCTGTTTGTTTCAAAAACAACCATCTGAATAACAATATTTTTTTATCAAAAGTGGAGAAGGAATAGTTGTGTTGCTATACAAATATTCCTCCTCTATATTCTTATTATGGTTAAACAAATATGAAGAAATAGATATATTAAATAAACTGACAATTTTTTAAACAGTTTTTTTTAAATAATCTATTACTCTACTTAAAAAATTTAGACTTCATGGTTCTATAATATTGAAGAAATAGATGTGGATGGTCCAATTTTTACTAACGACGTTAGTGTCAGTGTAAAATAATTGATTAAAAATTAAGTAGGTATAGTACAAAGTGACATACGATCGAGAAAAAAAAACGGCGTCAGCGATGGCTATAAAATGGGGATTACTGTCATTTTATATGTAATGTCATTTTTGTATGTTTGAAACAATTTTTCTACAGACATAAAGACGAAATTAAGACTTCATTACTTAAGTATTGTAAAATAATAAAATCGCATCCTATCTTATTGGCAAGATAACTATGAAAACCCAACCAAATTATACATTTAGAATGTTAAAAAGAAGGCTGTACTTAAACTGCCGTTAAACGGTAGCTTACTAAAATGCCGTTAATAGGTATGACGTCGCTGATGTGACGCACTTGACGGCTTTATGAAATATAGGAATTATATAAGGACTAACCAAAGCTATCCACCCCACCAAATAACCAACTTAAGCAACGCAACTAACCTCGACACTAATAAAAAAAAATAAAAAACAAATATAAATTAGTAAAAACCAACCAACCCCACCAAATAACCAACTAACCAATGAATTAACACCCTCCAAATAACCACGCTAACCAACCCGCCAAATAACTAAACCAATCCAACCAAAAAGAATGAAACCAATGCAATAAGATAACGCTATAAGCAAAAAAAAATATAAAAAAGTGTTGGTCAGCGTGAGATTTGAACCCCGGACCATTTGCTCACGAACCGATAGCCTCAGCCACGGAGCCACAGGTGCTCTTGCAATATGCTTATAGCTAGGCATTACTTTCCGCCGACATGAACGACGTCACAATATGTATTAACAGCATTTTAGTAGGCTAACTTTTAACGGCTGTTTAAGTACATCCTAAAAAGAATGAAAAACAATTACATAGACACTGATATCTAGTTAAATGTTGACAAAACAGCTCGCTATATGAAAGTGGTAACAGAACAAGAGGAGTTGTACTAAAAATAAACCCCTTATAGCGTCAGCTTTTCGCCAATAGAGCAGTCGTCATGTGCGTAAAGAACTTGCAATTTTCCTAAAAATATACAAAGAAAGTAATGGATCTACAAAAGATAATATCACATCTTGACCTATGGCTTTCAATTTTCAGCTGATTCAAATTCTGCAGCAAAAATTAAACGATTCGAAATTTTAAAAGCACAGATGATGACAGCCCATAGACAAACAATTAAAAAGAGACTGACAAATCTCATGGTAAAGAGTGGGACCATGGCAGGACGTACGTCTTTATTGCTATCTTTCTTTATTATGTGTGCTTTATATGAAAAAGAAAGAGATAGGTATAAAACGTATCGTAAGACATTATCGCACATTCTGGCTGGCGGGAAATTTAAATTAGCCATTATTAGTAGTATTCTTTCATTCTGAAACTGAAAATTAGAATGAGATAGTGGGCCCAATAGACGCAATGCGCAGATCAACATAAATAGAACGAAATTTTGCCTTCTGAGTTGCGCTACGGGAACGTTGTCCCTCTCTTTGCCATTTAATTTGCCAGTCTCTTTTTATTTGTTTGTCTATGTGACAGCCTTAGCTCGTGGCAAAACAAAAGTGAGGTTACCGTGATGTTGCCAACGCTTTCAAAGAATCGGCCAATGGTAACAGGGTTGTCAACTAGAGACAGTCAAAACTAGGCAGTGTAAACTACCAGGATTGGATCAGGAATACGGAACACTCGCAATCAAACATAAAATTCCTTGGATCATATATAGAAAAATATGTAACGAACGAAAAACGTTACACCTTCACAAGCAAAGACAAAAAATCAAATGCCATCTGTATTACATATCGTCCTATTGCTGCCAAAAGTCACTAACTAACATTTTTCCGAACAACCAAATTCAATCACTAACTATGTTTTCAAGCGGAGAATCGATTGCAAAAGTCATTAACTACGATTTCTGGCTATTTATGTTTTATTTTAATACCTAATAGTTACTAACTATAACATCTTTATGCAATGCAATTCATCTTTAGACGCATTTTTCTCGGAAGTAATAAAAAGTAAGTTAGTGACTTTTGGCAGCAATGGGACGATATTTTTAAAAAAAATTAAATATGTGAAAGTGAGGAAATAGACCCCCCTATTATTCTAGTTAACTAAATGTAAGTACGTAGAGTTACACGACTTGAAAAAAAACTAAATTTGCGTAGCATGTTTTATTTAGAAACTTTTTTCCTGCCAAATAAAACAATAATAATTCACCACAATACACCAAAACGCTTTACTTTTGCACTGGACGCGCGTTTCGCTAACCATGTTAGTATCATCAGATGATTAAAACTAGTGTGTATTGTGGTGAATTAGTGTATTATTTTGCTGTTCTAACACCAAAGATTCCAACCTCCAACTAAAAACTTTTTCTTCTACTATTTTCATAAAACTTTTTTTAAAATTAGAAAATACAATGTTCTTAAATGATTAAGTGTGTAAAATAATCTTATTGTAATGTGTAAACACTATAACCAAAAGTATTAAACACATATTTATATTTTAAATGATCTCTTGGATAAATACCATTGTAATTAATTATAAAATCTAGAAGATAATGGATGAATGTCTTCAGATTTCCGAGTATGTTGTAAACAACATGCCAAAACGTCAATCGCCATCAGGAAAGAAGATATAATTAAAACTTCTAATATATAAATGAGGATATACACTGAAATTTTAGAGAATTGAAGTTATATTTATCCATGAATAAGGTTATAATTACTGATGAGCCAGTCACGTCAACAAGACCTAATTAACATAAAAACTTCAATAAAACGTTGTAGATTATAGGCATAGAAAACCGTTAAATAATGATGATTGTTCATGATGATACACAATATAAGACAGTTAACAGTGTTGTATGTTAATTTTAAATCCAGAAATGTTAACATAACATATATACAATCTATGTTGGAATTTTAGGTGATACAACAAAAAATGTCTGGCTGATGATAACAGAACTATATCTATCTGCTGTGCAGGATCTATCAGATATTCACTTTTAGTAGTTATGATTGTTCAATCATTCATCTTTAGTTGATTTATGCACAAATAAATAAGTTTACTCGAAAGTGTTAAATGATTCGGAGAAATATTAAGCAAAAAAAAACACGTTTGCCGTGTTTTTAGATAGATAATTAGTGCTAATAATACTTTGTATTTGATTGAATATAATGTTCATCTTTATGATCTATACCCAACTTTCTGCATTAGTGTGCACTATTTAAATCATTTCGACATACGACATTTCTTAATGTGAATTAAAGTAACTCAATATAAATCACTTTCTTTTATTGGAAAAGAACCGTATGATAAAAAAGATGTTAAGTTTGGAAAATTACCAGGCCTTTTTATTAGTATGTATATAGGATGGCCATTAGTGCTAGGAAGTCCAATATCGTCGTACTTGACAAATAGGTACATACATGAAAAAAAAGTTCTATATAAAAAAGATGCATATCATAAAAAATATTTTCTTTAAAATTGCAATCGCATTACCATTTTTCCATTCTATTAACTTATTTGAAGCACAATATGCGGGACTGCCAAATATATTATGGGATTGCCATGATAATTATTCATATTTGAAAAATTTAATTTTTTAAAAAGTGGTAAGAACCTGGAGTGAATTTAACTTATTGTCTTTATTGATATATTAATGCTTAAGTATGTATATAGCGAGATATGTAGGATAACAGAAGAAATCCGAGAAAAAGTCACATTATTTTATATAGGTTATTTTTTTTGGCGCGGCCAACTTATAGACAATAAATTTCGCCAAAATTATCATCGATTGCAATAACTATACCCCAACCGTCTTTGACGACGTTTTTTATTCGATCATACGGTATATTTTGTATATTTATAATCATATTTTACATACTAATTTTCTTTCCATATTCGAATTTCTTTGACTAATCCTCGGATTTCTTTCGACCGTTGCAAAATGCTACGCCTTAAAAAGTGTTTCATTTGCCACCAACAAAAGAATAATAAAGCTCTTTACGTAATTCGCCTGACCTTGTTCCCAATAAGAGAAAATAACGTTTATGTTAAAACTAAAATTTTAAGTTGCAACATAATAACATGTATATTTTATATTTTTAACCCATTTTGCTCGGCTTAGGGCGTGTTTATATTGGAGCAGCAATAAACGACACCAGTTGCAATAGCAACGAGGCGAGTGATATAACATAAATGGCACTGTTTATATTAAAAGTTACGGGGAAACAGAAAAAGTGTGAAAAACTACTTGAATAAATTTTAGTACTTTGTTAGAGTTGAGCAACTTTTTAGATTGATATCTTTTGGTTCTGTAATAACTTTCACAGAGAACGGTTTTATAAAATGTATGTTTTCGTAATAATTTATACATTTTCTTTCTTTCTTGTCTTTAGTGTTTTTAAAATTAAATCTTTGTATATTCCTTAATAATCAGGTCACGTTACTATTCTGTATTGTGAGCCGTTTTTCAAAGTCGATATAATTATGATTTTGGTCCAAAAAATCCTATTTCCTTGAAAGAAACCAGAACCCTTCTGCTTCCCAAGTGAAAACCAACTTAAAGCGGAACTCAAGGGCCTGGAAGACTCGATCCGTAACCTGGAATGGGAATCTTCTTAAGTCTGAGACACTCGAAGAAATTTCTCAGAACTTACGACCGAGAAAAATTAAAGATTTTCCTAGATATCTTCGGACTATCACTGGTTTTTTAACAAGACACTGTCTCCTCAACGAACACCTCAGTAGATGGAAGTTAAGAAACAACTGCGAATGCAGATTCTGTGATGAAAATGGGGAAACATCAGAACACCTCATCACTGAGTGCGCCAAGACGACAACCATCCGTGCTATGAACATTGATACGACTGATATCGGAGATGGAGAACTAACCTCTGTAAAAACCAGCTCACATACTGGCTTTTGTCAAAGCTCTGACACTGTATTTGTATGATGAGTTTTAACTCAAGAAAAAGGGACTGATATTGTCTTTAATTTTGAAAATTTACACGTTTTCAGTCAGACGTATCATTGACGGTTATCAAGAGTAGACTAAAGACGGTCCTACACGATGCTTCCAACGATGGTTGGACACAAACCTGGCGCTACATTTGTGAAATTAACTCAGTGTCGTACGTACTCTTGGCTTGAGCAGATATGGATAATATATTAAGTGCTGAAATTGCCGCTGGTATGATAGTTTTAAGTTGCGCTAAACTGTTGAAATAGAAGCAAAAAAAAAGAAGACATAATAGATGGTGGATGCTATCTTTAAATAATTAATCTAGATTAGTTAGTAGATTAGTTCACACTTGTTAACGGTCAGTGATATATCTGACCAAAGCGTTGTGTAAATTTGCAAAATTAAAAACCATGTCATTATTGTCAATCCAAGAGTATAATTTATTTCATAATTCATCATGGTCTACTATTTTCAAGTATGTACAACATCTATTAAAAACCGAGTTTAAAACTAACAATCGCAGAGTAGAGTTATCTTTATATTCGTTTTATCTATGTAACATATTTGTAGGCGTCTCTAATATAATTTAGATCTAGTTTTGTGTTACAAATACGTAAAAATAGAACTAAATGTTACTTTGGGAATTCCTATCTTATTCTTGAAGGATAAGCCATAAGTACTTATATGTTATTGTACCCCTAAGTTCTGTAGGAGTCTATACAGTCTGAAACTGTACTATACTGTATGTTACTAATTATCAAAAACGTCCAAGAATTGACCTACTAAGATTACTGAACGTCAAGTATATTTTTGGTAAGCCCTCAAATGTTACATATAATTAAAACTTTCAGGAAGCGCTATATACATAATTACTTAACCTTTTGATAATGAATTAAAATATATATGGCTTACAAATTCTTACCTACAATAGGAACTAAGCAAATGAACGGCGTTTACCTGCAAATAAAAAGAAGACATTAATAAACATATCTTAATTAGAATTACTGTATAAATAGAACTTTCATGATCAAAAGTGACGTATGATGACAGATAAATAGTTTTTACGAAAAAACACATTAGAGTGTATTTAATTGTCAAAGCCAAAGCCTACTGATGGTACCAAAATAACTCATTTATATTGAATATTGCGTATTTCTATGATAATAAGTATAGTTTATCTGAAGTCAGATGGAGTATCGTTGGGACAAAGGAATTAAGAGTCTCAGAGCTTTCAATTGACTTCGGAAATACTATATATTACTCTGACCTATACAGAGTGGGTCTTAAATAAGTGCAAATATTTTTAGATCTACCCCAGAAACCCGTCATGAGGTTTTTTCGTAAAAATATTTTTTGGAAATTTTTTAAATTTTCAGTTAAAGAACAGAACTGAAAATAGTTGCAATTATTTAAGATTCGCCTTGTATTTCTATACTTCCTATGTCACTTTTTTATGCCGTTTAGAATAAATTTCTTAAATAACAAAAATGTTATAACTTGTTACATTTTTCTTGCAAGTGTTTACTTATTCTAATTTCGAATGAACTATATTACGAAGATCAATTTTTAAGTGGTACATTAAAACAGATCAAAAATGACCGATAAAAAAGCTGTGAAACTGACCTAATTTTGAACGTGACACTAGACATATTTTCAAATATAAAGTCAATTTAATGGCTGCAAAGTTAATTTATTTCGAAAAAACAACTCGTACATTTTTCATCGCGCCTTTTAGTTCCACTGACCCGCAAAACGTTCCAAATGAAATATCTATAGAACTCGTTAAAATCGTTTAATTTCCTGTTTGCACTGTCATCCTCCACTATAATAGCGTTGGACCGCCGCAAAAATTGGCGGTGAGCAGTTGCGACGTTGTCACGCATCGTTGCCATCGTTGCGGGATGGCAACAATGGCAAACATATCTCGATAACCACGAAAATGGATGGGAAAATCGGTCATCATAATTATTGTTGATGATAATTACTATTTTCGTCTGTTTATATTGTGTTGTTTATATTGATACAGCGTTTTTCATCAAGTCAACGGTCTCATAATACAGATAATAAGAATAACTCTTAAAATGACCCGCATAATATGGTCAAGAGTTAGCTGGGTTACTTTTTTTAATTTTAATAGATGACTTCTCTATTTCAGTTCCTTTTAGTTTTTAGGTATATAGGTATTTTCCTAGCAGAATGAGGAAAATGCATGTTTTTAAATAATGGTTTTAAAAAATAGTTCATATAATTACAAATTGAACAAAAAAAATCGTTGATATCGGTTAAGAAATGCCTCTAATATAAAATAATTAAATATTGTTAATTTAAATGGCCGGGCAAACGCTCTCTACCGCGCCTTGCCGCTGTGACGTCACCCGCCGTTCTTCTGGTTGAGTGGAGCCAGACGCGTGTTTATTTTACACAGGTTGCTTTTAAACGCTGTTGAATCCGAGTCAAAATTTTAGTTATTTGTGTTAATTAATACACAATTAGTAATTAGTGATATTTATAAATAGTAATGGATGAGAGAAAACAGAAAAAAATGGTCCAAGGCCATGAGAAGAGATGAAAAGAAAAACGTTAAATTATTTAATTGAACGCTATTTTTACGATTTATTGTTGTGAAGATCATTTTGATGTAAGTTCATATATTTATGTATATTGTCTTGCATAGGTATATGAAATTTGAATGTACAGGGTTATTCATTATATTTTGACACCCACATACAGCCTTAACTGCAAGTTTTAGAAGAAAAAATTAAATAAAAAAGTTGCATGGTTTTTCATATACTCTCTTTTAAAATTAATTCTAGTTATACAGGGTGTCTCAAAAAAGGTGGTCCAGAAAATTGTAGGTATTTTTCGCTTTTCAACTGTCAATATTTCGTAAACATTTGAAGATAGGTATAGGATATTATACATAAAATACATCTAGAATATCTAGAAATTTCCGAAGAATCCGAAAATATATAGGGTGTTTCACTTAAAAAAGTAACTTAATTTTGGCGTTTGCTTATGGGACACCTTGTATAATATTTTCATTACTGATAAACAATTTATTTCCTATAATTTCGTAAAAAAAACAATCTTTAAAAATAACAAGGGTAAGGGGGTGTCAATATATAAAAAAAACTTTCTTTTTCACGCTATGCTCTGGAGTTATTTTTCCACGTACTAAACAAATATTTTTGTCTCTTTTCACTTCCACATAACCTACACCATTATCTCCATACGTCTCCCTACCTGATCTGAAAAATAAGTTTATAACATTAATATTTATAATTATATAAAAGTTCGTAACAGTAGGTACCTACTTATACTTAAATATGCCTCAGTACTACAAAGAATAAATGTTACATACCTCTCTGTTTTTTTCCTCGTAATTCAGCACCAATAAATTGGGAATTTGTATTTATAAAAGCAGCCAACATAAAAGCATCGACTTTTGGCAAGTTATCTGATTGTGCTTTTACAAACCCGGAATCTGCCATTACTTAAAAATTCTCAGAACACACAACACATACAAATAATAACTGCACAAAAAAGCATAAAAAGCTCCTTCAATCAACGCTAAAAGCAACAAAAATGTCTTAGTACGCCACTTAAATACGTACATAAACGGAACACGTCTGGCTGCTGCTGGCCATCGCGCGTCGACGAGAACGGCGGGTGACGTCAGACCAATAGAATATCGTTTCAATCCGCGAAGCGTCGTTTGCGTTATCCATAGTATTTTAATGGCCCATTTTATAAAATTGTGGTACTGCTTTCAAGAAAAAAGTTTTTTTTGCATTTACACATATTTATTCTAATAAATTGAACAGTTTCTGGCGAAAAATAAAATATATGCATCTTCCTCATTACAGAACTAAAAAGATTTTAGAACAAGTTTGGTTGCTATAGACTGTCAAACGACGCAGGGAAGGTATCGACGAAAGACATCCAAAAAATGACAAAAAATACAATTTGCCTGTGAATTAAAATGACAGACACAACTGTCACTGTCAGGGATCCTCCCGTTGGACACACTATATATAATTTTTTTCTAACAACCCAAAGGGTGCTGAATAATTACTTTAATTTGTGATTTATAACAAAATAACTAACAATTATTTATTTTACATTTACTGCATGTTAAAATAAATGTATAACAAATATGTCGATCGAACAATCTAAACATACACATATGTATTATAAATATTCATCTGCCCTACCAAATAAAATAAAAATGCTCTTAATCTCATATAGTATAACTGCTTTTTTTTTCAAAGTAATATTGGTAACTGTTGGTATGAGTCCACAGACTTACTTGTTTGTATAAGAATAATATAATATATGTTGGTAGAAGAAAAACAAAATATTTAGCACCAATTAGATGTCACAATATCAATGTACTAACTGATTTCTGAAGATAATACAACAAAAGTTAATTAAAAAATCAAACTCTTTATGTTTATATATTCGTCTACAACCTGTATAAGTAAGGCGAGTAACATAAAACAAGTAATTTATAATCATTAGTAAACTAAATAATGTCTAGAAAGAACTATATAATAATACGTATAAAAGTGTATTTGCCACAAAAAATACATCACAATTTCAAAAATACTTAAATTTCAGTCTAACTAAAAAAGCCAAATATTCTTTCTTCTAAAGATAAAGATGTAAAAGTCTTTGATTTTGATAATCTTATTTTACAACAATATATTATCTTCGATTTTGAGATCTATAGGTTTGGTGTATTCTCCACCGGTGCTGCCACCATCGAAGAATCCCATAAACAACCGAGTTAAGATACAAATACACGAGTTTCAGTGGCGAGTACACGATAAATTTGTTATAATATTATTGGAAAAGTATTCAGTGCAATTGGTGAAAATTCTAAAGAAAAAGTAAAAACGTAAATCTTTTGATATCTCCTTTCGTGTTTTTTCGGCAATTTTATTATCATTTGAAATTATCACAACACAACTCGTAAAATCACTTAAATTTTATTACGCGAAAAAGCGTTCCATCACAAAAACTTCCTATCTCAGAATTTTATAGTTTCAATAACAGCATTAGTAAAAAACAATATATTTAAATATTACGACATAGCCACGATTACAATATTATTTCAACGCGATCAAAATAAACAGTAACTGGAACGGCATGAAATAAAGTGCCGGACAGTTCTGATTTCTGCCGTACCGAACGCTGCGGTCGGAATTTTAAAAATCGAGAAAAAAATAAAGAATAAAGACTTTTAAGGTTGAAATGCACCAAAATATGCAACGCTAAAATGGATACTTGGCTAGTTTCCAAACTACCCAGCTATTTTGCAAAAAGCGCTGTTATTTTGTGGGTTATGTGGTATTTTCCGGTGGTAGTTGTGCTGTGTGTTTGCAAAATAGGCAAGCTAAAAGCAAAAAAAGCAAAGTATCCATTTTAGTCGTAACATATACAATAATAAAAATGATCGAGAATAACACTTTATTCTGCAATATTTCCATTAGTTAATAATATTTGACTTAAAATATGCCAATTTTTTTTTATGAAATACGACTCATTTTGGGTTTTACTCATATATAATTTCTGCTGCTCATACAGTATTTCAAAATATATGGTGCTCTTTCAATATCACCAAAATATTCTTCGCTTATTTGAAACTCTTATATAAGAAACATATGTTAAGCTTTGCAATGATCAATAGCGGTTAAGTCATATCTTTGTAAAATCGGGGCAAAAGTTTTTTAGGAATTCGCAAATAAGCCTTATTTGCCCACTCATTTCATCAGATTACAGTCTCTCCATTCCAATAAATAGAAAAAAACGAGCGCGACCTAATTTGTTGTCATTTATGTAGGTATGCTTGTTTAATATTTCATAAAGACAGACTTGGTATAAATTTAAATATCAAATTGCGGTAGGTTAGGTACAGAAAGTCAACGAAGTGTGCAGTTTTACTGACTTTGGTGCACAATAATGCATCCACTATTTTCAAAGAGATTTGATGTTTTACACTCTTCTATTTTTAATATTAATTCTTCAAAAGCCTGTTAAAAATATAATTCATTAGAATACTTAATATTAATAATACATAATTTGATAATTTTTATTTCTATTTCTGCAATTTTCTGAAAAAACTGAGATTAGAACTGAGAAATTTATTCATATGTCCAACGACTCACGGAAGACGAAAAAATATTAGAAAATAACAGTTTAACTCTGAATTGAAATGACACAACAACTGTCAGTGTCATGTCTTGTTGACACATTCTACGGAGGGATCAACAATGACTGAAATAGTGGGCTATTCTGATTTTGCCTGTTTGATTGGCAAAACATTTAAAGAATTATGCTATCACTAGCGTGAAAACAAACAATAATTAAATAATATGGTTACTTTTTTGACGAGATTTAATTTTTTTTTCCATAATGATGTGAAACTAATTAAAACGAAATGAGAAACAAATGGATTTAACCGGGATGAAAATAAGCCATGATTATGTAACTATTCAGTTTCTATGTTGAACACTATAGTTGCATTGAAAAATGATAATTTTTTACATTGAAAAATATGTCGATTTCACAAATGGATAATGCTAATCGAAAAGGGCCCAAGCGCCAAACTGTGATTTTGAGATATTGTCTTCTAACGTATGAGCGAGCTCTATCTCTCTTTGTTGAGTTATCAAGAAAAATGTATCCACAATTTATGACATAATTGATTTAAAATGAGTACAAGAACAAATTGACAAAACATTAAAAAACAAATTGACAAAACATTAAAACAGCTTCAAACTTTACACAATTTAATAAACATTTGGAGCATAATTCTTTTTTAATACCGGAGGACTGTTATAAATTTATATTAAAGAACCAAGAATTTGTTATTAAAGAACCAAGTTCTTGGTTATTTTTAATCAAAAAGAAAATCTACAACATGGTTTACGGTGTTTTCTATTGCAGATTTGTTTCTCTGTTTGTTCTGTAGAATAGAAGTCTCCTTTATCCTTTGTTTCGAAAATTATATTTTCCCAAGTGGCCAACACAATACTTTTAGATCTTTCACTAATTTCTATGTTTACCCTTGTTTTAGGCTAATACCTTTCTTTTTTATAATAGTTTTGTAGTGTTAATATGAAAAGAACGCGGCTAAGCAAACATTTAAAGAGAATCAACAGAAAACGGACATACATATAAGAGGAATTGTCGCTTGGATCCTTTTAGACAAATTCAAAAGATTCCTACACATTGGTGGTGCTTAGGACCCTGTTCAATAGATGTCACTGAAACACCTAATTGTAGCGTGGATCTTTTTCCACATATGCATTGAACACTGCTCTGTCGGATGATGCCTTTTACTCAGTTTTCGTAATTTGGCGCTTGGTTCCTTTTCGTTTAACATCATCCAAATAAGATATGAAGTCAATGAATTGATATAATTTGCTAAAATCTTTAGATCAATATAATTTGTTTTTGCATGACTAATCCCCAAATTTTCTCACACAGTATTGAAGGCAACGGCCTAGCTACATTGAAACACCGGTTCCCATTAGAACACCGAAGTTAAGCGACGTACGGCGATACTGGTGGATGGACGGGTGACCGGTTCGAAACTCTGCATAGTGCTGTTGTCCGTGGGAAAAGTGTAAAATCTACTGATACACACTTCTCATTCAAGCCGGTTCGAGGCCGGATGATATAGGATATCTCGTGAGTAAGAGTTAATTTAGACACTTCCTAAGTCGGTAGGCCACTGACCATGATATGGCCGAGGACCGCGGTTCGGATTCCGCGTAAACAAAGTTGGCCCCGTCCAGATTAGCCCTGGAGCAAAAAGACGTTAACTGAAATCTTTATTTTTCTCACACAGTATTGCCTACTATTTCAATAATTGTTGTGTGCTCTGTAGTACTACGATCCATTAACTAGATTAAGAACACAACCACGTGTTTAGTTTAGTTATTTTGATACTCTTTTTCAATTTAAACAAATATCTTTGTTTATTAAACAAAATGATGTATATTATAAAAACACAACTGACAAAGTTGACTCCATATATTCTAATATAAATTTGCTTATTAACTTATTGAAATGTAGCACATGGTTTATTAAATATTAATCATAAATAGCAATTACTTTATTATTTCAATTAATTTACAATACAATTGTGGTAAAACTCTTCCACCTTGAGACATATTCGAAACAAATAAAAAACTTGTTTTAACACCGATTACCGCAACAAACGTAATAAATAAATGCATTGGCACCGATACTCCACCTAATTCCCAATTAAAATAATGCCGGCAACGCCGCGCGACCCATCAACCTACATCGTCAAGATCGTGTTGCATCACACACGTTCTCTTATGTCGTCTTCGTCTCACTTTTGCTATCGCTGACCCTCCGTACTTTCCGTTTCGTTTCGTCTGCCGTTTTGACTCGATCCAGTCCGTTTGTTGTTGGTCGTTTCCGACGTTGCCGGTTCCGGTAGAATTTATTAAACAATTGTGTGATTTCGTTACAAGGCCGCTGGAGGTATTATTATCGGTATTGAAATGCACTTTTGATAACGCACTTGATTCGATGGTATTATTATCGCGAGTTACACACGCCACATTTCAGATAAAACGGCCTTGGGTGACCTACTACACAAGTTTCAGATTGACCTAGGCGACGTCGTCGTGTGTATTTATTTTTAGCGCCGTCTAGCAAACCGAAGGCTGTTTTGCAAAATCGCAATTCAAAACGTAAAGTAGCGCTTTTTGATTTGTCTGCAATACAATGTGGGGAAATTTATACCTAGCAATAGGTATATTATTTAGTCTACTTCATTTTTAAGCTGCAACAGTTGTGCTGATATTGTAAAATACAAGAATTGAATAGTAAGTAAAGTTTATTAATTATACATGAGTAGATATACAGATTTAATATCGTTATTTTTAACTCGTTCTTTATATACTCTAATGAAGCTGGCACGCTTTTTCGTAAAATGAACTAGAAAAAGAGTTCTGGATAAATTTGCAATAGTTCTATAGTCTTTGACAAGTTAGAAAAATAGTTGTGGAAGATACCACTAGAGAGTGCCAACTTCACGTAATATCACCCTTTTTTTTGCTTGAACTGTTCTGATAGTGGAAATATATCCTAGAAGAATAGTTCTACAGTTCCTGACTATTAAGAATATTAAGGTACTTCTATTATATTAACCAAGTTATAAACAAACTATAATAACTATTAACCAAGTTATAAACAAACATAAAGTTACAGCCCGAGCAGTCAAAATCGATTTTTTTAAGTAAAAAATAATTTCAGTCATAGTTCTCACTAGAGTTCTGAATAGCATCCCAAAAGTTTTGTGAGATGTACGAATTACTTCGTTAAAATATTAACCACCATTTTAAAAATTCATTACCGCCCGACTCTTATAGCCTAGATATACGAGCCAAAAATAATGTAACAGTTCTGATTAGAGTTATGAATAGCACCCCAAAAGTTCTATAAGATGTAGGTGCTAACAGATTTGTAAAAAATATTAACAATTAAAAATTTTATTGACGCCCGACTTTTTAGATCCATATAAAAATTCTTTTCCGAGCTAAAATAATGTTGAAAAATTATTTTTTTTTTCAAACGTTGTTGGTTTACAAAAAAAAATACTGGGTATTTTAGTAAGAAACAGAAACAGAAAAATATCAGTGATTCTTTACACCCTAGCCCTAGTCACTTTATTTCCGTGGTCTGTACTTTAATGCATACGACAGAGATAAATATATACGACCAGTTGACAGAGAGAGAGACAAAATAAAAACCAACATACAGTGTTGCCGGTTCGAGAAATAAAATAATAAACGAAGATAATATCTTCGTTTAATATTTAATTAAGCAATATAAAATATAACATTAATCTTAAAATTAATAATTAATATCTATTCAATAATGCTCATTTCAGTTGTTAAAGAGTTGTTTAAGAATCTTTTATATACAGCTGTAGTCAAATGAGTAACTAATTGTGAAAAATCAACTTCCAACCCTAGATGCAACATTTTTCGTAAACACCTACTTGTGCGGTTTGAAATTTTGATGCAAAATAAGGCAATACCGCATAAAAGAAATGTACCAACTTAACTTTAATCTCTTTTTAATATATTTGATTTTTTAAGCTGTCTACCTCACTGTCTTACACGTTAAAATCTAGACCACGCAGTTTCGATGACCAGATCGGTATACACAAATTAAAAGCCACCTCAAACGTGTCGGCCAAATTTCTTTATAAGTTAGCAGAGCTGTTTTCAATGGAAAAAAATTTAAAAACATATTTTTTAAATTGCTGTTTCACTGTCTTTTTTTACGAAATGAACTCGCCACATATTTAACTCTAGCGCAAATAGGCATTAGTGACCCACGAGCTAGTACTAAAAAATGTGAACAAAATTTGACCTATATTTCAAAAAGTTTAGCAGTCCCATCCTCGTCGGACCTCTAACCAAAATGTCTTGATAGATTCTATAGAATTGATAATTTCTATAGAATAATTTCAATATATTTACGGAAATAAATTCATTCAAAATAAGTCAAATTTCTTAAGTAACCGATACAAAGGTGTCGTTACCACTTCCCACATTTTCTATCAAAAACAGGGTGCCTATCGAAGTGGCACTTTCTGTTTTGTAACTGTACGTGAGGCGAAAATAAATGTCATCGGTCCAAGCCTAACCAAAGGCGGTGTGTTGTGAAAAGCGAAAAGCCATGGTACACACCTCCACAGACTGCGTTTCTTCGTCAAAACTAGGTCGAATCATTTTCGTGTTAAAACTCTTTCAAGATATTTCGTCGATGGCCTATTTAGTTAATTTTATTGGTTGGTTGTGGCGAAAAATGTTTTTCTTGCGTTATGAAAATATATAATTGGATACTCCTTAGTTGGGTGTTTTAGTGTTGGTAATAGTTTATACTATTTCTAGATTAGATATTATTTGCAGGGTAAGGAAAAAAACGACGATATCCATTTTAAGATTGATTCTCACTATACCTTCCGTTTCCATTCCATATTCGTTCCGTATTTTTATTGTATTGACGCTATACGTAAGCTTCCGTTCCGTATCAGTTCCATACTTTTTATTGTACAATTTATATCATTATGAAAGTTTTATTTTAAAAAGCTGTATCTTTTGAAAAAGATAATAGAATTAATTAAGAGGTGAAAAAATAAATAAAGAATAAATGAATATCAGCAAAATGTTAACAGAGCTGTTACAAATGTAACAAATTGACAATGCTGTTTCCGATACTTCAGTCCGTCCGCCAAACAAATGTATGGAAAGAAAGGATATGGAACGGAAGGGAAACGGAACGGATAGTGTGCATTGTCCTACGCATTTACATGATATAATATTTTATGTAAACGGAAGGGAGTTGATATGAAAGGTATAGTAAGAATCAACCTTTATCCGGAATTTTTAAATAATCAACTTAATTTGTTGAGAACACCAAATCCCAAACACATGTTAAATTGTAATTGAATATAACAAACGATGTCCAAATAATAACGCATACAGTAATAAATTTTTTGTGTCTTTTGTTGTAACATGTTATTTGGCAATATTAAATCATCGTTTTCTATGTCGGTTTTGCGAGTTCGTCACTTTTTTCCCTTTACCGTTAATTTGTTCTTTAATAAATTTAAGACTTAACATAAGACAAATTTAAAAGTTGGAAATAACTCTGTCAGGAAGTTCTTAAATATATATCGGGAATTGGAAGATTATTTTTGTCTAGAAGAAAGTCGGTAAATATACAGGGTGGTCCGAGTAAGCCGGTAAATATACAGGGTGGTATTCGAAGAACTTTGGCAGCATATTCTGCAAATAAATTAAGTAAAAAAGAAATTTATGTCCTAAAATACTTAGTTTCGGAGATACAAGGTGTAGAGGTTTGATACAAGAAACAAGGTGGTAGTTTCATTTTCATTTCTATCCTTTTCAAATAACTTCTGAACTGATGTCGTTATTTGGATGGACACTCGTGTTTGGGAGTTTTTTGGCATAGAGAGCGCCACGTAATATTTTATAAGTGTTTGGACAGTAGTAAATTTTCGTACATAACCTGTATAAAACTACTAAAAAAAAAATATTGTATATCCGTTTTTTTAAGTAAAAAAGGTCTCCTTATATTTAAAAAAAATCTACAATATAAAAAATTCTTAATACATTACTCTGAACAGTATGACGTATAAACCATACAAGCCTATAAAGTAGTACCGAAGACATGGCATGTCCATATTCAATCGCGTCCAAGTATAGATCGCATCGATACCGGCACCCTAATTTAACATTTTTTAAACTTTGTATCTGGTTCCGAACTAACTAACTGTGGCAGTGTGTATTCCAGTCTACCTGTCTTTTCTCAAGGCAATCGACAAAGTTGAAATACCTTTAATTCTAGCACGGTTTGCGCTAAACGTGCTTGCTCCCTATCGCGCCAATAACACCAGTATACCATACGATGTTGCCAATTTTTTTTCTTCTTCACCCAACTTTATCTAACAATCTACAATGTGTAAGCAACCTTTTATCCTAATATTTTATAGAGAGAAATATGTCGGAATTAAATGATCTCTACTGAAAAAACCGCTTCACCATCAACAGGAATTGGCAACATTGTCACCTCCTGTTTAAAGGGGCCGGAGGCAAACTTCAAAAGACTGTTTTATGTTCCTTAATCTTTGTTATAAATTTGGAGCATTCTTAATATGTGTTTCTCTGTTAAGTAAAAGCTTCACTTATATGACAAATACATATTAAATCTTGTAACCATTTAATTTCCCAATAATAAATAACCCATTTTCCAGTCTGTTCTATTCGTACATCTTCTATTGACAGGTTTCTTTCACTCATCGATTTGTGTACGCTTTTTTGCCACTCCAGTTTCGGTCTTTCCTGTTTTCTTCTGCCCTTTGGTTGCCAATTGATTATTTTCCTAGGCCATCTTTTATTCTTCATTCGCTCTACCCTGTGTATTGTGCCCTCTATATCCATATCAATATTTGTTGTTTTATGGTATTATTTCTTATTTGTTGTTGTCTGGAAATTCCCATTGATCTTCGAATGGCATCCATTTCTACGGCCTCTATCTTTTTCTTGTATTTCTCATTTTTTCTCCATGTTTCTGCTCCATATACGATCAGATCATAAAGAAATATAATACAGAATTACTAGAGGAAGGAGAAGTAAATAAATATGTTCAGTTTTTACTTTGTCTGTACAATTCGGCTAAAATCATTTTTAGTAAATGGCAACATCGAGCGATTTAATTTATCTGAGTCATTCACTCGTAGACCGTTAAATTCGCAATATAGAGTGCGACACAGTAAAAAATGTAAATAACCTACATACTAACGAGAAAGACATCCATAACGTTCTTATTCGCGTCCAGCGTTTTGTTGTATACAATGATATGGTAAAAATCGTAAAGTATGCGACTAGATTATGCCATAGAACGTATTTTTGGTTGTAACAAGAATATAACACCTTGATTTGCCTCATGGTTTTTTATGTTATGGTTTAAAAATACTATTAAAGTTGTGATTATATGGTTTCTTATACTAATAACAATAACGAGCCATATAACATTTTATAAATCAAATGTTTCTGTTTATCCAAAACGGAGATCCTGGTGTATGTTTGTCCCTGAAATCCTGATATTAAATCCCGGGATCTCGAAAAATGTAAATGCTCAATCCAAAATGATTCGACTTTATACACTTTAGTCTTCAAAGATCATATTTTATTTATACTAAGCGGAATGTCAATATCTAAAAGTTATAAAAGTTATATTTCCGTGCTTGCTATATTTTATATTATAATAAGAATAGATTAAAAAAAATGGTTCGATCACCCTAAAAATGTTGTGGGTTATTTTCAAAATTGTTATTGCTTTATTACAGGAATGATACTCTTCTTCGTGGTCCAGACATAAGCAGGTACTCCCGACTTTCTAAATTATATGACTGTTAAGTAATACCAGTAGAATTTTATTTTTATGACATCCAAAAATGGTTCTAAAAAATGACATCAAAAAAAGCTCACTGTCGCTAATGCACAAAAAATGGTTTTCTAAGAAAAAGTTCAATCACACCGTAACTTATACATAATATTATGATATATCAAGATTTTTGAACTATGACTGTTATATCCAAGAAACGACAAAATATCTTGAACAACTATCAATGTAGTAAATTCATATATTATTTGAAGTTTTGAAAAAAAGTTATCCAAATACCACAGTAGAAAACAGTTTCATTATTCTCATACATAATTAAACTCCAAATTAGTGAAAGTTTCTATAATCGCCGAAAGCAAATTTTCAATTATTACCAACCAATCCATTAAATTATGGGCTCGATTCTTAAAGATTCCAATCGTAATTGCCGTAAATATTATTAGCCCTAATTATACTTCATAGTCGAAAACTCTGTTAACTAATTTCAGGCTGATGATGACAAATAATGACAATAACGATGTTGAAAAGTGGATACAGTCTAAGCTAAACGACAGTAAGATATATATTTAAATATAATGCAGCTGTAATTATTGCACGAAAAATAAAATTTATTCTAATTAATAATTAATATAAACTTGCTAGATGTAAACAAATTTTGTCAATAATTAATAAATCCCTAAATAAACTAAACATAGTATCACGAATTGACTGATCATAAGTTAAACGAAATGAATGATCTGATTGATGATGGTTTTTGAGTTGTACCCTTATGAAACCTGTGTGCAGTTGTTGAATAGAGAGATGTCCTATAGTGAAGCTGCAATGATTCCATAACGATTCTAAGCAGAAGTTACTAAATTTATTTGAGAGTCTTTTGGTCTAGACTGTCCCAATGCAAAATTGCTGCAAATGTCACTCTTGAGATCAAAACTGATGGTACTAAGAAAGACTGAAGAGAAGCAGGCTGTGAAAATTGAGTAATGGAAAAGACGAACAGAAAACAGAACGTCAGTACGAGAATGTAACATGTTCAGAACATCTTGGCACGACCATCCAAACTCAGAACCAGAGAACTTAGCATAGTTGCTGCTGCCATGCAAGTTTCATGACTATAGGATTTCCAAACCGGGATCCCAAAAATGTCGAAAACTTATGTCCTATCTAAAATGATTCGACTTTGTACACTTTAGTCTTTCAAAGATCATAATTTTATTTATACCAAGCAGAACGTCAATATCTAAAAGTTATATTATCGGATCCCGAAAACTGGAAGCCCTATTTATGACGCCAGTCGTACTGTCAGTTGTATACCGGGCTGCATCCAAGAGAATTGAACGTGCTTACTTTATTTATTTTTTTTCAAAATGGCGAGTACCTATCGCTGCCAAAATTATACAAATTTTGGAAAAATATCTATGTTTGTATAACAATAATCTCGCTGAATATACAAAGATTGGTGGCAAATGAAATACAATGGGCAAGTTAGTTCCTAACTAATCTACACTTGATGTTTCTTTCCTTGTATGGATGTGTCCAATATAATCGTCATCTTCTGCGATGTCGGATGTAGTAGTAACGCAAAATAACGTCTTCCTCCTTGAACGGCATGTCACAATTAGATGAAAACGTATACGCTTGCAATACGCTTCGTGAACATAGTTTAGTACGCTAGGCTACACAAGCTGCACAGCGTATTTTGAAGCGTCTATATGAAGCTACGCCTCTTTGGACAGTAGCCTAACTATTACTCCTTGGATCAATAAAAGGATATATACAAGCAAAAGGCAACTCAAAAATTGGAGCTCTTTACATAAATACATTTTTATTAAGAGCTAATTTAGTGGCGATATTCCCTGAAGATTGCAGTAATGAATCAGCAACATCTGAAACCAAGCAGCATTTCGTTTATTACCGACCGATTGAATTATAGGTTCGGTTTGTGAGATTCCAATCGCACTGACGGAAAATCGTAAAACTTATCATCGCTAATTATCTACCACATTCTAAAAGCCTATTACCAAATTTCGGCCTGATGATGTGGACGACGACGGGTGACGAAATCTAGTTCTGCGATATTTAAATACAATGCAGGGCGACGTTTGCGACACACTGCAGCGACGCTAAAACTGTGTGACCTTATTTTTTAATAGCTCCGTGCTTTCTCAGTTTTTCCCTTTCGGATTCAAGATATCGCTTTCGAGAATCGGCTCGAACCAGTTCGGTACAGAGTGCGGGGGTGGCCCACTATAAGTGGATGTAAACTTTCAATTTCTTTGTTTTGTCAGTCTGTTTTCTGAAATGGCATTGTAATGGAAAACAAAGAATATGGCATACATTTAATATTACAAATTGATGTTAACGTTGCTATTAACGTTAGTTAACAAGTAAAATTCGTAACAGGTGCAAACACTGATATCTACTCTGAGAGTATCGTCAAGTTATAAAGCATTTCTCTGACAAGGCCCACGATTACTTATCGGGCAGTTGCTTAGTTCGCAAAACTAGAGCAACGTGACATACCAATATAGATGAAATACACCTAACACTTCACTTTAATAAAAATAATTGAATGAGGGAAACGTTTGCTCAGCAGGTAAATGACCGTAGATAGACGTAGTATACTATATACTGATACTTTCAAAACCAAAGCAGGAACAGGGATAGGAGTATTTGGGCCGAAAAGTACATACTCTGAACGAATAGGCACCTACTCCCAGTATCTTTCACGCAGAAATCTACGCTATCGAAAGATGCGTACAACTTATCTTAGATAGGAAATATCGGAAACAAGAAAAAAACATCTCTGTATTCAAAGAAGCCTTTGAAGAGGAAACAAAAAGAGCAGACAGATGTTCCCAACCTAAATTAGCTATTAAGTAATTTAGTAACCATCAGTTTAAAGTTGGTCAAAGAATGCCTAGAGAAGTTAAACAAATTAGGCAAAAATAATAAAGTCCTCCCACTCTGGGTGCCAGCCCACCAAAGAATAAGAGGCAATAAAAAAGCAAACGATCTAGCTAGAAAAGGAGCCAATACTCCACTAACTGGACCAGAACAGTTCTGCTTTCCAAGTGGAAACCAACCTAAAGCGGAACTCAAAAACCTGGAAGACTCCATCCATAACCTGGAATGGGAATCCCCCAACGGTCCAAGAGACCAGAAGAAATTCCTCAGAAGTTACGACGGAGAAAAATCAAAGATCCATAATTCATTAATATAATAGCATTAGTCAAACGAACTGATGTTTTTCATAAAAGTTTGCTGATAGCTGAATAGCCGAAACCAGTTACAAATAAAGATTTTTTGATAATGGCTTGACACTGATTTTGTTTATCATATGCTACCGCTTTTTGAAAATAGACACACTATAACTTAAATCCAATTTAACACTCATATTAGCAAAACTTGTGGTCAGAGTTTAAAACACTACGAGTATAATGGTGTATTATGGCTGATTTGTAATATTGTCCGTTCTACCAAACCAAACACCAAAGGTTCCCAGCTAAATTGTCTATTAAGTAATTTAACGTTGAAATCTAAAATTTAAATGAAATAAATTTAAAGTAGTGTCCATTAAACAAGCCAAACAACGTGCTTTCGATACATACAGAACCCCAAAATATTCCAAAAACACAACGTACTCATGCTGCAACAAAGAAAAAAAAAGTATGACATTTCGTGGCGCAGTCAGAATCGTCATGCTTGAAAAGAGACGCCGATTTTTGAAATGTCAAATCGATAGCCGACAGCAGTGTACCTGTTGCGGTTCTAATAGACAGCCTAAGCGAACACACAACCTGTTTTGTTGCGATAGTAATAAATTGAACAGTAAATAATTACATCAGTATTAGCCGTACAAACAAGGTGCGTATGCTCATTGATAGATAAGGCACGCATCGTAGTGAATTTAAGCGCAATATGCATTATAATAAAACACCTATTATTTTGTACTAAAGTTGCATCGCTATATAGTATTTAGAAGCGTAACATTTTTATTAGTTTTAATTACACAATTAGAAAATTAAAAAAATCAACATCTCAAATAAACTATAAAGACAAACAAAAACTTAAATATGAAAAATGCAAAAATAAAAGGGGCCCTACACTCAACGATTTGATCTGCAAGCCAAATCGCACAGATCAGATCTTAAGACTAATTCGATAGCGATCTTTCTACATGTTGAGATTTTATAAAAGATAATATTTTCAGTCTATGGTTTAGTACAGTTCTCGCCAAATTTGTGGTATGTACAGTTAAAAATATTTAACATGTTGAAAGATCTCATCTCTTCGATAAAATTTGTATCGAAAATCGAAACCTCCACTACACGTTGAGATTGGACTGAATCGAAGAACTGTACAGTTAAAATCTCCCAAATATCGTTACGTACCGGGCCCTCTTAAACGTTCAGATTTTATAAAAGATAATTTCGTCAGTCTATAGTCTAGTACTACTTTTTCTCAAAATGTTAATAAAAAAAACTTCTCTTGTAAAAACGACTATTATAGGGTGACTGTATTGGATATATTTTACAAAAAGAAGAATGATGAATAATATACCAAAAACTTGACAACACGATATGGATGTATTCAATATATAATAGAACAAAAATATTGGCTATAAATAGATATACATTTCTTAATCAATATGTGCTTTAGAATCCTATATGGAATATAAGGTAATACTTTTCCAGGGGCGTACGAAAAATTGTTCTACTTAGATTAGTATATATTATTTTTAATCAGATAATCACATTAATTTTTAGTTACCTGTCGTACTTCTTTTTAATAAATTTATTTAAATTTTATAAAAATATGTAAAAATAATGTAACTAATAGATACACTATGTTTAATAGGTATATTAACAATAGCTATGTTGACATTTGCCTGTCCTGATATAGGATGACAGATGGATGGTAAACACAGAGATTTGTGGAATGGAGACCAAGACAGGATACCTATAGAAGCAGAGGGTGACTTCCTAGTCGATGGACAGACGAAAAAGAGTGGCTGAAAATTAATTGGACTCAGGTCACATAAAATATAAAGAGTTGATAATGATGTTAATGATGATGATAACGCAATACGCAGATCTTTAAAAAAACATATTTACGACTTTGTTGTAAAATCAATAGAAGGGCCAATATTTGTACAGTTTAAAATTTGCATGCGGAATTTCCTGTTTCCACCGATGACGATCACCCAGTATATGCAGTAGATATTCACTTTCAAAATGTGTATAAGATGTCATTAAAAACACCAATAGCGTGTTACCTTGGAAGACGTTAATTGCATTAGATTCCATTAGTGCGCTACACTAAATCATGTTCAATCTTATAAACGTGAACATATCTATTATCATTAATTTTCATTACTGAGATCTATCTAGCCGAATGATTGATTACCACAGGCACACGAGATATAATAATATTCGCGCTAAGAAAAAATAATAACTAACTGTTCATATCCGTTTTTACCTACGCCTCTGGCGGAACTTTACCGCGAGCCTACATAACTCTTAAAACCAAATACATATAATGACTAGAACTGGATATTACCCAATAATTACACACACACATTTGGTAAGAAGTCGCTGAATTTCTGTTGTATGAAACAAATTCGGAAAGTGGGTTAATGGTTTTAGTTTATTTGTGAAACAAAATTTTGACGGTGCACAGGCAGGCGGTTCGTTCGAGGCTCTTGCCCAATCGGGTGTTAGTTTACTATGGAAAAAAAGTTCGAAATTGGTCTATGGCCGGCGCTGAAAAAGCAAAAACAGTGCCCTAAAAGCAGATGGTTGAAATCTCGGTTGAAACAGACAATCTTATTCCTTAATTTTGT
This sequence comes from Sitophilus oryzae, assembly GCF_002938485.1. NCBI lineage: Eukaryota > Metazoa > Arthropoda > Insecta > Coleoptera > Curculionidae > Sitophilus > Sitophilus oryzae. The sequence goes on along the minus strand of NW_022146948.1, from coordinate 687,282 downwards.
TAAAAGAAAATAAAACGTTATACTAGCTATAAGCTACATGGAAAAATAAACTGTGATAAACTCCACAATAATTATTGTAGAAAGCACTGCTGCATTTTGCGTCTAAAATGGTACTAAGCATCACGTTTTAGTTTTGATTTGTAGCAATTTGGAAATCTCCGATATATGCTTGATTTTATACGAAAATAGTGAACAACTGTGATGGCAATTCTCACAATTTGTGTCAGAGAATATCAGATTGTACTCGTTGAAATTTAAATAAAAACCATTACTACAAATTGTAGCACTCCTAACTATATTTGCTTGAGACAATTCGCTGTTACTAAGCACTATTGTAAACTAAGTTGGGGGAAAATAATAACTTATCTAATACAACAATTGTGTCATATGTTTGCAAAAATTCAAGTACAATGTTGTATTTTTTTAATTTTTTTTTTTTCAGTGTATACTTATTTCAGTATTATTTTTAACCAATAACAACCGATTCTCGTGGCAGAAGAAACAATAACTGATCTAATGATTATTATGTAAGTATTTAGTTAAATTGAATGAATCAATTAATAGTAATCTACTTAGTTGTACGAATAACTTCCCCGTTTATCGAGATGACATAATTTAATTCATATTTGTACATCCTGTGAATTTTTTTGGGCAATACTAAATGCCATGTAATTTTCATAGTCTACTTATAAAATAGTTTGTTTAAACATTGCCCTTATAGAGTTTGTGCTGAAATTATAATAAAGGTATTATAATACATGTTTAAATAACTTATTATTATAGCAGACCTTTATAGAGTAGGTAATTAGAGAAAAAAAGTGTACAGGAATGAGGTCATCGCATTAAAGGGATGAGTTTGCATCACGGTAGTCACATTTTTACAACAAAGTTTAACCTTTCATAAAAAAAACTAATAATTTATTTCAGATGTTTAACTAAATATATTACGAGCACCAGATAAACATTTGAATGACAAACGGACCAGCAACAGTTATATCTGCTTCTACGAGAATCGGCTGCTAATGGTTAAGAATAGTGAAAAAAAAATAGTATTCATGGTGAGTGAAAGGTGAGAAAAAGTAGTGTATTTTAGATAATTTTTATTGGTACATATTAGTGACATCTCTTTAAATTCAAACCCGTATAAATCAATAGAAAAACTAGTTAAAGTTATCTTACGAACTGCTTTCAAAGATTTATAACTTGATTATTTTTCTTTTCGAATATACAGGGTGTGCCAGAAATAAGTGCAAGTATTTTAACTGGTAATATAGTTCAACCCCAGAAACACGTCTATGAGGTTTTTTTCGCGACCATTTTTTTTGAAAATTCGAAATTTTTGGAAATTTTTTTAGTTTTTAGTTAAAAAACATAATTTCTTGATAATATATCAACATAGGTATTAGATTAAATTTACAAGAAAGAAAATCTAGAAAAAATCCTGTGGTTCTCAAAATTTTAGAAAAAAATAATTTTTTTTTGGAAATTTTCAAAGTAAAATAACTCCGTTTTTTTGGACTTTTTTGAAAAACGATAAAGAGAAAATATTTTTCTTTTATCGAGATCTACCACCCCTTAAAATACTTGCACTTATTTCTGGGACACCCTGTATAGCTACAAATAATGTACGCATATACTGACTAAAACTTAGTGGATTCATTTTAAATTTATTAATTAAGACCTCAACTATATAAACAAATGTGCCCCTATTTATATCAAAAAGCATTCTTTCCAGCTGCTTCATAGTGAAAAAAATACCACACAGACTTTTTTCCTAAAAAATGAAAAAACTTCACACATAAATTTCGCCCATTACATGCCTGAGATATATCTAAACAAAGGAAAATACATAATAACCCACCGTCTTTCAAACTTCCAATAGAATGAAAAATGAAACTTTTTACTGAACTTTTACAAAAAACAAAATACTTTTTTGTATAAAGTTGAGCGAATATACTGGAAAGTTAGGAATTTGTGAGAAATACGCCATACTACACAAACCATATCAAACTTGATCACATCAAACAAATTAAATTCTGAAATATGAATACTCAAAAAAGAGAACTAAAAAACTATCTCTAATACATATAAATTTCAAATCGTATTACAGTACATAATAATATTTAATAATTAGCTCTATACAATTAGAAACAAATTTTAAATATTTATCTTTTGCACAATCAAAAAGAAAAAGTAATTGAAACAGCCTTGAAATTTCATTTGTTTTACAATGTAATTTGTCTTGTTCGCAAGAACATTAGGTACTTTGGCTTTTCTTTTAATAATAGGTACCTACTAATAACAAAAATCAGAGAATAGAAGTGAACATTTCAAATACAAAGAATACATAAATATGAATACTAAAACTGTTGAAGATAACAAAAAGAAAGCAATAAGCGTGTTTTGATTGCTAGAGCTTGTATCTCTTTTAAATACCTTTGATTTTTCATTTAAGCGGTCTACATCACTGTTTTACACATTAAAATCCAGACCACGCATTTTCGATGACCAGATCGGTATGTGGGCTACCCCCTACCCTAATATTTGTGAGTTTACAAAGGGACTAGAAAAAAAATAAAAATATTTTAACGTAAAAAAATAAATTGTACCACAATTTCTCTAAATCATAAAAGAAACTTATTGAAATTTCAATCTGCTTCCAGTCGCTATACAAGACAGACCGATTACACATACACACATATTTATTATGTACGTGGACAATTTTTCAAAACCGATCTAATTAAAAATTAGACTTTCACTTTTTCAGTTCGTATTGTTCGTTCGATACCCGACAGATACAATGAAAAAGCACCTTTTGGTCGCCCATTATTTATTCATTTATTTTAAAATTGTTACCGAGAAATGCATTAATAGAAAATACAATCAAACATAAGATATTAATTGGTCTGTTATTAGTTTAATTATTAAACATTGGCGACATTTTCATTTTATAAGGTGATTTTCGAAAAAGTAATGTTGAGTCACGTACGCCATAGCTACATTATTGTATTATTGACATAATTATGTATTTGAGATTGATTTATATATCAATGTTTTTTTTATGAAATTTGCTGTTATTTTTTGACTGAACCTGATGCAAGGCATAATATTTTTGCATCGCTTTGACACACTTATAACTTAATACTGATCTACTAACTTGCAACACATTTCGCTGTTATTAAATTCAATTTAGAAGAAAAACATGGAAAAATAAATTATAATAAACCCCACAATAGTTGTAGAAAACACTGCTGCATTTTGCGTCTAAAATGGTATTAGGCATCACGTAGCTTTTATTTCTATCAATTTATAGATCTTCAAAATAGTTAAATATGCTTAATTTAATACGAAAATAGCGAACAACTGTGGTGGTATAATTCTCGCAATTTGCGTCAGAATATTATTTAGATTTAACTAGTTGAAATTAAAATGAAAATCATTATTACAAATTGTAGCACTAAAACTATATTTTTTGACAAAATTTGCTGTTACTGGGTACCTGCTATTGTAAACTGAGTTGGGGAAGAATAATAACTCAGCAAATACAGCAACTGTGTGTCATATGTTTACAAAAATCTAAGTACAATGTTGTAACTTTTTCTTTTTATGTGTTTTTTTTCAGTGAAGCACTAAAAATATTCTTAACTTGAAAATTATATGGTTCAGAATGTCCAATCAATACAGGGAAGCTAAAATTTTGAAGCAACTAAGATATTTCCGAGGATATTTCAAAACTTCAAAATGTATAAGGATTCTAAATATTTATAACATAAATCAGGATAAATGGTGAGAGACTCATATGTGAAAATTAAAAAAAAGATGGTATATTGCAACAAAAATGCAAGAATATACTGATAACCTTTTTTACAAGCCGCATAAAAACTGAAGAAATATCAACAAATATCTAACTATTTAAAAGTGCCAAGAGTCTGTAAATATGTACTTATTAAATTAAATAATTCTATATTTTATTACAAATATATACATTTTTAATAACAAAAATAGGAAAATATATTATGTCTCCTGAATATACCTACAACTTATCAACAATGAAATTAGGAATAGAAATAAAGAGTTTAGTATTTTAGCAAAATAAAATATTTAGTTAACAATGTTTCCTTGCTCCATTACACCCTATTAAAGAAAATTGGTCATTTTCAAAATTATAAAACGGAAAAAAGAACAATTCTAGCGTTGTTTGCATGTGGACTCTACGTTACATCCGGTTTTTTCTTCTAAATTATGATGAATAAATTCAAATCACACTAACAATAACTACACAGCGCGAATTAAAGTTATTTACATACAGAAATGCTCTTTGCAATATTAACCAGAATAAATATGTTAAAAAGGAACATGCTTTTGTCTAAAAGCTTGCTTTCTACACATCAAAATATTGACTCTATTAAATAATACTTAATTATATAGGTCTCGTCTCCATAAATAAGTACAATGTAGTTCCCTTTTCTCCATGCGGCGACCACACATTTTAAAGCCTAAACAAACAAATTTCAACATGCCCCTCGCTTCCCTGCTCCCTTACCTCATTATATGCCCTTGCATCATTTCTTATTTAGTCTTTTTTTGTGTGCGGTACGACCCACATCGAATGTAGCGTAAAAGATATCGATCGGCTCTCGCTCCGTAGAGCGGAGTGTTTTAGATTATCTTAAACGGATGGATAAGCGATTAAAGTTATTAGAAAATAAAAACATGCATAAAAGAAAAAGATTAGTGACAAGTTTGGAAGAGGAAAGTGTAACAAGTTTTGAGAGGCAGGCGAATAGTAGTGATTATTCGCAAGATTCTGAGGACGAGATTAGAAGCAGTGTTTGAGATGTTAGAAATAAAGGTAAATAAACATATAACATATACATATACAATACCTGAATAGTAGGGGGAAATTTCTTCTAAGCTTGGGTATATAGGTATTGTGGGTGAATACCTTAGTGAATGCTTATATTATCTAGATTTTTCCACTTATGCTTATATTACACTAATATGGCAGAGTACGTTGGTGGTTACTCTAGCTTGGTTTATAGGAGTTTATAGGAGATTGGTTTATAGAGATTAGAAGCAGTGTTTGAGATGTTAGAAATAAAGGTAAATAAACATATAACATATGCATATACAATACCTGAATAGTAGGGGGAAATTTCTTCTAAGCTTGGGTATATAGGTATTGTGGGTGAATACCTTAGTGAATGCTTATATTATCTAGATTTTTCCACTTATGCTTATATTACACTAATATGGCAGAGTACGTTGGTGGTTACTCTAGCTTGGTTTATAGGACATTAAATTTATTCACGTTAATTGTAGCGGAGTACAGTGGTGGTTACTCTAGCTTGGTGTGTAGGTATTGTTGGTGAATACCTCAGTGAATGCTTATATTACCTAGTTTTTTCCCACTTATTACATTAATACAGCAGAGTACGTTGGTGGTTACTCTAGCTTGGCATATATGTATTATTGATGAATACTTATCGTATGGCTGTCTTATTATACTAATATGGCAGATTACGTTGGTGGTTACTCTAGCTTGGTTTATAGGACATTAAATTTATTCACGTTAATTGTAGCGGAGTACAGTGGTGGTTACTCTAGCTTGGTGGGTATGTATTGTTGGTGAATACCTCAGTGAATGCTTATATTATCTAGTTTTTCCCACTTTTTACAGTAATACAGCAGAGTACGTTGGTGGTTACTCTAGCTTGGTATATATGTATTATTGGTGAATATTTATCGCATGGCTGTCTTACTACAATAATATGGCAGAGTACGTTGGTGGTTACTCTAGCTTGGTTTATAGGACATTAAATTTATTCAAGTTAATTGTAGCGGAGTACAGTGGTGGTTACTCTAGCTTGGTGTGTAGGTATTGTTGGCGAATACCTCAGTGAATGCTTATATTACCTAGTTTTTCCCACTTATTACATTAATACAGCAGAGTACGTTGGTGGTTACTCTAGCTTGGTATATATGTATTATTGGTGAATACTTATCGCATGGCTGTCTTGCTTTTATTTTCAAAGTTGGTAGTCCCATAAGGGCACGTTGGTGGTTGTCCTTATGGAGTGACGTTTTGCTAAGCTAGCTGTATAAGATTTATAAACTCCTTAAGCATGAGTTAGCCCAATATGTGTTTACATATCATGATATTTTCTTATAGGTGAAAGCGCTAGTACACTTATTGAAAAAGGTATTGGAAAGAGCCTACCTAAACCTTTCTAGGAAGGTTTATTAGCGGTTTTAGGAGATAAGGTAGACGGGAAAAATACCACGACACCACCGATTGAACCGGAAATTGCAGAAAGATACATACACATCGCAAAAACCGGCCTTGAAGAACCCGTTCTTAACCTATTAATGGAAAAGTACCCCTCTCCAGAGAATGCCACCTCTTTAGGACCACCACAGTTAAATTTAATGGGGAAACAGGCCATACATGATAATGTGGAGTGCAGAGATGAAATTGGCTAAAATTCAATCAAGATTAGCAGCCAGTTTGTCGGCTATAGGCCAAGTAATGGCAAAAATTTTAGAGGAAAAGGGAAAGGGGGGAGAAAGGAATATAAAGCATTATATAGAGACCCTAAACGACACAGAACGTTTTATAACTGGTGTTATCCATTCCGAGTCAATATCGAGGAGGGAACTAGTGTCTTTCGATTTAAATAAAAATTGGAAAACCACTCTAACGGAATCCCCTTTGGATACCTGGTTATTTGGTGAGGATTTGGAAGGAAGATTAAAGGCGGGCAAAGAGTTGTCCGCCTTTAACTGTCATCCAGTCAGTTAAAGACTGTCAGAAGTACTCCAGGAAGAATCGTATCAAATGCAGCCAGATCTCGGTCCACGCCGCATTTAAACTTCAAAAGTCTGCCTCAACATCAGCAGGGAGGGAAACGGGACAGACTCAATGTTCGAGAAACTTCCTACAACCGCCCACGTCAAAGGCGGACCTGGAACCGAATACAACACTTCGGCGTAAGGTCGCGTTCTCAGGGAAGATGTATAGGGATAATAGATGTATTATGGCATGGTTGCAAGGTTTTAAAATTCCGTTTGTGACGAGACCATCACATAACATAATCTCAGGTAGACATAAATGGTCGGTGCAACAACATAAGACAATTGAGGGCAACGTTCGGAGATTGCTTAGTATAGGGGCTATTTCTAAGGCACAGCCATGTAAAAATCAGTTTATTACAGAGATATTCACGTTTCAGTTGTTTATTTAGATGATTTTTAATTACTAGGAGATTCTTATGATGCATGTTTAGCAAATGTATTAGAAACAATTGGACTACTCGAATATGGGGTTTATTGTAAACTATAAAAAGAGTATTATCTCCACAAAAAATTGTGACGTTTTTGGGGTTTAAATTAAACTCTATGGATATGACTATTTCTGTTCAAGAGGAAAAAATCACAAAAATAATTTTGCATTTAAAAAAGTTTTTAAGATGGAAGAAATGCACTACAAGGGAGTTTGTAAGGCTAACAGGGAAGTTGATATCCATATGTCCAGCCATAAGTACGGTTATTTATATACCAAATTGTTTCGAGAGAGAAAAAAATTTAGCGTTAAAGAGTAATAAAGGAAATTATAACGGAACTATGAAAATTTCTAAGAAGTTATGTGTTGATACCGATTGGTGGATTCGAAACATACCTATTAGCAAAAACTTATTATCATATAGTAAATACTCTATGGAAATATTCTCTGACGCATCAGATATTGGATGGGGTGTTTGTTGCAATAACATAAGTTCTCAAGGTCTCTGGCCTACCTACGAATGAGAAGAACACATAAATTTTAGGGAGTTACAAGCTGTTTATTTTGGCTTGAAAGGCTTTGCTAATGACTTATCTAACGTTTCTAGCTTGTGCAAGGTAGACAGTGTTGTCTACCCTATATGCCAGTGCAGTAGTGTTACTGCACTGGCATATACCTATATTACATAGAACATAATGTGTTCAATTTCCAAGTTAAACAATATCCCTCGAATAATTTGGCAATGGTGTGAGGAAAGGAGATTATTTATCGTAGCCTCTTATATTAGATCTCAAGAGAATAAGGAAGCTGACAGGGCTTCCAGGGAATTTAAGGTCGAGACAGAATGGAGTTTAGCGAGCTGGGCATTTGGGAAATTGGTCACTATAAGTGGGGTTTACCGGAAATAGATTTGTTTGCTACGCATATAAATGCTAAATGCAAGAAATACATATCGTGGCACAGGGACCCAGATATGTACGCCATTGATGCCTTTACAACAAACTGGGAAACATTTTATTTTTTGCTTTCCCTCCATTTTCAATGGTCCCAAAGGCTCTGCAAAAAGAAAAAAAATTATTTCTGATCAGGCAGAAGGTATAATGGTTGTACCCAACTGGGTTTCGCAACCTTGGTATTCGGTTTTAAGGGCGATGTTAATAGATGAGCCGATTATTTTTTTAAATTAATAAATATTTACTTCTTTTAGCGGATCTCCCCACCCGTTAGCCAACATCTTTCTCTGACGGGAGGTCCGGCTATCAGGCAAGCCTTGCTCTTAGGGAATGTTCCAGAAGAAGCGCTGGAAATTTGCATGTCTTCAATAACAAGTAACACCTTAAAACAGTCTAACTCAGGGCTTAAATAATGGTGGGAATTTTGTAGCGTTAAGAACTTAGATCCCTTCTCGGTTTCGGGTTCCAACGTTCTAATATTTTGACTCAACTCTTTAACGAAGGCGCATCTTTTAGCTCATTAAGTTCTTATAGAGCAGCCATAGCACAGATAGCGGGCCCAGACCTCTTACAAGATTTTCGTATGCAAAGGTTTTTTAAGGGAATATATATGTTGAGACCTAATAAGCCCAAGTCCGAAAATACCTGGGATCCTACGTACGTAGTACTTAATTATTTAAAAATAAAAAATAATTATGAGTTAACCTTGGAGGGGCTTACGCATAAATTAGTGACATTACTGGCCTTAGCATCGGGTCAACGTTTACAAACACTATCGCTTATTGATATAAGGGAAATTTTTCGGAAGTTAGGGGAAATACATATAAAAATTAGCGCAAGATTAAAAACATTCGGTAGAAATAAGCCGCAACCCTTTTTACGCTTACCTTATTTCAAGAAAGACGCTAATTTATGCGTAGCTAGCACGTTAGTAGAGTATCTAAAACGAACAGAGAGCATTAGAGGAAGTATAACTTCTGTTTTCGTAACAATCAAGAAACCGCATAAGAAAACATCCACTCAAACCTTGGGGAGCTGGATTAAAATTGTCCTAAATAAGAGTAGGATTGATACGGATCAGTTTACCGCTCATAGTACACGGCATGCTGTAACTTCAGCAGCTGCCAGGAAAGGGTTAAATTTTGATACCATCAGACTCGCTGCTGGTTGGTCTAAAAATTCTAGAATGTTCGCTACTGTTTACAATAGATCCTGGATAATGAGAATAGTTTTGCTGAGAAATTAATCTTTATATATTTTCAATATAGAAATGGGAGAAAAGATTATGTTGTTGTTATTACTTTAAAAATCTACATTGTACTTATTTATGGAGACGAGACCTATATAATCACAAGATTAAACGAACTTACCTGAAGTGAAGTTCAATCTTGATTATATGAAGGTCTCTGTCGAAATAAATAAGTTCCCTCCCACCCTCAACCTCAATTTACAACAACATAATAAGTATCTTTAAATTGACTAAATAAGAAATGATGCAAGGGCATATAATGAGGTAAGGGAGCAGGGAAGCGAGGGGCATGTTGAAATTTGTTTGTTTAGGCTTTAAAATGTGTGGTCGCCGCACGGAGAAAAGGGAACTACATTGTACTTATTTATTTCGACGAGACCTTCATATAATCAAGATTGAACTTCACTTCAGGTAAGTTCGTTTAATCTTGTGATTTTAAATACACGTTTTGTAAGAGAGACTCACCAGCAAAGAAAACTAGTTTGTCAAATTCAAAATATTTAACTTTAAATTGTTATAAGTTCGCGAAAAATTACTAGAACGTTTAAAACGCGATATGCTATTTTTATTTAGTTTCAACCAAATAAAATATTGCGTGCTATTTTTCAAAAATTAGACAAAAACAAGCGTATGACGAATAACGTCGTGCTACTAGGTTCTGATTAAAACAAAATAGCTAGATAAAAATAAACAATATTTCGCGTTTTTATGAATTTAATTACCTATCTTGACAAGGAACAATAATTACAGCGTATTCGGTTTGCGTTTTACAATTAAAAAATTACAAAATTTCCATTATAAACGTATCCCTTATTATACCATTCCATTTGAGCATACTATACTTTAAACCGATAGAAAACTCTTTAAAGCACCGATAGCCTCTGAATAAAAAAAAACTTTTTCATTCTTTTCGTCTTAAAAAAGTCTGCCACTCTTCACGATTTTTAGCCACGCTTATAGAAGCAGACAATGGCTTTTTTTTAGTTCTCTTGGTGATGTGGTTTGTGTATCTTGTTGATGACCTGCCTCTTCCTCTGATTCCACACTATTGTTCCTTCTGAGGTAAACGACGGGATTATCCATTTTAGAACAAGCTAAATTTTTTATGAAGAATGCATTTTGCTCAAAATGTCAATAATAAAAAAGTGTTTTCTCTTGTAAAGACAAACCGGGACACACTGTACTACTTTATATTTCCGGATGGATTAACGAGTAAAAAACAGAATGTATTCAAAATTAATACTTTCACTTCAAAAAACATCACCCGGTACATAGTTATTAATAATTATAAGTAGATGTGTCAACTGAATTTTCAAGCGAGTAAACAGTACATTCAGGTTAAAAAATGTAAGTGCTTAACATCAAGACGACAGATCGCATATCAGAACTCATATTCGAAAAATGAGCTGTGTGCATGAGGTAATTTTACTTGCCAACCGCAAAATGTGGGTCATTTGTCAAGTCGCTTGTGCAACTGTCTTAAAATTTTAGTTCTTTCATGTGGTATCTCTTTGTATCTGGTAGATTTAGCAAAGTTTGGCTAAGTTTAAAACGAGTGTTAATAAATCTCATCTCTTAAAATTGATTAACCAAAAACAGAGATGTTGTATTATATAAAAAAAAATATTCTATTGGAAAGTAAAACGGGCTAAAAGCACTAAAACCTTTTATGAACCGTTTGGTCAAAGGTGGATGCGGTGTGTAAAAGTTGAAACCAATTTGCTTACTCCAGTAACATTTAGCAGAAATCACGATTCAAAATACCATCGGCAATTTATTGTATCTGAGAAAATATTGTAAAATACAGAAATGTTGCCAAACGTTAATTCCATCGCCGGTGCAGCTGGAAGAGACTTTACGATTAAATTAACATATTTTCCTTATTTATTAGGATTTAATTAGTCCAGAACAACAAAAGTGTCATTAAAAATTTAAATAAAGAATTGTGATTTGAGTGTTTTATAAAAAATGAGGGGAATTATTCATATTCAACAAATGCAACCAAATTTTGGCAATTCCTTGTCAAAAAATGGGTAGTTTGCTACTATTCTTGCTAACTAGATTTAATTTCCACTTAATTTCCACTTCCCATCCCTTATCGTTTTAAAATAGAGGAAAAATATATAAGATAGTGTGTTTCCTTATTCTATTAATGTTCCTTATATTATTGCACCGGAGTAGAGGGCTCTATACATCCATAGTCTCTAAGTTGGTAAGTTGACTGTTTTGATTAGATACCTTTTTCTTGCATGTTTTTTTTTATTTTGTATCTAATGGCGATTTTGTTCCTATTTTGGTTAGGCTCAGAATTCCAGTAAGGTTCTTCTAGACAAGAAGAGGTGGCAATGAGTATCTTACATACATAAGTTCTGTTTTGTGACTTTTTATTAACCTTTATATTAAATATTATAATTATTACAAAGACGTGTTTTATTAAATTTATTAATATGTACTAACGCTTTGTGAATTTACAAAAGTAATTGTAAATTCACAATAATAAAATGTTTAAATTTGTTATTAAAAAACTATAATAAAATGTTTAAATCTGTTATTACTGGTACAAGATTACGATCATTATACATTTGTATAATGATAATAATAAATGCAGAAATGTTATAGCAGTGATTTAATTTTGGAATAAAAATGTAAATATAAACAACATAAATTTTAATGTAATTTCTTGTCCAAAACAAAATGTTTCACTCCAATTAGTTAAAAGTCTAGAAGACCTACCTAGCTCCACACAATCAACTACAAACATCAATAATGGTACAAAACAATGGTAAAAAATCGTTACAGCAAATAGAAATGCTAATGACGCTGGTCATGCAAGACACAATCAATAGTAACCGACTGCTCCACGTGTAGGCAATCCAACCTTTGCGATCGCCAGCCAAGTAGGGAAAATGTCACAAAAACAAGTTTTTAGCCATTTGTAAGTTTGCTTAATATAATTTTAAGCTTTGCTTTTATTTTTTTCACGATAAATATGGTGTATTCTAAATATAAATCAAAGATTTGATATAATAACCCTTTATAAGAGAAATGTAACCTTTTTGTATGCTGTGAGTTGAAGTACTATATTGAACAAATAGTGGAAAAAGTTAAAGGTTTGTTAACTTTTTCTATTAATTAAAAATTACTCTCACTAATTTTGAAGTTCTGAATGATTACTGTGAAATTAGAGGAACAATCTACGCTAACTGAAACCACTAATTTATTCCACTAATTTCGAGGTAATGAAGTTCAAGTAACAAATCAAATCAGTAAAATTACAAATGAAATGGAATTTATATTGTCTTTTAATCGGATTTTGGCTATTAGCATCTATTAGTATGTATTGATTTTAAGTGTTATACATTTTGAAAATTTAAATAGAAATACGCCAAAGAGAAAGTTACCCAACGGGATGCGTTTCAAAATTGAACGTTATTATATATTTAGCATGAATGTTTTTAAAATGACTTTAAATTTAATGTCATTCTGTAATAGTTTGTCGTATATTGATTTTATTATTATACATTTTTAAGATTTATTACAACATTGACAAGGAGGCACTCGTAAAGAAGGAAAAGACTCGGTAAAAGCTAATAAATGAACTAATGTATGTAATAAACCTTTAACAGAAAGTAAAATTGAATCTTTGCCATTGTGTCATAGAGATGAATACACACATGCGTTAAATTAACTGACTAATGATAAGAATAATAATATACATATACTCGTACATACCCAAGATTTATCGATCATTTAGACTGCAAAAACTGATTTTCTTCCCCACAATACAATACTTATGAAAGTAAGCCCTTCAAATGAAGAAGCCATGTAAATGTCAACAAAGTAATTGAATTTATAATTGGAAGTGCTTTATTACTTTACTAATAATATTCATGAAGCAATATGACACCAAGTTTATGTTTTTAAATTCACATCAATAAATTATTTTTCCAAAAAAAATTGTCAATTCTATTTCAAAATTTGATATTCTCATTATTCAAATAAAATATTATTCACCAAAACTGTTTAAATAATATTAACTTCGTTGGCAGAGTCAGAAATAGACAACGGTATGTTCGCAGAACAAAAATTTGGAGTTTCCAACTGATTTGTAATCGTCAGAACAGTCCGCGCACTGGTAAAAGATTTTTAGCTTTAGTCATGCGCAAAAACAAATTAAATATGGCAAAAATAATTTATAATTCTTGAAACGTTTTGAACTTACACTGCTATATTTGAAAGTTACTGTAAGTTAATCTGTGATTAAACAATGCCAAAGATTTCCGTAAACTTTGACAATGCCTCGATGACAATTTTTTTGAGGACCATAAATAATAGCTTGCTGATAAAAAAACGGAAGAATTTTTGCTGACAACATTTGATTTTAAAATCTGCAAGAGTGTACGAGTATATTGTCGATTAGAAATGCCGTTAAAATGTTTACAGACAAATAAACGTCAGCCAATTCCAAAATAAACAAGACAAACTCTTAAGAATGTTTACTAAACCTAATCTTATCGATAAACATATGTTGACTAGGGGGACATTAAATTCGAAAATACCGAAAATCGAAATCTATGCCACAAGCATAAACATTTTTATAAAATGCTGAGATGAAACGTACTTTCATAAAAATATAAAACTACTGAATACCCCTTTTCTAAGAAATATTTTATTTGTTTTAAAGAATGAACTTTTTAACAGTGATCCAAATCTATTATCAGTAAACATGTACAGGGTGTCCCATTTTCATGTGTTTTATAGGGTTTCTCGTTTATGAGTATAGATTTAGAGATGAAGATTTTCACATCACACATGAGACTAAAGATGTTACACACAGATTTGTCTCTTAGTTCCTGAAACTCACTGAAACATACTCTACGGGCAAGGCGAATTTAAAAATTTTGCGTTTTTCGACTCCCTTCGTATCTCAACTATCATGTGAGAACTAATCGAAAATGTGAAAACTGAGTTCGGTAGAGTTTTTCACGTAGCGTAACTAGTTTTTTGCTGGGAGCTGCCGTTTTCGAAATATACTAACTCAAACTGATTTTTTTTAAAGAGACACCCTGTATATTATTCTCTTTATATTTTTATAAGCTTTCTGAAAACATGCTATACTTACTTATTTTCAAAAATAAGGTAAAATGTTTACTGTTTTTTTTTTATTAAATATTTTAAAAAATGTAGCACCACTTGCCGAAAAAATGTAGAATAAAAATAACCTTTAAGAGAAAATGTACTGAAGAATGATGATATACGGATAACTGTATGTGTCTGTAAAAAATAAGCAACATATATTTTGGGTCAGTGCAATACATCACTGCATTTAGAAGGTCATAAGCTTTTAAATATAACAATCCAAGTTCGTAGTTGAAAAAAATTAACAAGCACTATCTTATAAAGAGAAAAAATAAAAATCGAAGTGGCATGTATTTTAAAATTTCTTTAAAAAATAGATCCAGGACAAATTAAAAACTAGGTTACAATTTTTCCTTTGATACCGAATATTTTCGAAAATAGTCCGACATTTTTGATTTGGAAAACAGCGTTTTAAGTGACACAAAATTGTGCAACATTGCCATAATTTTACCTCCTTCGTATCTCTTAATGATTTCACCGTCGGCGTTCCCGAATTTGGGACACCCTGTACACTGTAGATCCTGGTAGTAAACATATATTGAAAATAACATGTTGCATTCAAAATTAATGATATTTCAGGTTTTGAAAACAATTTCTGCATCTGTATTGTAATTTTAATTGTAATTTTTAAGACATTTTAATGGCAATATTTCCAAAAGTGTCTATTATTTTTTTATTACTACTACTACTAAAACTGTAAAAAATACAGAACTGTTAAAATAACGTAGGATCGAAAAAAAGGCGTCCAGTTAACTTCCATGTAATGACGATCGTTGACATTCCCCATATTATTTTATTTATAAAATGACATCGACCTTCACTTCCAAGCTATTTCTGATAACATTTTTTTCCCGATCCTATGGTATAATTTTAACAGATTATTTTACCCCATCTAAATAATATGTACAGCAATTATACAAGGTGAGTCTTAAATAAGTGCAAATATTTTCAGGGCTGGTAGATCTCCATAAAAGAAACATATTTTCTCTTTACGCTTTTTTCAAATAAGTCCAAAATAAACTAAATAAACTAATTATTAATTTTTATTACAAAAATGTTTTTGCTAAAATTTTGAGAACCACTGGATCTTTCCTACGTTTTCTTTCTTGTAAATTTAATCTAGTACCTATGTTGCCATATTATGAAGAAAGTTTTTTTAACTAAAAACTAAATAAATTTCCAAAAAATTTTTCAATAAATTCCGAATTTCCAAAAAAAAACGTTTCGCGAAAAAACCACATTATCGTGTCTGGGGTCGAAATATAGTACCCCTAAAAATATTTGCATTGATTTAATACTCACTCTGTATGATGATCAAGAACAATAACAGCGAGTACTACTGCTTTGTTAATTAGCAATTGCGTATTTAAAAAAAGCGCCGTTATGGCAATATTTGCAAAAGTATGCATTGTTCTTTTATTAACATTACACCTGTATTATTTTAGAAAGATTACTGAACTGTTAAAGTAACGTAAGATCAAAAAAACAGCGTCCAGATGGCTTCTTGTAAATGACGATCGTTGACATTTCCCATAAATTTTACATATAAAATGACATCGATCTTCATTTCCAAGCTATCTCTGATGCGGTTTTTTTTTCGATCGTATGGTATAATTTAACAGAATGTTTTAACCAAACCAACTAAGTACAACAAAATTACAACAAAGAATAGCAGCAAGTATTATTGCTTTGTTAATTTGCATATTTGAAAAAAAGTCATGTCGAAAATCGTTAAGTAGCTGAACCGAATTTCTCTTAATTTAATTTGAATGGGGCTTACGTTGGCGAGCAGGCGAGCGAAAACTCGCTGTTGTTAACCGGCGGCCCCAATCCTGTTGAAATCGAAACTTCAGTCCCCACGCGCTTAACAATTTCTCATCTCATGACCTATTTTATCAAAAAGTGCATCAATAAAACCATAAAAATGTATATGAACACCTTTGTGGAGGATTCATTTCTTCAAAACTATATTTCTTTTGGGAGGAAATATACCCCTTGAAATGTTAAGGATTTTTGTCGGTTATGCAAATTTTTGTATTATTAGTAAAATATATACCACTGACAAATAGGCCTCCTTTGGATCAAGACGTGTTTACAAAAAATAACTTTTTTATTTTGTAGATGTTTCATTTTTATTTTGCATAAAAGTCTTTTCGATATCTAAATAAAATCATATATGATCAAAAAAAATATTGGTGAATATACAATCAATCAATCTTATAATCTTATTTATTTAGATATTTCCTATGTAAAAAGTGACTCTATTGAAACTCTATCAAAAGAAAGTAAAAAACTTGAAAGAGTCTTGAAGCAGGACTGAGATCATGAAAAAGACTAAACCCAAGACCAAGACTGAACTCTGCAAAACCAAGACCAAGGGCGTCTTGATCTTGGGTTGAATTTGCTCATCATTACTAAAAATGGCATAGGTTTTCACAAATCACAATACATATAATGAAATTTAATATTTTTATCTTCGAAATTGAATAAAAATATACACAAATGTTAATATTATGTTCACAAGTTTCAAGTTATAGATACATGAAACTGAACATATTATTGTTAGTTAGGCACGATTTTTACATTTTTATTTTAAAAGCTTATAGGTATACTTAGTTACTATCAACAACTGTGAGAGTGGATGGTTTATAATATCTACCAGACCTTGATAAAAAAAGCTATACTTAATTTGTTTTCTTAATAAATGATCTAGCCTCGGATCAAAAAATAAAAAAGTTATTGCCTGTATATCATTATTATTTATTGTGTGTAGCAAAAATCATGATGTAAATAAATTAATAATTAAAATTATTTTTCGATGTTAAAATTTTAAATTTAATGAGTTTTCTTTATCAAATGGATAATAATATTTATATATAACTATGGACGCGGTACTGGACGCGGTATTTGTGTGCTATGCGACATAATTTATTATAAAAAATATTGATTTTAATACATTTTATAATGCGACAGATTTTGTATTGCGCGAATAGCAAATATCGTGAATGAATTGCATATTGTATTTGCATTTTAAACAAATACTTTTTGGTTAAGATTAACAAAGAATGCTTTAGTCATATAGTTGTAAAAACGTTTAGAGTTTTACTAATTTTAATTTAAGAAAGTTGTTAGCAAATTTTTCACTGCAGTTTTTTTTTGTGAAGAAATTAAAAAAAAAACATACATATTGTAATTATGTAGTGTTCTCTTAAACTGTTATAATTAATTAGTAAATTCTTTCCATCAACAAGAAAACTAGACAAGGAGTTACTCTCGTAGTTACTAGACAAGGAGTATTTTATTTAATATTGGAAATATCTGGTTCTATTTAATTTAGACGTTTGTGTATGTCAAGCTATGATCAGAAGAACTGACACCCCTATAACATTTTAATTGATATTTTTTTTATTTATTGACCCCGATAAAGCTTTGATTATTGTTCAAAATTCGCCATAAATGGTTTATTAGCTAATCATTAACTATATAAGACCTGCATACTGACAATTTCAGATAACTGTTACCAATGTAACCACTAAAGTAGGTACAGTTTTTTCCACTTCAAAAATTCTTTTTTTATAATTATTTTCTGCTCTTTTTACAGTAAAAAATAAACCAAAAAAATAAAATGAATATTAATCATTTCTTGCATATAACATATAAATTATCTGAAAACAAACAAAACTATTTTTAATACCAATGGAAAATTTTTATGATTATTTTTAAATCGGTAGTTAACAATTACAAAAAGTTTTTACTTTGCGATTAAAAATATACTAAAAAAATCACGTTCAACAGAGCAATGTAATGAAATTATGGAATAAAAAAAATTAACAAATTGTTTTATTGCAAAAATAATGTTCTATTTTTAGGTAATATCTATTTTAATAATAAATAAATATGTCTATCTAGTAGAATAGCTGACCTCTCGTTATCTTAATAAATTCCAAAATAACCAGATAATTTTACAAATTCTAGACTATTTACGTCATCAGTCCTTGTAGAAAAAATATGTAGTAAATCAAACGTTATTAATTACGACAACATAATAATAATAACTTTCCAGCATAATATTATTGGCAGCTAGACTTGACCTACTTTATAAAATATCTAGAACAGTCTAAATATAAAATACTGTGGAATATGTCGATAAAATATTACGAACGAAGAACACGTCAGTAAATACTACTGAAAACAAAGTAGTACCCTAGTATACATAGAACTACCAATTACACTTAAAAACAGTGATGCATGCATTACAGGATATTTAGAGTAGAGATGGGCGGTTATTGGTAAAAAACCGGTTATAGGTTAACCGGAATTATCTTTAAAAAATAATAACTTGACAAAATTAACCGACACAAATTAACCGGTTATTCAAATAACCTAACCTAGCAAAACTAAATATTTAGTTTTCCTATAGGTTTACTTACCTCTACACTCCATAGGTCTACTTCAAATTTAGATAATAAACTTAGTTAAATCGCATGATTAAATAGAGATTGTAGCAATGTAAGTATGTATATGTACAAAATGAATTTAAATAAAAATGCTAACCTCACTTTTTTGAGTAGACATGGATATAATATTAAATATTAAAACTAGTAATTACTTAACGTTCAAATAAACTACACAACTCACAAGTTCTACAATCTACAACCAAGTTATTTTAATCAAATACCAAAGAAAAATAAGGAGACTGAATGAATAGATATTGAAAGATTATCTTCATTCATTACTTGAACTTCAATTTTGTATTCTTTAGTCTAAGCTTCAAGAGAGACTTCAAAGTACAAATAAAATATATTTACGGTGAAACGTCGGTGAAACTGGGCGAAACCATGGAAACTTTTGAAGAACCGTTGAAAATCCGTTAAAGTCGGTTAAAATTTAAATATAGAATTTAGAGAATCTATTTGAAGTTAGGTTCGTATCACTTGGCTAGCTGGTGGCTAGTAGTAGTCTATGCCATTAGTACTTTGTTTTACGGCCTGACCTGTCAGGGCCATTCGGCCGTTGTTTTGATTATTATCATCAGGGTTCGCCTGATGCCTGATTTAATTTTGACATTTGATGTTTGATGTCATATATTTTCGTTTTGGGAGCGGGAGCGGGATCTCCCGTTATCGTCGTAATATCTGGAAGATCCGTGCCGTTCGCTTCTTCGAAATTTACGATTCAAACAGCTAATATTTAATTGTTACTTGTTTTAAACAAGTACGATTTTTTAAAAAATAACCGGCTATAGGTTATTGAACGTAATGCAAGGTTATTAGGTTAACTGATGAAAAAAAAACTAGCTTTAAATAACCGGTTATTTTAGAGGAAAATACCGGTTACTTTTGCCCATCTCTAATTTAGAGAAATAAAAAAAATAAAGTATTGTTTAGATATTTTATATATTCAATTGGAGAATAGATTTAATTTTGTAGAGTAGTCTTTATAAAAGCATTAGTAAACATAATCTTATCAATTAAAACATTTATGTTTTCAAACATACAATATTATTGGGAGAGCTAGACTTGACCTAGTTATGGAGAAATATCTAGGCTGGACTAAATATAATAAATACATTGAGAGAACACAAGTAAAATATAGGTCCATAAAAGATACAGAAAAGTGTCTAAGGTCTTTTAACAAAAAATGTATAAACACTAGACACTAAGAATAATGTGTTTTCTACTGTTAAAATGGTATATTTTTGGAAGAATAATTAAAATAACAACATTTTTTCGAATAATTTTACATTAATAATACGAAATCCACTAATATAACGTTTCTGTAGAAGATAAACCAACTTATTTATGCTTGGATTTGCGTTAAAATAAATTAAAAATAGTAAATTGACTAATTAATATTTATATTGTGCTTAAATAACAATAATTGTTATATGATAACCTCAGTTCCACTTTTTTTTAATTAAAGCTCAATTAACCTTAACCTAATTACACAGTGACACAATTAGCAGCCCATATCGAAAATAATTATTAAATTAAAATAATATAACAAAAATGTTTTGCATTATAACGACACTTTGAAGGACCAATTTTGAAAATAGTTGGTTGTTTAAATATTCTCTTATATTCTTATTATATTCGATATAAACTAATTATGTGTTTTATAATATTTTATATATTTAAAATCATATGTACATCTATTAACCCCGATTCTTATAGATATGAGACAATAAAATTCTGTACATATTTGAATCACGAACAGTAGACAACTTACTGCCCTACTTGATTACCAAAAGAACTAAGTTATGTTTTAATTGTACGAGACTTTGTTTTGATCACATTGTAAAAGACTATATTAAGTAATATAATATGATCAAAAATTCTTATGATCGAGCCTGCTTTGGATGATGATAGAAAAATAAGTCTTATTGGATTTTTTTATTAGAATAACGATCAAAGCTCGGGTCAAAGCATAATCTCTCTTGATCATCACAAACTTATCTGATCATATGGATTCATTCATATTCGGTGAAGAAAATTATGTGTAGTGTATTTTGTACTCGCATTTTGTAACAATATATGAATAAACAAAAAACCGTTTTCACTTTTTATATGTAAAATATTTATTATTTATTCTTTAGCCACTTGAAATTATTTAAATAGAAAATACTTTAGAAATACAATTTCAAACTTTTGAG
Organism: Sitophilus oryzae; assembly: GCF_002938485.1. Classification (NCBI taxonomy): domain Eukaryota; kingdom Metazoa; phylum Arthropoda; class Insecta; order Coleoptera; family Curculionidae; genus Sitophilus; species Sitophilus oryzae. Next base: position 666,007 of record NW_022146948.1, on the reverse strand, counting down.
TAATTAACTGGAGACTACTAATTTGATTAATAACGTTTCCAAAGAAATGTTTTTATATAAGATTTCAGTTTACTTCCACATTTTAGTTAGTTTTAAAGAATCTCAGACTAACCCTCATTAACCCCAATCATACCTGAACACCTAAACAAAGAAACTTTTCACTTTTCATTTCTAAAATATTTCGTAGCGCTGTGATTAAGTTAGTACAAAATTGATCACTCGCCGTATTTTGAAATAATTTCTAATTATTAAAAGTTACTTTCGATCTTTCTGAGTAATTATTATTAACTGGTGTGTGCCCTAATTTAACAACAATTTCCAAGTAACGTGTATACTGTGTTTTAAGAGTCCCAGCTAAACCTTAATTAGTTAACTCCAATCTAATGAAAACAAACTGTATAAAAAGACTTTTCAATACTTGAATCTTTGGCAATACATAAATCGAGATATAAATAAACAAAAATCACTTTTCCTTTCTCTTCTCGTTTTTCTTTAAATGATTTTATATTAACTGCCATTGAGGTAGTTCTTAATTATTGATATGTAAATTTATGTTGAAATCCCATTCAGTAAAAAAATTCAAATAACTGGTGACCTCTCGGGTGACCTAATTTAATAAGTTTTGGAAGTTTAACCCAAGAATCATTAGACGTTCTAGTTGGGTTTAAAGGATCTGTATTTTGAAATGATATCAACCAAAAAAATATACCGTATGATCGAATAAAAACGGCGTCCAGTTGGCTTAGAAATGACGATCGATGACATTTCCCATATAAATTTACATATAAAATGACAGCAATTTTCATTTCATAGCCATCGCTGACTCCGTTTTTATTCGATCATACGGTATTTAAAATACTATTTCATTCCTTTTCAGTAACCTTAAATAATTGGTGATCTAGTAATAACGTTTTGGAAGTTATGATTAACTGAAGAATCATATTAGACATTCTAGTTGTGTTTAAAGGATCTGTATTTTGAAATGATTCCAACAAAAAAATATATTGAAAATACAACTTTATCCTTTTTGAGTAATCTTAAATACCCTTATAAATGATGACCTAATTTAATGAAGATTTGGAAGCTATGATTTAGCTGAAGAATATTCTAATTGTATTTACCGGTTATGGATTTTGAAATGATTTCGACAAAAAAATACACTGAAAATGCAATTTCGATATTTTTTGGCTTAATTAGTTAGTGACCTAATTAATTTTCGAAAAGATTTTAATAAATTCGTATTGGTTAGTTAATTTTAACCGTTTTAAAAGAGTCCGAGACATTATACACAGATATACTGCAAATAAAAAGAAAAAATAGACTCACCTTCGAGCTTCATTCCGACCTCCAGGCATTTCTGGAAGCGGCAGTACGGACACCGTTTCCTCTGGGTCTTGTCGATGTGACAGCTGCGCTCGGCGACGCACGTGTACACCTTTTTGTTTTGCACGGTCCTTTTGAAGAAGCCCTTGCAGGACTCGCAGGTGAGCAGGCCGTAATGGTAGCCGGACACCTTGTCGCCGCACACCGGACACAGTTCCTCGATCCCGTCCTTGGTGTCGGGCATGTCGCCGCCGCCCCCGGCCAGGGAGGTGGCCGGGCCGCCGGTGATCTGGTAGGCGGCCCCCACGTCCAGGCCCGCGATGGTCTGCGTGCCTGAAAACAGATAGGACGTGTCCAGGTTAGCCATGGTCTGGCCCATCATCATGGAGGCGGCATGGTGCTGGCCCATGCCGCCCACCATCGTCGCCTGCTGACAGCTGCCGTACGCGGTGGTGAGGGGCGGCGAGCCGTAGTGGCTCAGGGGGCTGGAGGCCTGGGTGGCGACGGGCGAGTCCCCCTGCGACGCGCTGAAGGGGGACATGTTCAAAGACAACAACGTCGAATGGTTTTCCATGTCAAGTAACATTTCTTAAGGGACGCGAACTACGAGAGATGTTTGTCACCTGCATAAGAGCATAATAAGGCACTGATACAACACAAGAGAGTTCGGCGAGAGTAATCCAATGAGGGCACTCGCGAAAGAAAGAAGAGAGAAAAAGTGAGAATGCGTCCGATGAGAGCGGACGACGACGCGGCACTGGCCCAGTGGAGCGGGTTGGACGAAAAACGGCCGGCTTGGACGGGGGTACGACGCGAAATGATTACAGCAGGCCCGTGTAATAACAAGTGAAAGTGACTGACCTACTTTCCATTGAACCAGGTCTATGTTACTGCTGTGAAGTCATACATACACACTTACAACACATCTCGCACAGTGGAGCGCGCCGGACAGCGTTGCCGCTTTTTAGCTCTCACTCTCCAAACCAACAAAAGTTTCAATAAGACACTTTGTAACAGACCCACTTGCATACAAACTTGCATTCATTTATATTAATTTCTGGATAAGTAAATATATTAAATCACAACACTCATTAATACCTAGACTAATAAATAATTTGTCCATATTTTGAATACGCTCTGTGGCATTTATTTTTCCATACACTGTTTTCGGATATGTTATGTATTTTTAAAGTTAGATTTTGCAGATAAAAATAAATTATAAATAAATTTATGTCGTAAAATGCTACGTTTCAGAGATTGGGTATAGAAATTTTATTTTTATTTAAATTTTTCGAAATAATTTCTAAACTCTCTTCGATGTTTAGATGAAAATTAGTATCTGGGTGTTTTTTAATATGGTAAATTTTATTTCAATGTTAATATTGTTAATGACTCCTACTTGTAAGGGGACCCACCTACTGTATTTTAACTTGGTTGAAGAATAATAAGTTTTCGTCCGTACCTGTATAAAAGTACTGACTGAAAAAATATAGCATTATTTTCAACGCAAAGATCTCTTGGCTAAAATGCTACTCTCTTGGCTACGAGTAACCCTTCTCAAGAAATTTATAGTAGTTAAAAAAATCTAGTAAAAAAGTAGATTAGATAGTTAAACTGAAATAGCTGTGAGAAACTGTTTAACGTAATTTTTTTGAAGAACAATTTATGATTAGTTTAAAAAAATAAAAAGTTCCCAAATTTCTACTTCTCTCTCTCTTTCTCTATCTAATAACTGTAACTATCTAATAGCAAAGACATGTACTAACTATTTCCATTCTATATATCTTTAGAACGGTTACTTATAGCGATTTTAACCAAGAGACCTGTTTTGCGTAGAAAATGACAAAAATGTATATTTTTTCATTTGTCAGTAGTTTTATACAGGTACGGATGAAAAGTTATTACTCTTCCAAACAACTAAAAAACATGTAGGTCCTGCGTCCTACAAGTAGCAGTCATATTCACACAAAAACACTAATTTTCATCCAAATATCGACTATAGTTCAGAAATTATTTGAAAAAACTGAAATAAAAATGAAATTTATACACCCTCTATCGACCGTATATATCCACATATTAAGGCATAAATTTATACGAACTTGTTTACTTGTTTTTATCTGCAGAATATGTTGCCGAAGTTTTCCCAATATAATTCGAACCATCCTGTATAGTAATTCAGTTTTATATCAAAAAGCAAAAATAGAAAACAAATAACTATCATTCTTCCTTTCATACATCTCATAGACTAATACAAACACTACAACTACATTCTCCGTAACTTCTCTACATTTTCGAAAGTCCGGCAACGGCGGACGGCGAACGACGCACGTAGTGGGGCTCGACGCGGCCGTGAGATGCCGGAGCGGGGGTGTCCTACTGACCCACTTTTGCGGCGCGCATCATGTGGTCACCATCGCATCGCGACGTCCGCGACGACGACGCCGGCGTTGGCGCGCTTCTCTTCGGGGGAGGCGAGAAAAAGAACCCTTTAAGACCTGCCCTACGCCACCCTTGATTGCCGAGCGGCCGCTCGTTTTTCATATCGGTGGAGGTAGACGATGACGGATGGATTACGAGGAGGAGGGTGGTGAACTTAATACGGCGGTTGTCAGCAAACGCTTTAATATAAACAGAATGGTAAATGTTTAATTCATTTTTCTTAAGATGTTTGTTTCTGCATGCATGAACAAAAAAATACACATAATGATTCAATTAATAATTTTTCTGTAAATGTGGTAAACAATGATTCAATATTGAAACCTACTAAAATATTTTCAAACTTCCATTGTTTTTTTAATAATTTCAAACTAGGTATTTAACTTACACAGCGCTTCCTTCATAATTTGGATTGGGACCAATAGACAATTTGAGAAAGAGAACACGACTGTCTGCAAGACTGGTATTGGTCTAGGTCTTACACAAAAAACAAGACCAAGACTAGCGTCAGATCTGCAAGACCAAGAATGACCGTGCAAGACTTACACAAGACCCAGCATACAAGACTCTTGCGGACTTTTATTTTTTTTTACTTTTTTCTATTTACATCTTATTTTTCATAGATATTAATTAAAAAAAAAAGTAACGAAATTTTTATTTACTAACCCTTCCTCCTTATAATAATTAAAAACATAACCATCTTGGCGTATTAGTAACGGCGCTATGTATTTCAACCATTCAAATATGTTATAGAACATTACTTATTTGTTTAAAATTATTTTTTTAATTTATTGTAAATAGTTTAGCATAAAGTTTAAAAGGAAGCAATTCTAATTCAATTATATTGAAAAATACAATTTGCACCAGAAACAAATGTTGTTCCTAGCTTTAGATTTTCATTTCCATTAGATTGTTTTAAATACTATTTATCTAAAAATATTCTGTAGTCCCTCTAGTAAAAATCTATTAAAAAAGTAGCAAGATCAAGACCAAGATTGGATCCTAGAAGGCAAGGCCAAGACTGCGTTAGACTGCAAGACCAAGACCAAGGGAGTCTTGGTCTTGCATTTGCTATCATTAGTAGAACTAAAGTGTCTACAGGATGTTCCTTAATGACATGCTAATATTTAGGGAGGTGATTCTTGGGCCTATTCTAAGAAAAAAACTTCATATGAATATATGGCCTAAACCTGTTAATTTTTCAGATACAGCGTGGTAAAACTTTCTTTTTCAAAAAATCTCTAATGTTATATTTGATAACACGTCTTCCATACATGATAATTTTGATATACCTACAAAAAAAATGTTTTATTTCTTAATTTTCTTCCAGCTGATGCAGAAATGATTGATGAACAGCCACCGCAACAGATTTTCAGCGATTTCACCCTAAAGTAATCTGACTTTTTTTAAGCAAAAACTATGCGTCGCGTCGGAGGGAAAAAATCAAAAGATAAAAAATATTTAGAAATCAATATTTGAAAATTATCTAAAGATATTAATATAATAATCCCACACCCGGCATTTCATCAGCCGACTATTTTTATTAAAATAAAAATAGTTTGGGTACCTAGGTCGACTCAGCCTCAAATGAGTACTTGGGATTCACAGTCCTGAGGTAATAATAATAGGCGGTTGAAGCGTAGTGCTAGCCACATTACCTTCCTTGTATACCGAACGGCTCTAGTATGGCAAGCTGTACCTTGCCATGAACTTTGGTACGGCTGATGTCGAGGATGGCGAGCTGGCCTCTGTGGAGTCGTCTCAGATACTGGCTTTTGTTAAAGCCCTGAGACTGTGCGATAAGTTATAACTCGTTATAACTCAAGAAAGGGGAACACACAAAAGATCTGTAAGGTCGCGTGGATTAACTCCCCTCCTAAACATTCTACATTAAGGGAAGTCAGTGGTGTACCAAACCACTTTTTTCTCCAAAAATATTAAATGTAAAACCCGTATAGACGGCACTGGTTGAAAGAAATAAAATTATTTATCCACCAAAAAAGATATTTTGATGAAGAACACGTGTATCAAGTTTCATAAAGATATCTATAATAAAATCAGAGTAATTATGAAGAGAAGTTTTTTTAGAAAATTTTACCACACTGTATCTCTTAGAATAGGTCTAAGAATCAGCCCCTAAGAATGTCATTAAGGAACACCCTGTATAGAAAAAAAAATAAAAATATACTTTTATTAACCAATTTTAACATATTTTTTGCATTTTAATACTTGTTGATTGCTATAAAAACCAAGCTAGATTCATAATTATAGGCCATATATAAAAAAATAAAATTGGATTTCCGGTTTAATTATTTCAACTCACCCGCCACAAAACTGCGCAATAAACTATCGAAAAGATCCTCCATTTCTGTCAAAACGGTGTCATAATATCCAAAGTGAAGACCGCGCCGGTTTTCTTCCGAAGAATTTCGATCAAAGCCACCTTTCACGTTATAAAAATACATACAATCGACGAAAAATAACTAAGAAATAGCTCCGTTGTCAGCGGGCTGGTTATTATCAAACGCGATGTGACCTACTTATGTTTCAGTTAAGAGATAAAAATAGGTATCAGTCCGCTTATTAAACTTGACCTAAATTCGATAAGTGACGGCTCGGCGATGTAGCGTCGGAAAATGGATCAATTTAATAGAATTTCATCGTTGAATCTATCAATTTCTAATTGAATCAGCCGTTGAATAGCAATTTAGGTTCGGATAAATTAATATCTCGCGGGAACGAAAATGGGAAAACAAAGTTGGCTGTTGATTTTCACTGAGTTTCGAAACTAACTGACAAGCTGGTTTCCGTTTGGATTCAACGCCGTGGTGTTTACAAAAAATAACTTCTTTAATTTGTAGATTTCTACTCCAGTGAAAATCCCAGACTTTCTCGACAAGTCAACTGTAGGAAAATGAGTTATTTACAAAGTTGATCATTTCTCTCACGACGCCCTCTAAATGTTTTTCTCGCTCATCGACCTTCTTATTCCTTCCATCCATGTTTTCTTCGGGCGTCCTCTCTTTCATTTACCAGGTGGTATCCAATGAATGACTTGTTTTGGAATTCTTTCATTGTGCATTCTCTGAACGTGACCGTACCATATTAATTGTTTTTGTTCTATATCATTTACTGTTGTTCCCTCTATTCCCATCTGTTGTATAATGTCTTCATTTCTGATCTTATCCCTCTGTGAAATTCTCATTGCTCTTCTAATCGCGTCCATTTCTGTTGTCTAATTTTCTTGTATTCCTTTCCGAAGTGAAACGCCATGTTTCACATCCATAGAGTAGTAATATGCTTTTAACTAGTGTCTCGTATATATTATATTTCCTGTTTTTTGTAATTTCAGTGCTCCATAGAATGCCATTTATGCATCTGATAACTCTTCGTGCCTGTATTACTCTGTTATTTATTTCTCTATCGTCCATTCCATCTCCTGTAAATATCGATCCCTGGTACCTGTAATCTTCACATGCCCTAATTTCCATATTATTGTCCAAAATAAGATTTTCTGTATTGGCTCCAATTGGAAGGTATTTTGTTTTTTCTGTATTTACTGTTAATTGTATTACATTTAGCATATTCTTCAATTATTTTCCGCACCATATATTCCAATTCATCTTTGTCGTTTGCAATTATGGCCTGGTCGTCTGCAAATTGCAAGGTGTATAGGCTTATGTCATTTAGTTCTATACCCATTCCGTTACATTTTCATTTCCATAGATGTAAGGCCTTGGCAATATACATTTTAAATAGTGTTGGCAGGGCCTATTTTTCACATGATCGGGCCCTAATGCCCAAGCAAAAATTCGGGCCCTCTTTTCCAATAAAATTCAAAAATTCTCTTGTTAGTTTGGGTTAAAGAAATAAAACAATTATTTTTATTTTTATTTTTTTAATAATTTAAAAAAATAAATAAACATTATTATATTCAACAAAATAAATAATAAAAAAACAACAATTAATTCTAATTTTAAAAAATACATTAATTATGTCAATCTGAAGCTTATTTTATATAATTCAGTTTTTCCTTATCAGAGGTAACTGTTTTTTTTCTCTGCTATGTAAATTTACATTTGAAATTATGAATATTTTACAACCTTTAACGGGCCCCCAGACCGCCCGGGCCTTATGGGCCTTAAGGTAAAATAGGCCCTGAGTGTTGGGGATATACAGCAACCCTGTCAGAGCCCTTTAGTGATAGAAATTTCCTCTGAGAGACCGTTGACCGTTTTTATTTGTGATTTTCCTCCATGGTAAAGATTTTGTACAGCTTTTATCAGAGCTGCGTTAATTCTTGATTCGTGTAATACTTCCCATAATTTTATTATTTGCACAATTTTAAGTTTAACCATGTTTATTAAAGTTATACTTAAATCAGCTTAAATGGTTTAAACTTCATTAGACTTGAAGATTTCTTAATTTTCAACCTTAATACCATCAGAATTGTATATTTTTACAGTAATAGATTAAATTTTTCAAAAATATTCATAATTTTGTCAAAAAAGTTGAAGAATTTAATGAGTGGTTAACTTTAAGCGTGAATAACTTTTAAAGGAGTAGGTTTATCGAAAAATTGTAAGAGACCGTTTTTGTAGAGCGTTCAATTCTGTATAAGAATATGCAAATGTCATAGCTGCGAGAGAACAAAATGGAGAGAAAAAAAAATATTTGCAAAAAGTGGCAAATTCCCATGTAATTTAAATGGGAAATGGATCGTCTTTGGGGCAAGGTTTATTGTGAATATTAAGAGGGTTTACAATGATCTGTTAGATATTGCTTTTTTAGACAATAAACACCTACTTTTAGATATATGTACCTATTTTTATAAAGATAATGAAATCCAAACCAAACCAAACCAACTTATCCAACTGATACTGCACGGCAAAATAGATAGTAGAAGAGGTCAGGGACGCCGACGAACATCATGGCTGAAGAATATTAGACAGTGGACGGGAATGACGACCCTACATCTATTCAGGGCGACTGTCAATAGGATTATGTGGACCAACATGATTGCCAACATCCATAGAAGATAGGCACTGAAAGAAGAAGAAGAAGAATGGAATTTTGACAAAATTATCCTGTACAGGTTAATTTAAGATTCAACCTCCACTGGGAAAAAATTGTCTCACAAACACCATGCTCGGTCGAAAAAATGGACCCAAATGGCCGAAAAATCAGTTTTTCGCAAATATCTGCCAAAATATGCAATTTATAAAAAATGAAGCTTAACGCTCCGAAGAGATATTTCATAAGAGTATCATTAATCGATAGGACAAATTGTTTAATAAATTGCCTAAATTTAATATTTTTTAATGATTCAAAGTTCAATTAAAAGGCAGAATCAATAGCTCAATTTTGGAACTTGTTTGAATTTTATCACATTTTACGATAATAAAAAACCGGGCAAACATTCCTTGACCCAAAAATTTTCACATTTTTACAAAATTATTCATATTTTCACTAATAATAGCTTATTTGTCAAGATTTTTTTAACAATAGAGTCTATAAACAACTCAAAGTTTGAAGTATTTGTTAAATCACTTCTTTCCTTTTTTTGTGATTTCCGGAAAGTGCCATAAACAAACGAAAATTGCATAATTACGAATAATCGAATAGGTTTCTTTTTACGAACAACTTTACGAAAAAAAGTGTCAAGATCATTGTTTAGCTAAGGACCCAATCTTCCATATGATCATGAAAATCAGTTATAATTATTATGGGCAATATAAGTAAGTTTTCCGGCCCTTTTCACGATAAGTTTGTTTCTTCTTGGCCGATGGACAAATCCATAAGTACTAAAGGTTCTTTCGGTTGTGGCTGTTTACATTGGGAAATTTAAGTTTTCTATATAGCCAACATACTTATTTTAGAGCTGGAGCAAATTCCTGCCCACCAGACAGGTCCAACAAACAATAAAAATATTACCTCCTATTTTGTATTGTGCAGGTCAGTGCTTCCATAAAGAGATCTACTTGTGAAAAATAATTTGGATGATGCCTTGCAATTTCATAGATGAACTCCGTTGCAATTACATTTTCAGCTTCAAATTCAAATATTCGCCGTGTAGATTTGATTATAATAGGTAGGCAGAAAGATGAGCAGGTCCGTTTTTTCCAGAATTGCACACATTTACTTGTTTTCCGATCTAGCAACGAATGAATCTGATACTTTGCTACATTATATAGACCTTATTTCAAAAAAGCAGGTAGAAGCTTTTGAGATTGTTGGTCCGTTAGTTTCGAAAATCGACTTAGATATTGGCTCTTATCCACTTAGAAATTGGCTTAAACAAGTCATAAGTTGCTTGTATTTGCAGCCAAAATTCGTTTCGAAGTAGAGGGCATACTGAGTTTGGTGAAAGAACATTAGAAATATCTGGGCGAGAGTCCAAAAAGCTTTTAGCCAAGAAACAAAGCAGTCCCATCTTTTTTCACCAAAAAAAAGTAAAAGAGTAGAGCGGGAAAAAAGCAATATTTCCAAAGTTATGTTTCCTAACCGATCATCCGGTAATATTACGGAATATTACCAAAGCTACCGGTAATATTACCACTGTAATATTACCCTTTATATCACTAACTATAGATGCTGCAGTCAATGTAGTATTGAACAATAAGAAGGATTGGAAGAGCGAAACGCTTGCCCAGCAGTTAAAAGACCATACCATAACTTGGTATACTGATGCTTCCAAAACCAATACGGGAACAGGGATCGGAGTGTTTGGGCCGAGAGCTAATTACTCCGAACCAATGGGCACTTACCCTAGTATTCTACAGGCAGAAATCTACGCTATCGAGAGATGCGTACAACTTATCTTAGATAGGAACTATCGGAAACAAGAAAATAACCATCTTATCGATAGTCAAGCAGCGTTAAAGGCGATCAACTCAGTATCAATCAATTCGAAATTGGTCAAAGAATGCATAGAGAAGCTGAATAAATTAGGCAAAGAAAACAAAGTCCTCCTACACTGGGTGCCTGCTCACCAAGGGATAGAAGGCAATGAAAAAGCAAATAATCTAGCTAGGAAAGCAGCGAACACTCCACTAACTGAACCAGAACCGTTCTGCTTTCCAAGTGGTAACCAACTCAAGGCGGAACTCAAGAACTTGGAAGATTCCATCCGCAACCTGGAATGGAAATTTTCCAATGGTCTAAGACACTCGAAGAAGTTTCTGAGGGCTTATGATGAAGAAAAATCACAGATCTTCCTGGGTCTGAGTAAGAACAATCTTCGGATTGTCACGGGTTTTTAACAGGACACTGTCTCCTCAATGAACACCTCAGTAGATTGAAACTAAGAAGAAACGGCGAATGCAGATTCTGTGGGGAAGATGGTGAAACACCAGTACACCTCATCACTGAGTGCGCCGAGACGACAACCATTCGTGCCATGAATTTTGGTACGACTGATATTGGAGATGGCGAACTACCCTCTATAAAACCGTCCCAGATACTGGCTTTTGTCAAAGCCCTGGGACTGTATGATGAGTTATGATTCAAGAAAGGGGGACACAATGGATCTGTAAGGTCGAAGTGATTAACCCCCCTCCCACTCATTCTAAATTCTAAATTCTAGATGCTGCAGTTGTCTACAAAATATCTTCTTCGCTTTCCGACATTTATGCTTGAACAGCACTTTTAATGGTTTTGATCGTGAGTGAACGTTGTCAATTTTCTGCGAAATTGTTCAACATTGTCGAATTGTATACCCCCTACAGACAAATCACTTAAAACCTGGTCCAATAATGGAACATTTCCATATACCCTTTAACCTAATAATTGTGCAATTAGACACATTATCGATAGTCATAAAAAAATCCAAAGAATACCGCCGTTGTTCCTAGCACTGGCAGGCATCGCGATCGAGTGTATTTGTGTGCCGTCTAGTCGGTATGCGTCTGAATTAGACTTGATAATTAACAAGCAACGATTAATGTCGACCATTACCTACGCCAACACCAGCAACGAGAACTTTTTATACGATGTTCGATATTTTTCGTTACGATTGAAAGTCGGAGATTATTTCAACACTCCTCGCGGTAAATATGTGATAAGAAAAAATAACTGGTATATTGCCACACAATACAGAACAGCTCGAAAGTATAGACATAAAGCAACATAAATCCTACACAGAGCTGCAATAAGTCAGTTTCAAAAAGGTTTAAATTTCGTCGAAGTCATTTCTAAAAAATCAAAATTTAAATCTCAAGTCAATTTCAACCTAAAGTTTAAATGATTTAAATCTGAAGTCTTTGACTTACATAATTTATTTTATTTCAAGCCAAGTCATTTTCATAGACTTAAATCAATATAATAATGTGTAATTTAAGTCGTTTTTATGACTTAAGTACTTATAGTTTCGATTTAAATCGTGATGATCTGCGTGTTAAGTCGGCAACATGACTTAAATCAAAATAATTACCGTCAAGATAGCTAAAATTCAATATAAGTACCAATTTTTTAATGTTAATATAAATTTTCTTGTATTACCGATTGGCCGATTTCCTTATTAGGTAGGTACCTATACTATTAATTTATTGTAGGTACAACTACAAAAAATATTTTTTTTTATAAAATTAAACCCGATTTAGTAGTACTTTTTATGTATCCATTACAGTTTAGATGTCATCGAATACGTGTCCATTAAAAAGTGGTGATATGTTTTGTATGGTAGGCTATTAAGATCGGCAAAATTTTTTTTTTTTAATTTTACTCAAAATGAGTTATTTGGGTCATAAATGACCTAAATACAAAATATTTTCATGGTGTCTGTCTGTCTGTCTGTCCGTCTGTAACACGATAAATCAAAAACCGCTGAACCGATTTTAACCAAATTTGGCACAAAAATACTGTGGCACCTGAGTATCTGGCCATTAGTTTTTGGTGGGGGTGGGGGGTTGGTAAGGAGGTATGGGAGGGGGTTAAAAATTTTAAAAAATCGTAACTCCAAAATTACAGTAGCTAGCGAAACGCGGTTTTCAAATTAAGATTAGGGATAATATTTGAAACAAAATTTGTAATAACATCAAAATCAGTCAAAGTCGCAGTTTTTAAGATATCAACATATTTTAGTATGGGCGGCTATACGTGCCTCCCGGCGCCAATTTTTTTCAATTCTCTTACAGTTTTATTTTTATCATGAAATAGAATAATATCGAACAATCAAAAATTTGGTAATAAAATTACAAATTTTTGATGACAAATTGTACCTACCTTAAAATTTAAAATTTCACGAAGATAAAAATACACGTAGCGGTGAATCAGTGAAGTGAGGCATTGTAGATCATGTGTAGCCCAAGTAGCACAAAATCAACTGAACAAAAAGTAGCACAAAATACAGTGATACATCTGACCGAAACGATGTGTAAGTTAAAGCAAATAAAGACAACAGAAGCCCAAAATTCCTCTAGTATCGAGTTGTGTTTTTATTTCAGTTCACATCTTTAATAAAAGTTCAAAATTAAACAAATAATTGAAATACATACATACAAAACAGTAGAAGATTATCCCAAAAATTTTTGTATAATTATGTAGAAGACCTATATTAAATAAAAATGCTATGCAACCATTTTTAAAAACCTCAAAATAGAGGTAGATTTCAAAATGATCCCAGTTCCATTTTGTGCAATCGCGATGCATATAAAAACAGAAATGCACTCGTTCGAAAATGTAGGTCACATTATCAACATTATCTTATAATTATTAATTCTAGTTTGCATGCGTGGCCTTGACACGGTAACTGAAAAAAGCTTTAAGCGCGACAAAAAATACATATATGAACGCCGAGTTATGTTGTGTGAACACGGATAATTGCGACAGACCTATTTTTTCAATAAAATTATTCGTAATTGGTGCTAATAATTCAGTTTCATAGGCGTCTATAAAACAAACAAAAAAAACAATGAATACCTACATGGTAATGCAATTTACTATGGAACGCAAAATTTATTTGATATAAATGAATATGATTCAGTTCATGAAAAATATCAGACAAAAATAGAGTAGTTAATAGCCTCAGTTCTAGTAGAAATCATGATGGCTTCCGACAATTTTTTGTAAATATACCTACTTGGACCAGAATTACTTTGAAACTAGTTTGCAGATAGGTATTTTTCTTGAATGGTATTTACATTTTAATAAAAATAATGCTATTCAAATATACTTCTTGCTGTAATGATATAAACATATCATTTACATATAAAAAGAAACATTAACCTAAGTTTCTGGTTCGATTCGACTTTGATTAAGTTTACATTTTCTTGTAGTTAGTCTTTTGACTCTGATGCTATAAAAATCATATCGTCAACAGTTAGTAACTATAGAAGGGGAATATTAAATCATCATCATCATCATCATCATCATCATCATTCTCATCTTATTCAACCATTTCCAAATATGGTGTAGCTCCCTCACATGTTTAGATACTCTCTTTGTTATTGGGCCCATTGTTGTCTATTGTTGACTATAGGGGCCCAAGTTATCCCTGCTAATTTCTTAATATTATGGTCCCATCTCAGGTTTGGTCTTCTTCTAGGTCTTGTAATTCCTCGTTGGTACCATGCAGTAATTTTTGTGGTCCAACTGTTCTCCGTCTTTATTGTCAGGTGCCCTATTGCCACTTGAGGTATTTGATTCTGAAGGTTCCATGTTATCACTATAGTAATTTCCTAATATCGTGGTCCCATCTCAGGTTTGGTCTTCCTCTAAGTCTCTTAATTCCTCGTAAGTAGCATGCTGTAATTTTTGTGGTCCATCTGTTGTTCGTCTTTCTTACCAGATGTTCTACCCATTACCACTTAAGGGATTTAATTCTGTGAATGATATCTATTACCTGGGTCTTTTGTCGTATCCACTCTATTCTTTTACGGTCTTTCTTGGTTATTCTCAGCATATTTCGTTCCATTGAGCGCTGTGCGACCTGCAGATTTCTTATGATGTCTGTTTTAAGAGTCGAGGTTGCATGCATAGGTCATGACTGGTAGTACACATAGGTCGAATGTTTTCTTATTTAGATTAAGTGACATTCTATATTTTAATATAATTGACTTTCTTCAATAAGTACTCCATGCTAAATTAATTCTTCGGTTGATTTCTGTTATTTCTGGTAGTAGATATCCTGATCTATTAGTTATCCAAAATATGTATTCTTTCTGTCTATTAGTTCGTTGTACATTAATTTAGTTTTTGTTAAATTCATTTTGAGACCTACTTTATTGCTTGGCTGTATTTAGTTCCTTAATTTGCATTTGTAGGAGGGGTTGTCTTTTATATATCATTACTCTTGCTTTGGCTTCTTTGTATATATTGGCGAGAGTTTTTATGTAAAGCCTGTCAATACTTTGTTTCGCTAGGGCTTTTATTATTGCCCTAGGATATACCGAGTCGAAAGCCTTCTCAAAGCCTCTTCTATAAAGGCTCTGACTAGTGGAAGTTCGTATTCTTTTGTTCGGCTGATAGTTTCTCTTAGCGCATGTATGTGATCAACCGTGCTGAATCCGCTTCTAAAGCCTGCTTGTTCTCGTGGTTGTGCAGCGTCTAGCGTGTTTTCTATTCTGTTGTTTATTATTTTTGTGAGTATATAAGGGGGCAAATAGACACAACTAAAATTTTGTCGCCTACCCAGTCACGCGAGCCGCCACTGAGTAGTGTAGTAGAATATTAAATAAGATTACAGTTGAGGGTTTTTTACCTTTGGTGTTACACAGCAAAATAAAACACTAAATCACCACAATACACCAAAACACTTTTACTTTTACACTGGACGCGCGTTTTGCTAACCATGTTAGCATCATCAGCAGATGATTATAAACTAGTTTATTGTTTCTATAGTATCTAGTGTTTTATTTTGATATTAAATAAGTGCAAATATTTTTAGGGGTGATATATTATTTCGACCTGGTGTTTTTATTAACCTTTTCGATCATGATTTTATTTCTAGTCCTACAAGTATAATTTATTTATTTCTAGTAAAATGTAGGTATCTCTGAAATTCAAGATATTTAGTATATTTAAAGTTGATATCATTTACGTCACCATTATTATGATTTTCAGTAACCAAATCTTGTCCTTCAAATGTGTTTATATAAGCAAATCTCAAAAAGTTTTGTTTTTCGTTACAACTCCGGTATGAAAATAAAAATAAAAAAACATAACGGTATAGAACGACTAGTTCGCAAACACTGGTACTGCTAACAATGAAAATTGATAATTAATGTTTTGCTGACGGTGCAAAAATATAAAAATATTCGGAAATGATTTGCTCGTGTTCGCAAAATAAATTTCCTCTTGTATTCTGAGAATTGACAATTTATGTGCAAAATAAAGCTTTTTATTACGAACACAAAACATTGTTAAAATAGTGTATTATTTATTTACCTTGATTGAACAGACTACCCCCTGCCACCGAATATTAACTAAAGCTACACTGCTATTAACACTAGTATTTTTTTATACAGTGTAACAATTTGAAAAAGGGTAAAGATATTTAGTATAAAGGGTCACAATATTCCGTAAAGATAGAACTACTATGTATTTTTGGAATCAACATAAGAACACTATTTACCTCTACATAAAAATGCTTCGTTTTCCCGTTAAGGGTCAAATAAAGAATGAATTAATTTCAGGGAATTTAAAATTTATGAAGCTTATTGTCAAAGATTATTTGTGCCACTGTCCCCTGCAACCTACTAGATTTAAAAGCTTGACATAACAATAAATATATTTTGTAGGGCAACTTTGAAAAATCTTTTTTATCTCAAAAACAATACGAGGATGCGTTTTTTACAAAAGACAAAAAATGTAGCTATTGTAGAGATATTAGAAGGATCATATACACTAAGGATCACATAGACACTATATTATTATAAACTTTTTTCCGATTTAGCTGAAATTTTGAATGCTCGTATAAGTAATTTAAAGAAAAATGAAGAAACACATTACTAAAAATTGTATTAATGAATAATAATTATGTAAAAAAAGTAGAAAGTAAAAATAAATATGTAAAAATTAAAAAAAAGTCGCCTTGATTAGGATTCGAACCTGCCTTACTACGGCTCCAACGTCATAGCAGCGTAAATTCCTAACGCTTTAAACTACGCGGCCACTGGGGACTTGAAATATTCTATGTAAAATTCTTACTTAAAAGATAATGTTTTTTATTTATAAACATTTATTTAATTCTGTTTTTAGTATTTGTTTTTATAGTGGCAACATAGATACATTATCTGTAAAAAGTTCAACTGTCTAGCTATAACGGTTCATAAGATAGACCTTTGTGACAGACGGACGGACGGACGGACGGACGGACAGCGAAGTCTTAGTAATAGGGTTCCCGTTTTTACCCTTTGGGTACGGAACCCTAAAAAGCAAACGTTCTAGATAGAAAAAGGGGCGAACACTCCACTAATTGAACCTGAACCGTTTTGGTTCCAAGGGGAAATTAACCTAAAGCGGAACTTAAGAACCTGGAAGACTCCATCTTGATTTTGATCTGTAACCTGGAATTGGAATATTCGAACGGTCTAAGACACTCGAAGAAATTTCTCAGAACTTACGACCGAGCAAAATCAAAGATTTTCCTCGATTTAAGTATATGTATGGCAGTGATGAGCCTTGCTTTGCCATTTTTATCTGCATTTTCGAACAAAAGGCAATGTTAATCTAAATAGACTATAGAATATGCGAAAAATAAATATTTAAAATCATTTCTTATAATTAAAACGACGGCGACGTCTGCTTAGAGGACGTTCAAAAAATATATTTCTTATAACAAATTAATTCCTTAATATACTTTATAAAGTTAATTATATATTTCAAGCCAGTTATAGAACCAGGTCGAATTTGATAATAAATATATACTTAACATATTTTAAAAGCAAATAAATTTACACTCAATATTCAAATTTACTATTTCGTAATGTTTTTTTTCTTCTCATATTTAAATATGTACCCACTATTCCTAGAGAGGTTGATGCTGAAATGCAAGTAGCAATTTTTTTTTCATCTAAAAAAGTTTTTTTTCAACTAATTTTTAGCATAAAATTCTCTTTTGTTTTTATAGAAAATAATAGATCAAATTATACATATGTCTTAAATGCTTCAAAAGGTAAAACTTACGCTGACTTTGCTAGATTAATATTTGCAGCAAATATTAGTGACCTAATAAAAATATAGATACTGCAATAATGGGAATCCCGAAAAGAACGAACCACAAAATGTAGAAAAACACATAGTGTAGTTAGTATATTGGTAGTAATTCACAGAAACATGATAATTAAATTTTAAATGTCACAATAATGTATTTCAAAGTAACTATATTACAAAAAAATATAAAACTGAAGAAAATTTGCATATTTCTTTTAAATCACTGGTATATCTTTAAAATTGTTTTTAAACTTACAACTAATAAAAATATATTAACCCGCACGAAAAACGGACACCTTAAAATATTCATGTAGGTATTAAACTGGGCGAATTAAACTGAGATAGCCATAGTATTAACATTCGTATGATCTTCAAGCTGAGCGCAAAAACGATAAAAACGCCAGCTCCTTTCATATAATAATATTCCTGGAATGTCCAACATCTTCGAAGAAAAAAAAACAAAAGTTTCAAGTAAAACGGCTAACTAATTTGATATACTTGATTTCAAAGGCTGGTGGCCTCAATATTTCAAAAAGACTGTCAAAGATGTTGAAAAAAAAACAGTCCTTTACCATCAGCCAATACAGGCATTTGACATAATATATCCAAGCAATGAAAGGCTATATCAGAGATGGTTTCACCTATGGCTTTTTCAATATGAAGAAACAAGACAATGTGGACCTTCCCACTTCGAAAGCGTACAATGGAAAAGTTCCAATCAACTCTAAGAAGCTAGAAGATGTTTCCAAAATAGTGCATTACAGAGGTACCCGAAGAATGCCCTGTATTCTGTTATGATGAAATACTGACAAATCCCACAACAAATACAGAAACCAGTGACCCAGAAAACTAAAAAGAATATTAATATCATGTCTTGCAATGTTGTTTTCTAAAATAAACATTAGTTTTTCATTTATGCCCTTTTTTGATTTTCTAACTAACTTTTTGCATATTGCGTGGAAAAAAGATAAAATATTTTTACTTTCAAACACCAATATCTAATTACCAAATAGGTATAAAACGTTCAAACTTTGGCATCAAATGTACTTTGTCAAAATGTACAATAGACTAATAGTAAGTAATAGTTTTAGAAAAATTAACGGTTTCGCCACAATTTTTTTTTTTTAATTTCCCAAAAACAAGCTTCACTGGAATGTTATCCTTCCAATCACTGATTCATTTATATTCAATGTTTACTGCAATATTTGAAATATATCATTTCTTTATTAGTAGACCGTGATAAATAACAAAAAAATCAAAATTGTATTTACTAAAATAGTCATACACATATTAAAATTTTATTTGGGATTGATATATTTTACTTTTGAATTGTTACTACTGAAACTCTGAATATATTTTTCTTTTTTTTATAACGGAATTTATTATAACGGGATGGGTTTGCAAATATCTAAAAGTTTGCATTATTAGCTTGCATTATTAAAGCATTTTTCAAGTGTTTCGACATTGTTGTAGTTGCCACGACATATTTCATATTTCAAAAATCCCCAAAATCAGAAATCGAGAACGGATAAATCCGGGAATTAGGGAGGCCATCATATGGGTCCATTTGAGGAAAAATAATTTAACAAAATGCTAATATTTTCAAAGTTGTGAGGAGGAGCTCCATCTTGCTGAAAGTATATTTCACGTAAATTAGCTAAAGGAATATCTAAAAGTTCCGGTACGAGAGCTTCCAAGATTTACAAATAGTGGCAGAGAGTCAAGTTTCCCTAATACACATATAAAGAATTTATTGGTGCTCCCAAAATAAAACAAGAGACAGATAGCAGTATATATTACTTTTAATAATTCTTTAGTTTCTTTTATTATTAATCATGGCCTACTAATAAAATTTATTAGTAGGTTTGATATGATCTCTTAATAAAGACTTTTAAATAATGCAGTAAATAGTAAAAATAAATCTAGAGTCATATATATTTTTGAAGAGCTTACGGCAAGCCAGATCATATAATTTATAAATATACAGGGTGTTCCGTTTAAGAAAACATAACTTTGGTTTATATCTTTAAAAATATTCTTTTCGTAGAATAACAGAATACGCAACTGTATTCTACGTAAAAAGTTCTACAATAAACAGCTTTCACCTTCTCGATACCTTTAACAATAACAGAGATACAGGGGGTGTCCTAAATGGCAAAATTTTCAAAAAGACCCTGTAGCTCAGAAACGAAGAGAGTTATAAAAATTTGGTTTGCGGCATCTTCCATTTAAAAAAAAAGTTGTGCAACCCGCACCCTTCTATCTTCACGAATAATGGAGATACTGTATGATTTCAACTTCAACTAAAATGGGACACCCTGTACGGGTGGCTCGAATTCGACGCTCATCATTGGGATTTCGGAAACCGTAAGAGATACAGGATCGGTTAAATGGAGGCAAAATTGCGCAATTTGAGGCTCAATAAAATGCCGTATTGCATTTTAATTTTTTTGGCATAAAATATTTTGGTGGTGGAATTTTCTGTACGAAACGTCGGCAAATTTTAATATCAAAGTGACTATATATAGTGTTTAAGAGTGATGAAAGGATTTAATTAAATTGAAAAAAAATCAGGTCCGTATTTAAAAAAAATAAGTTGATGATGGTCGCCAGAAGCCGAAACGTCAGAGTCAATGTTTAATCACACAGAGTAGAAAAAGTGGCCATGAAAATGTGTTTTTCGTTTTAAGTTATCTTAACAAATAAAGCCAGGAAACAATAGAAAACAAAATTGAAAATTCCGTTTTTTTTTCGAATATATTCGGAATTTTTCAAAATGCAATACGGCATTTTATTGAGCGTCAAATTGCGCAACTTTGCCTCCATTTAACCGATCCTGTATCTCTTACGGTTTCCGAAATCCCAATGATGAGCGTCGAATTCGAGCCACCTTGTACATTACAATAATTCACTAGAAAATTACAAAAATAACGCAAAAACTATTTTTAAAAATACAAAACGAAATAAATCTAGAGAAAACAAACCTAATTTAAGAAAGCGATAAACCATAAATTCTCGTTGCTTCTAACGGAGAAATACGTTCATATAGCGCGATAAATTCTCATCTTTTCAGATACGGAACGCCATTATTTTTCGCTTAAAAATCGGCCAATTTACGCCAACAAACCCGGACGGCTTGCCCGAGAGCAACGGAAATTGGGTCACCCGGTTACGGGAAAATATCATCTCGGTAGAAAAATCGAACCTTGTGTGCGCCGCCGCCAATCTACTGTTCCGAATTAAAGGCAAACAAACTATTTTCGTAGGAAACTGAGGTGAAATCCGATGTATGTTGTGATTCACGATAGCAATTCTTCATGTAAAGAAAATAGAAAACCTTAGCTGACTCGAAGTAAAAGATTAAAGTTATATTTTCTGGCTGTTTTTACTTATAACGTAATTTATTAATGGCAATACTGGGTATACAGGACGTTCCAAGCTGAGCGTGCAGTAAACGTTTCTAAAAAACTACGATATCAAAATCGGAGATGTTTTCCACATCATTGTTTTGATAGGGTTTTGAGTAGTGGGTTTCCGTTTGAAAAAAATGATTTATGATAATTTTTTTATCGCTGAATTCCATTGAAATAGGTACATGTCTTCTCTTTATGTCAGTGTAGCTGTGGTAATCACATAGACAAACAAATAAAAAGAGACTGGCAAATTAAATGGCAAAGAGAGGGACAACGTTCCCGTAGCGCAACTCAGAACGCAAAATTTCGTTCTATTTATGTTGATCTGCGCATTGCGTCTATTGGGCCCACTATCTCATTCTAATATAACAAGAGAGAAAGAAGCAACCATATAAAACGTAATTTCTAAATAGAAATTAGAACAATCGCCTTTCGTTTTCGTCATCTTGACAACCAAGATTACAACATCATGACAATTCGTCATGTTTGTTAATTTTTCTTTTGGCGATTTACCTTTTTTTCTAATCTATCCATTTTATTGACTTATGAATATGGATAGGGAACAAATTCCTTTGTTCCATATAGGTATTTATATTTTTTACTTATAATTTTCGGTTATACTATTTGTAATTTTATTTGCTGCAGGAGCCAGTATCATCTATTTTTTATATGTATTGGTGCCCCCTTTCTCTGATAGATATGTTAAAGACACCCGGTAAAATAAAAGTAAGTAGTTATATTTATCATCTTATTAAGAAAAAAGTAGAACTAGTAGTGTCAAAAATATTTCGAACCTCTCTTAATATAACAAATTAATACAATTAATTTTTTTCATTTTTTGGGTAGGTAGTTTATAGCTGGTTTATAGTAACCAGAAACTTTATTAATATACCTATTTTACTTTTGTTTTAGGATTAAAAACTGGACTTGAAAATGGTTCAGGATCATGATTCTCGTAAAGTCTTCTTTGCTTGGATATTCACTTTGTTATTGCAATTAGGCAGTTTTTTCGCATCACACGATAGGTTGTACTACTTTTTTACTAATAGATTTTAGTACTGCAGAGAGATAATGTCAAAATCAACTCTTAATGTATAAAATTCAAGCAGTGTTATTATTAATGAAATATTTTGTTTTAACTTAAAATAGTTGTTTTATTTATTCCTTTGAAATATTTTTTTTACTTGTACATACATAAGTGATATTGATAAAAATGATAAATGTAATAAATGCAGGATGTTTCTTGAGCTTGAAAGTAAGAAATAGTTATTTTTTATATTTTTTTGGTATGTGCTGTTTTGTTTAAAATACACCCTGGTTTGCTTTGTATTAACACATACCGTATTTTTTTGAAATAAAATAACTTGATTAGATTTTTTCAGTTTTATATAGTTTTTTTCACAATATTTTGAAGTAATCACTTTTCACTCAAATTTTATGAGTTCCAATTTTACCAACTTATTTCTTTGTAAAATATTTTTTCTTTGTAAACTACTTTGATATTAAAATGGCAGACACATCTGTCAACTGTCAAGGATTTTGTCGTTGGACAAACTATATCTATCATAATATACGAAATAAATAAAATTATAAACGCAAAATAAAACGGCTCACTGGTAAATGGGGCTATTTACTTATCCGAAAACCGATCGTCGTTTAGATTACAAAAGCCGTTCGACAACTCCTAGACCCCATACTGAATTAATTAATTTAATGAATTCTACAAACCTACTTTTGATTTCATAGTAACAGTGGCTGCAAAAGAAGAAACACTTGTTGGTTTTGTAATAGCGCCAAAATCGTTGGATTCTTTTTAGACAGGCCGATAAAATATAATTAGCAGCTTTTTTATTGCTTGCTTAAAACTGATTGCATTTACATTATTTGTTTGTCATACTTACGAAATATTAGTTAGAAGTACCAGTATTATATGAACATTAATAATGACACTCACAGATCTTTATATTATCGCTATTAGAAAAGTAGTAACGGCTTAGAAATACGTAGTGACGTGACGTGTATTTGACACGTGTTTATCAAAAATATTGATATTTTAATACAAATTTTGTGTAAGTGAATCAAATTATTAAGTGTAAAAAACTATTTGTTACGTTTAAAAACTATTTATTATACACGTAAAAAACTATTTGTTACGCGTAAAAATATTTTTTTTAAATTTATTACTTTTTCAACATTTCAAACTACATTTTTTCAAACATGTCCTTCAAATTCTTATTCAATTTAATAGCTGTAAGAAGTTTCACTTCAAATATGCGCACATAGTGCACACACAAGTTTTTTTATTCACTTTTTTAAAGCTTTTAAAGGAAAGATGGAGTCAGTTGTGTCAATCTACAATTAAGATAAATATCCACCTTTACTTTGCAGCTCTGTATTTTCTCCAATAACTGCGATATTAAATTAAATAAAAAACAAGAAAATGTGCGGAAAACGTCAAGCTCTAATTTGATGTCCCAAAATATTTTTAATTACCTTTCAGTTGTTTACACCACAGAGTAAAATAAAACACTAAATTACCATAATACACCAAAACACTTTTACTTTTTTTACTTTTTTTATTGTGGTGATTTACTGTTTTATTTTGCTGTGTAACACCAAAGGTTCCAACCCTCAACTATAACCACAGAGTATCAAAAAACACTGAAAATTCCTGACTCGTTGCTCATCCCTGTGCATAATAATAAAAACTAGTTTTGTAACGAATAACAGTTTTACCGAACACTGGATATTCAACCAAATATCGAATTGTAGAACCACTGACCACAAGCTCAATCTCAATACACATTTGGAACATGCAAACAAAAAACTTACGACCGAGAAAAAACAAAGGTTTTCTTTGATCTAGAATGTAGAATGTTTAGGAGGAGGGTTAATCACCGCGAACTTACAGATTTATCGTGTGTTCCCCTTTCTTGAGTTATAAACTCATAATACAGTCTCAGGGCTTTGACAAAAGCCAGTGTCTCAGACGGCTCTACAGAGGCCAGCTCTCCATCTTCGACATCAGCCGTACCAAAACTTATGGCACGAACGGTTGTCTTCTCGGTGCACTCAGTGATAGGGTGTTTTGATGTTTCCCCATTTTCCCCACAGAATCTGCATTCGCCATTGTTTCCCAGTTTCAATCTACTGAGGTGTTCGTTGAGGAGAGAGTGTCCTGTTAGAGATTCCCATTTCAGGTTACGGATGGAGTCGTCCATGTTCTTCAGTTCCGCTTTGAGTTGGTTTCCACTTGGGAAACAGAACAGTTCTGGTCCAGTTAGTAGAGAGTTCGCTCCTTTTCTAGCAGATCGTTCGCCTTTTCATTGCCTTCTATCCTTTGGTGTGCGGGACTCCAGAGTAGGAGCATTTTATTTTCTTCGCCTAATTCGTTGATTATTTTTATTTATTGCCTAATTCGTTGATCTAACTTAGAACAATTTTTGGATTGACACGTTTTTTTTAACAAGACATTGTCTCTGCAATGAACACCTCAGTAGATTGAAGTTAAGAAATAACGGCGAATGCAGATTCTGTGGGGACAATGGGGAAACCAGAACACCTCATCACTAAGTGCACCGAGACGACTACCATTCTTGCCATAAACTTTGGTACAACTGATATCGGAGATGGAGAACTAACCTCTGTAAAACCGTGTCAAATACTGGCTTTTATCAAAGCCCTGAGACTGCAACAGAACTATAAAGCCGCGGTGGTTAACTTCCCCCTCCCATACAATCTATAAAATTCAAACAAGAAATAAATTATTCAGCTTCGATTACATTTCTAATAAAAACGAATCGTTCCAAAATGATCTAAAATCAGATGTACTCGTGAAGAACCAAACTACACTAATAATAAACAAATATCCAAGTCCAGCGAAGGGTTCAGAGGAAATTGATGTTAAACTTATTGTAAATTTTACCCGTTCCTGTAATAATGCCGGTGTGTATAATGTTTCATTAGTTCCTCAGCTAGGCAGACTCTTCTTTAACGCTTTGAAGCGTCAGCTGGCAACATTGGCCACACTACTGGTTCGCCACCGATGCGGTTGTGATGTCACAAAACCGGTCTGCGCGAAGAACAACGTTATGGTTTGGTTGTGCGTGCTGTTGGTCCGCCGGGTTGCGTAATCGGATAACGTTGGGCTGTTTTGCGACCGCCTGACACCATTCTCACTGCTCCCCTTTCCCCCCTAGTCGCTTTTTGATCGCCACTACTTGAATATGCCTAGCACCGATGTTGCCACTGTTACTTGGCGGACTGTAAAATTGGCGTAAAAGCAATGTTGTCACATGAAAAGTTGAACAATAGGCTATCTACTTTTCAATAAAATAATTTGTTAAAGTATTTGAGTTAGAGACAATATTTTCTAGTAGGGATACATACAAACCCCAACTATAACTGCATCTTTCTCATCTGTCTAGTAGTCAGGTTAAAATGGCCTGCATAGTTCTAGTGCTTCGACGCCGATTCATCATCTTCATCAGAACATCTTTTAACTTATTCAACCATTTTCAATTATGATGTAGCGTCCCTCACAAACTCTCTTTGTAGTTAGACCCATTGTTGTCTGTTGTTGGCTATTCCTGCTAATTTCCTAATATCATGGTCCCATCTCAGGTTCGATCTTCTAATAGGTCTCTTAATTCCTCCTGGGTACCATGCTGTTTTTTGTGGTCCATCTGTTGTCCGTTCTTTTTGCCAGGTGTCCTGCCCATTGCCATTTGAGGGATTTGACACTGTGGATGACATCTATTACCTGTGTCTTTTGTCGGATCCACTGTATTTTTTACGGTCTCTCTTGGTTATTCCCAGCAAGTATCCAGCTTTGCATGCATAGGTCATGACTGGCAGTACACACTGATCGATTGTTTTCTTCTTTAGATAGGCATTCTAGATTTGAATATGATTGATTTTCTTCCATAAGTACTCCATGCTAACTTAATTCTTCTGTTGATTTCTGGTAGTAGATATCCCGAACTGTGTATTAGTTGTCCCAAATATATATATTCTTCTAGTATTTCCAGGGTTGTGTTATCTATTAGAATGTCTTTTCTTTCCCCTAATTCGTCGTACATTACGTTAGTTTTTGCTAACTTCATTTTGAGACCCACTCAATTGCTGGCTGTATTTAATTCATTAATTTGTGCTTGTAGTTCTTTAGGACTATCGGCAATTAGGACTATGTCATCAACGAATCTTAGATGGTTAAGATATTCTCCATCTACTTTTAATCCTTTGTTGGACCAGTCCAGTTGACGGAAGATTTCTTCTAATATTGCTGTAAACAGCTTTGGGTATACCGCATCTCCCTGTTGTACTCCTTTGCTAGTTTGTTGCCAATTATTATAATACAGATTATAGTTGACTGCTGTTTCCACCAAACGAAAATATTCCTCATTCTTGAAACTCCAGCTGTTTTGTTTAAAACGACAGAATCTCTGTTTTGTCAGTTTAGTGAAAGTCCAGCTTAAGAGTTGATGTAAGTTTCTTAAATTTATACATCGGAGTTCAGTAAAATCAGACAGGATACTTAACAATTTGTCAAACCTGGTCTAGCTATTTTAATTGAATTGGCGTGTAGAAGCAGGAAGAATTAATTGGTTAGTTAAAGTGATTCAAGTTCTCATGATTTCTGGCCAAATGTTTATTTTACTTAAATTGCAAACTCTAGGCGCGCTACCTCGGAGTTTAATACGATTTATCAAAGCAGATAGTAAAAACGCTATGTGTTTCTTGGCATCTCAAAACATAAGGCCGATGTCTCAAAGTACAGGGCGTCCCAAATTCGAGCTCTATCAGTGGGATCTCGGAAACCAGAATTTTGAAGATTTTTACACATTTGTTAAAACAATATTTTTTCTCTTTATTACCTGGCACTCAAATGTTTACTTTTTCTGGCTAATTATATTATTAGTAGTACAAAAAAATTGAATTTACTACAATTAATTGCATCGTTTGTAGTTTATAGACAACTATGTAAGACTTTATGTCCAACTATGTTAATTTCCAAATTTTACTATATTTCATGAATTTCAAGAAATTTTCATTAGATTTTCTGCTACTAGGTACATAAAACTACAAACAATTTTGAAGATTTTTAGACATTAGTTAAAACAATATTCTTTCTCCTTATTGCATTGCACTCAATTAACTACGTACTTATTTAAGGCTGAGTCGACCTAGGTACCCAAACTATTTTTATTTTAATAAAAATAGTCGGCTCATGAAATGCCGGGTGTAGGATTCGAACCCACAATCTCCAGATTGGTAAACGAGAGCCTGTACCTCTACGCCACCGGGCACCTTTCGTTTTTTGTTGATAATAAGCCAAGAAACGAAAAGTTTACTTTAAAGCAGGTTCCAAGGTGACGGAGTTCCTAACAAGCCGAAACATATATAGGGATAAAGTTACTCTTAGTAAACTTGATACATCTAAAAGCGTGTTTTATTAAAATACTAAAATTGAAACTCATCATTATTAACTAATCAATTCAAATAGTCATAAAAATTAAATTGAAATCGCCAATATTCTTTTCTTTCGAAATCGGAATTATTCTAGTTTCCGAGATCCCAATAATGAGACTGAAATTTGGGATACCCTGTAAATTAAGAGAAAAAAATCAGTCTCACGGTTAATATCCGGAAAATAAACCACAAATACAGGTCGTTGCATTGAAAATCTATTTTTAGCCAAAAATTTATGAAGTGTTTAATAACATTTGAACACCTACTCTACGTGTTGCATGCCAAAAATGTTATTAGGTTATAACTTGGTACTCCAAAATAACATGTTAAAATAATAATATATATTCATCTCCAAATTGAGTTATATTCCTTGATTGAGCACTAACTGAAATTTAATTTTAATGTTTTACTGATATTTACAAATATTTTCTTTAAAACCTTTTGTCGATATAATAATGATTTTTGAAGATGTAAATAGATTTATCGGTTACATTAACTTAATAAGATTGAAAATATATATACGATTAGTCGTTATTAAGTGCAAATATTTTCAGGGCTGGTAGATCTCAATAAAAGAAACATATTTTCTCTTAACCGTTTTTGTCCAATATAACCGAGTTATTTTACTTTGAAAATTTGAGAGAACCAGTAGATTTTTCTGGATTTTCTTTCTTGTAAGTTTAATAAAACAATATACTATTGTTTAAAGTTCTATTTGCATTAAATAACTAAAAATGTTGTGTATTTAAAGATTTTCTATGTGCTAAAAAGTGCCTCAAGTAACAATCTATTAAATACATATTAAGAGATTTGCAAGTCTTACAGCAAGACCAAGACCAAGATTGGACCCTCCAAGACCAAAACTTAACAACTGCAAGACCAAGAACAAGGGACTCTTGTTCTTGCATTTGCTCTTTGCTCATTACCATATGTAACATATGTAACCGGAAAGGCATACATATCCAGAAGAAGAGAAAGAAGAACTAAAATACCTGAATAAGGCAATAAAGCAAGGAGCAAGAGCTGATATATGCAAAAAAAAAATCGAGAGACACAGTCTAAATAACCAACCAAGAGACCTCTTCAAAAAAATAAAATATATTACCAGGGACTTTAAAGCCAGAAATTGGGCAATCGAAGATCAAAATGGAAATCTAAGAACAAACAAAGAAGACATTATTGAGGTGTGGAGATCATATTGCGAAGAATTATACAAGGACAGTGACAATATATGTCGACCACCACGAAAATTCAGAGAAAGAACCGGACATCCTTAAAAGTTGAATTGGCCATAAACAAAAGCACCAGGTTCAGACCTAATGACAGCAGAAATAATAAAAGCCGTTAAAGAACCTGGATTAAAAATGCTTCATCTGATCTGTAATAAAATATGGCACACAGGAGAATGGCCCGACGACTGGACACACTCCACCATTGTCACACTCCACAAGAAAGGAAGCATACATAAGTCCAGCAACTATCGTACAATTTCCCTCATCTCACATGCCAGTAAAGTAATGTTGCAAATTATAAATGAAAGGGAAATTCCAGCAGAACAAGCAGGTTTCACCAAGGACAGAGGCACTCGGCAACATCTTCTGAATATGCGCCAAATCACAGAGAAAGCAAGGGAATTCAACATCCCTCTTTATATTTTTTTCATAGACTATAAAAAAGCTTGCGATAAAGTCAGATGGCATCACCTGTGGAAAATCTTAAAGGAAGTGGGGGTACCGCAACACCTTATTTCACTTATAATCCAGTTGTATCAGCACACTACAGGATCAGTTAGAATACTGGATTCAGCTTCAAAGGAATTTTCCCTTGAACAAGGAGTCAGGGGTGTATATTGTCTCCTCAACTATTTAACATATACGGTGAATACATCATGAGAAGGTCGCTAGAAACATGGGAAGGATGCTGATTCAATATATGGCCAAAAAATAAATAATCTACGTTGTGCAGATGATACAGCACTACTCGCTAGCAGTCAAGAAGAGTTAATCAATTTAGTAAATAGGGTAGAAAACGAAAGCAATCGGCTCGGTCTGGAACTAAATACACAAAAAAACAAAATCATCGTAGTTGATAGGCAACATAACAACCATCCAAATATATATCGACCGATTTGAAGTCGTTAAGTCATCTGTACGTATACCTGGGATCATTATTGACAAACACAGAAACATCGGAAGAAGAGGTGAAGCGTAGGTACAACATGGCAAAGGTAGCTGTTGGGAGACTGACCAAGATCTGGAAAGACCGCCAGATTTCAAGAGCCATCAAAAACCGGCTAGTCAACTGTTTGGTACTCCCAATATTGACGTATGGCTGCGAATTGTGGACTCTCAGGCAGGCGGAACGGAAGAAGATCGATGCTGCCGAGATGTATTGTTATAGAAGTATGCTCCGTATCCCATGAACTGAACGCCGTACAAACGTTTCCATTATAAATGAACTTAATATTACCAACAGAGACTTTCCTGTAAAATCCGACTAAAATCACTAAAATATTTTGGACATATAATGAGGAAAAGTCCGGACAATATAGAAAGACTCATAATTCAAGGCAAGGTGGAGGGACGTAGACCACGTGGCCGCTCTCCGACTCGATGGATAGACCAGATCACTAGCTGTAGCAAGCCAATGCACGATGTCATCAAGATGGCAAAAGACAGAGGCGCATGGAGACAAATCGTCCATGATGTTACGCTGACCACTACACTCCCTAATGGGGGTCAGGACTGAAGAAAGAGATATGTAACAAAGAATGTCTTCAAATTTCTTCGGCTATTAATATTACCTTGTAGATACCTATTTAACCACTACCTAACTTTCTAAAGCTGCGAAATGTACGAACTAATGACAAAAACGGCCACGTCACACTACGTCATCAACATCGACACCGAATATCGTCGAATATGACGATTGTTTATTTCGCTTTGGATCGCGTCGGCCGGTCTTGAAACGAAAGTGAAATTGACGACTGTAGCGTCGAGTCTAGTCGGCCTTCTTTCTTCGGCAATTTCACCTGTTATAAAATGCCCGTATTTACGTAAGTCGATTAGCGAAATGGCCAGAAGAAAGAAAGCACATCATCATGTAGGTTACTCGATAAAAGCGAATCTCGTCTGGTCGGATACGCTTGAGCGCGCCACTATCAATTGTTATAAATGTCTTTGTAGGTGAGATATTATACGTGGTTATGAAATAAAATATCTTAGACCGGCATTGTCTTTAATTCTGAAAATTTACGTTTTGGATAGTTATATCACTGACTATTATCAAGAGTGAAATAAATATAGAACATCAGAATAAAGAGGTACTCCCACCGAATTATGAAAGTGTATAAAGAACACATCCAGGAACTACTGAAAGACGTGTGGGAGAAAGATGAAATACCGAAAGAGTGGAAAGAAGCAATAATCTACCCCATACATAAGAAGAGAGATAAGAGCGAGTGTCAAAACTACAGAGGTATAGTACTCTCCTAAATGTAGCCTATAACGTACTGGCAACATATATAAAAGAAATATTAGTGGAGGAGGTTGATGAGAAAATTGGAGAGTACCAATGTAGATTTAGGAAAGGAAGAAGTACCGTAAACCAAATATTTACCCAGTGAAATACAAGCGGAGAGTTATGAATACGGAAAACAGACAATGCTCCTATTTATCGACTTTCAGCAGACATATCACAAAGTTAGAAGGACGGAGGTGTTTAGGCATTAACAGAATTAGGGGTTAAGTTAGGGGGGCAAGAAACTGACCAAGAAGATAAAATTGACACTCCAAAAGACAGTAAATGAAGTTAAAGTAAACAAGAAAACAACGGAAAAATTTATAATCAGGGATGGATTAAGACAGGGGGGTCCACTATCTCCAGTACTGTTCAGTGTAGTATTAGAAAAAATTATAAAATATGCGGGAATCAACAGAGAGGGCCTTCTGTATACAAAAAGACACCAATGCTCATCCTTTACCGATGATTTAGTTATATTAGCAAGAGATCGGAAAGGGCTGATATCGGTGACCAAAAGACTAGAAAATCAAGCGTAAAAAATAGGCTTAGTGTTTAATGAGAAGAAAACGAAATTTATGGAGTGGTCAGATAGGGATTTTGAGAAGGGAAGATGTCTACAATTCAATTCTGACAGAGGTAAAAGATACAAGTTTGAGGAAGTAGATACATTCACATATCTAGGAGCCGAATTCCTAGAATGATAATGAAACGTGAAATAGGTGGAAAGAGAAGGAGGGGTAGACCAAGAATCAGATGGAAAAAGGATGTAGAAGAGGACTTGAGAAGGATAAGAGTGGATGGGTGGAGAATAAAGGCGAAAGGCAGAAACAAATGGAGAAAGATAACCAATCAAGCCATGAGCCTTTTAGGCTTTTAGAGCTATTATATATATTATCAAGAGTGAATAGATAACAAAATTTGTGCCTTTCACGGGTTTTATCTATTTAATGAAGACCATTTGATCATGCTAAAGGCACTTCGCACCGGGTGTTTTTCAAAAGTGGCCCCCCATATGACTTTTTTACATTTTCGAAAAAAAAACGAAATTTGGTATGTTAGTATATGACATAAATCGGCATTGATTGACGTATTCACTAATTAATTTTGTTCAGTTTCTGTTTCACCGGAAATTACTACAACATTTGATTTGTAAACGGTATATAGGGTGGTGAAAATTTCGATGCTGAACATTGGCATCTCAGAAACTACGTTACTACTTTGTTGGATAAAATCGAATTTAGTTTTATAACTGAAACATAATAGAATCATTAACATTGATGCCCACTTGCACCGTTTGTATAAACTTTGTTTAAAGGCTAAACAGTGATTAACTATATAATATTTTTATAGCTAATCACTGTTTAGTCTTTAAACAAAGTTTATACAAACGGTGCAAGTGGGCATGAGTCATTGAGACATAATAGTCAACTGATTCATTTGTCACTGTCATGACTATTATGTCTCAGTCGCACTGGAAAGTCCACAATAATAAAATTCACTACAGTTGCCATACAATAACTATCTGATAATAATAATAATAATAATGTTAAAAAATATATTTTGCAGAATTTTTTAATAGTAAAACGTAATTCCATATATTTATAAGTTTCATTCATAGCTAGCTTGAGTCTGTTTGTACAGTTCTCAGGAATAAAATGCAAATTTAATGGACTAAACTAATTTAACTTGAGAAGTTTGTACCAGTTTTGAAGCTCAACGGAATTTTTAAATTAGGTAACCTACATAGATAAAGTTAAATAAGTTTTCACAGTTTCTGTTATAGTTTTTAACATATTCCAGTGACGATGGAGAAAGAATATTTTATTCAACATTATTTAGTAGAAAAAATATTCACAAATAATATATCTATGTATTACATTTTAATTTTGTTGTTTAATTGGGAATTATTCACGATTTAAAAATTTCAATTATGAAATATTACACAGATAAAAATTATAGGCTAGAAACTTGAAAAATTATAAATAAATGTAGTTGATTGGTCTTGCTGCTGTACCAAAATGTCACAAGTTTTTAGTTTTCATACCACTAGATTTTAAAAGGCTACGATTCTCTTTATACAAATAATAATATATAAACTGTCAAATATAAGAAATGAAATTACTGGAGTATTATCATCATACACTATTTACCACTAATTAAAATTAAATAATTTTTGTTAATATTTATTATGTCAATTAACAAATGCGAACTCATTTAAATATCAACTATTTTAATGCATAACCTATAAGATTAAATATTTGTACCCTCGAAGCGAACTCTGTTAAGTCCAAAATTGGCATATTTGAGATATACAGGGTGGTCCGAACTGTATTCCGGAAACTTCGGAAGCTTATTCTGCAGATAAAAATAAGTAAAAAAGTTCAAATGTGTGTCCTAAAATTCTTAGTTTCGGAAATACAGGGTGTAGAAGTTACATCTTTAATTCGATTTTTTCGAAATAATTTCTGCAGTAACGTCAACATTTGGATAAAAAATGGATGTCTGGGAGTTTTTTGACATAAGAAATTTGATTTTAATGTCAGTATGACTCCTACTAGTAGAGGGCGCCACCTACATATATTTTAACTGGTTTGAAGAGTAATAACTTTTCGTCCGTAACGGTATAAAACTACTGAGTAAAAAAATATACATTTACGACGTTTTTTAGGTAATAATCGTTACGAGTATTAGTTTTCGAGATATTTGGAATCGAAATGATCAATACCTGTCATCATTGACATAAATTAAACATGTTGACTAACTAGTTATTAGACTGAGATCATAAATTTGAAATGATTTTGTGTCAGACGTTCAACAGAAACTGTTTTATTATCATTTTTTGCAGAAAAATTTATGATTAATTTTAAAAAAATAAAAATTTTCCAAATTTATTATATCAGTGAAATAACTATCTACTCAACGTGTTTATTTTTCCTCAATAATGACATGTATTGACTATTTCCATTTTAAATATCTTAAGAACGGTTGCTCCTAGCGATTTTTACAAAGAGATATTTTTTACGTAGAAAGTCACAGAGATGTATATTTTTCTCTCGGTAGTTTTATACAGGAACAGACAAAAAGTTATTACGCTTCAAAACAGTTAAAACAGATGTAGGTGGCGCCCTCTACCAGTAGGAGTCATATTGACATCAAAATCAAATTTCTCATGTCCAAAAACTCCTAGACACCAATTTTCATCAAAATATTGACGTTATTTCAGAAATTATTTGGAAAAAATCGAAATAAAAATGAAATTTCTACACCCTGTATCTCTGAAACTAAGCATTTTTGGACATACATCTATACGAACATGGTGAAAATTGGCGAAGTTTCCGGAATACAGTTGGGACCACCCTGTATACGTCAAGTTACTTAACTTTTTAACTTCTACTCATCTGAAGTTATTTATATTACAATCTATTTCCTATTTCCTAATACGAAACACAAATAGAGAAATACAAAATTGGTTCATAGTACTTCATCTTGTTAAATGTACTCAAGTTTAAGAACTCATCTTAAACCATTAAAATCATATTCTGAAATAGCTATAGATCATTATGCCATAATTTCAATGCGAGTAAATAATATTGCGTTATTGACACCCACCAAATAGAAAATTAAATTAAGTAAATAGCTGAAGATGATATACTGAACATTGTATCGATTAAGTAATGTAAGTGTAGGATTATTAGTTGGCTCATCAAAATGAACACATTTGGTTATTAAATATGATAACCTAGTATTAATGGACACATTATTAGATGATAACCATGAACACATAAAATTGAATTCGTTCATCAGAAAAAAATAATCCCTATCTTTTACAAGAAATACAAATTAGTGGTAATTTTATACAGAGGGTTTAATAATATATCGTCGGTTTGTTGTAAAAACTAAGTCGGTAATTTCGTTTCTTTAATTTACTTAAAATAATTCTACATTACTGTATAGCATAAATCATGATGATTTTAATTATATAAAGCTTAAATCTAAGAAAAGGATTTAAGTAAATCAATTGTTAAAATTGATTTTTCTCGCAATTCTGAGTGACTTTTAACAAAATAGTGGCGATAAAGAAAATAACAAAATAAATACCTACAGGATATATTAAATATAATTTCAAGGTTCAATGTTTTTCAACTATATAGAGTGAGTCCTAAATAAGTGCAAATATTATCAGGGATGGTAGATCTCGATAAAAGAAACATATTTTCTCTTTACCGGTTTTCGAATAAATCCGAAATAACCGAGATATTTTACTTCAAAAATTCCAAAAAAATGATTTTGCGTTAAAAATTTTGAGAACCACTGGATCTTTTCTGGGTTTTCTTTCGTGTAAATTTAATCTACTATCTATGTTGCCATATTATGAAGATATTCTGTTTTTTAACTTAATAAAAAAAAATTTCTTTTTTTCAAAATGTTTTTTTTCTCGCGAAAAAAACCTCATAGACGTGTTTCTGGAGTCGAAATATATTATCCCTAAAATATCTGCACTTATTTAAGACTCACCCTGTATTATTTGGGTAATTCAATTGGTTAATTAAATACTTAATCTATTGGTTAATTAATAATTAATAAATGCAAATGTACTCTCGATTTGACTTATTATTTGTGAAATAAACTGTAAATTACAAAATTTTATGATTTTTTATTATAAAAATTAGTAACGCTGGATTAATAAAATGTAAATGTTATAATTGCTCCAAAATATCGAATTTTAATATATTTAGTATAAATCCTTTTTTTGAGTTGTGCTTTTATAAACTTACCATTCTAGTGCTTAAGATAGCATAAAGGCATTACCTAAAACAAAAAAATACACATTAATTAATTATGCAACAATTAAATATTAGTGTAATCGTGGATAAAAATTGATGTTTTTTTTATTACTTTAACTCTGATAAAACCTTTTGTTTGCCTATTATTATTTCGTTGATTATTAAAACCTAAAAGAAGTAGGAACATACTTTCCTAAGACATAAAATAAGTACACTGAGATGTCAAATTCACAATATAAAAAAATTAAAAATATCTTTAAATTGCTGACCTGGATATTATTTATTTGAATCTTTCGATTGGCTCGGTTTTTCTTATTCAATGTTAATTAGCGCTGATCAATATTGTTGCGATGAATATAATCAGATTAAATAATTTAAAAAACCAGTGTTGGACTTAAAATTATTTTATATAATAACTAGCGTGTACCAGCGACTTCGTTCGCGTAAAATTAATCATTTTTAATGGTGATGATAAAGCAAAGCAAGAGTTTCCATTAACATACAAACTGGATAACATTTTCTCACATTAATTTATGTCAGCATAAAAAAACAATATGGCGATATTATTATATAACTTGGTAATATTTGAGGGGTAGTTTCATCTCGTTGGAATTTGACTTTCGAAAAATCCGTTTGCCAAAAATAAGCTTTTTACGTCAAGCAGTTCAAGCAGAATCGTGGTTAAGAAATTACCCAAATTTTTGGAACACCCTGTATGATTTTTTAAAAAATTTCAAAATATGTAAAACAAACCAAATAAATTATGCTTGTCCAAGCGTTTTCCCGAAAGACTAACTGTTTTTTAAATAACAAATATTGTAATATTTGAGCGGCGTTTTCACCCTGTTGGAATTTGATATTCGAGAAACTTATCGAACCTTATCGAACCTCTACACCCCACAGTCAATCCGTTTGCCAAAAATCAGCTTTAAACGTCAAGGAGTTTAAGCAGAATCGTGATTACTCAACGGTCATATTTTATGAAACACCCTGTATAAATTTATAAAAAATCTTAAAATATGTAAAACAACAAAATAAAATATACGTGTTTAGGAGTTTTTCCGAAAAACTCACCGGTTTTTAAATAAAAAATATTTTAATATTTGAGGGATAGTTTCACCCCCTTAGAATTCGAGTTTCGAAAAATCCCTTCTTATCGAACCTCTACACCCTAAAGTCAATCTGTTTTCCAAAAATCAGCTTTTTACGTCAAGCGCTTTAAGCAGGATCCTGATTAATCAATGACCAGATTTTTCGAAACACCCTATATACATTTATAAAAAATCTTAAAATATGTAAAAAAACAAAATAAAATATACGTGTTTAAGCGTTTTTTCGGAAACTTGATCGTTTTTTATTCGAATAAAATCATTCATTCATTTGTATACTAAAGCATATGTGACAACCTCGCCGTGCGACTAAATGGTTATCGTTGCGCCACGACTATCGAATGCTTTTGATAAATGAAATTTAGTAGAGGTGGGCCAGTCTGCGATTTTTGTGGAGCTGCTACGCTCTGCGACTGCTCCAATAAAAGCACTGTGACAAGTAGCAGCGATTTTTCGGAACAATTAACCTATAAATTAAAAATGTAGTTTTATAGGTTAATTGCTCCGAAAAATCGCACTCGGTGTTCGGCACCGTTCGTTGCATTACTAAAAAAGTACAGGACTATAGGTGTGATTATGATAGGCAACATCATCGTCTAGTTTTTATTTATTTATATCGTATGATGATCGAAAAAAACGGCGTCAGCGATAGCTATGAAATGAAGATTGCTGGCATTTTATATGTAAAATTTATGGGGAATGTTATCGATTGTCATTTCCAAGCCAACTGGACGCCGTTTTTTATTTCGATCAGTAGTGGCGATTTTAACGTCTGTGCAATCGGGGTAAGTCACCGACGGGCCCCAAGCCTCCCGGGCCCTTGCGAACAAGATTCGAACTTTTCCGAACTACGGGCCCCTAGAGCTCTTAAAATCGCGGCTGTACGGTACTATACTGATGTCTTAGTTTGATAGATGTTGCTATATTTTTTTAGTCTATTCAGAAGAATTTGAGTGTTTCTAAGTACCAAGCACTTTGCTATAAATATCTTAAAGAGTCTGTTCATTTTCACAGAGTGGTGGCCCATGGTAAAAACTTAATGTTATATTCAATTCAAAGTCGAAACTGTCAAAAAAATCTTTATTAGTGACCGGTTTCGGCTATTTAGCCATCATCAGACCTTAAAAATAGATATAAATAATAAAACTTATATGAATGTATAAGATCAAATAAAAGATTTAGGATATACAACAAAACACAGATACAAAATTAACTAACAAATAAACATACTAACAAGTTAAAAATTACCTTTGTCAAAAACATCTGTTTGTGATTAATATATAATACATAAATATCTTATTTAGATTCATGAAAGAAAAAGCGAACGCTGCTACGTTTCCCGTTCCCAAACTCCCAACAGCTCCAGTACACAGAATATACTCAATATACTATGCTCCAGTCGACTGCGACCTGCGACGACTGTGACTGGAACAGTCTGACCGGGCGACGGGGCTAGGAGCATTTTCAGAATTTACACTATTGCCTGCTATTGCTCCTATTGCTACTCACGAGCGCAGATGTTCTAAACTGGTAAACTGCTCCGAAATGTCACTGCGATTTTCTTGGAACTGGAGCAGTCACATACTGCGACGTTGGTGGAGCTGTGACAAAGTAGCGGACTGCGATTTCACAACCCACCTCTAAAATTTAGTATTCGTTTGATTTTTGTGTGCGTCAGTGCATTATTAGTTCTTCCAAATTTTTATAACTTCGCCTTGTAAATACTATGCTATTTTTGCGTTTATTAAAATATTTAAAATACTAAAATAGTAGTTTTTTTTTAATTGACGATTGTGTGCGAAGTGGTCAAAATTTTTCCGAAAATTTGTGTCATTTTCCGTAGCCCGATCTTTCAATTATTTAATTT
This sequence comes from Sitophilus oryzae, assembly GCF_002938485.1. Classification (NCBI taxonomy): domain Eukaryota; kingdom Metazoa; phylum Arthropoda; class Insecta; order Coleoptera; family Curculionidae; genus Sitophilus; species Sitophilus oryzae. Next base: position 626,931 of record NW_022146948.1, on the reverse strand, counting down.
TATATGGTATATTATGGTTAGGTTAGATTGCATTTTTTTAAAGGGAAATTTTGAGAAGTAGCAATTTTTAACAAAGATGAGATGAACTTACAATTAATTTTAAAAATGCATATTTGTATTTTAGATGCTTTAATAATATGAATTAGTTGAACTTAATAATCATATTTAAGTAATATGGTTAAGTAAATTGTTGTCGAACTCAAATTTTGGAGTGAGAAAATTAAATTGAAAGTTTTACACGTGCCAATTTAAAAAAAAGTTAACAATGTTTGTATTTTGTTTATGCTAATTCTCTTACATGTAGTTTTTTGCGAAGAAATATTTCATTTATATTTTAAAGTAAATGCCAGCAAAAGTAAATATTATTTTTAAATAATAATATAAAGTAATAAAAAGTAATATAAATAATTTTGATTTCTAATTTTTTTTTATTTTCCTTCCATTACACTGCATGCTTAAAAAATTAATAAATGTTTATATTTCATGATTTTAAAATTTGTTGTTAATATAACAAATTAGTTCTGTAATTATTATTATTTAATAAACCAACGTTGCCATTTAGAGACTCTATTATTTTTAAATAGGATCTAATATAAATACTTTTGATTTCTATTTGTTCTTTATATTTTGCTACTACTTAAGAAAAATGTTTATATTATTAAATGATTGTAAATTTTGTTGTTAATAGGTATAACAAATTATTACTGTTATTATTATTTATTAAACCAGTCTTTGCTTAAAAACATTAAAAATCATTCTCCTACATCCAAAATAAAAAGTATTATTGCAGTGTAACAACAGAATATTAATAAAAAAATGCAAAACATATAGACATACTATCCCTAACTAATGCTAAAGAATAATATTCTTTGCTAATACCAACTAATACGAATATATGGCAACAGCGCCGTTCATAATATATTTTCTGTGTAAATACTAGCACCTCATTAAAAAAAAATAATGGAAAAAAACTGGAATTTCGAAAAATCCCTTCTTATCGAACCGCTACACCCTAGAAACAACCTGTATGCCAAAATTGAGCTTCTTACGTTGAGTGGTTTGAGCAGGATCATGATTAATCAGTATGTCAGTCACTTAAGGATTTTATAAGTATAGATAGTATTTATAAGTATAGATTAAATAGTTTAGTTGTTGTTAAGGTACCCAAAACAAAAAAAGTATAGTGTGGCATATCATTGCACTGGAGAGATTGAGTTCTTTCAAAACCTCAAATAAAAAATGCAGGTTCGTATTTAAAAAAATTAAATTGGCCTCTGTATCTGACAAATTATCAGTTAATTTGAAAATCTAAAAATACTACCAGATAGCCCTAATAAAGTGATGATGAGAATGTGCAATAACTAGTTTTTTGATTTTCTAAAAAGTAACGACAGGAAAAAATTAAATTGATTTTCAAAAAAATCTTATTTTTCTCCAAAAAACTCTGCAATCCTTGAAATTTTTAAAACTTTTTTGATGACATCTTGGTGAATATCTTAAGGTGCAACCTTGTCCCAATTTAATCATCTTCGTATCTATTACGGTTTACGAGATATCAACACTCGTACCTCGAATTTGTAGCACCGTGTATATATATCCCAATGTTCCTCAGTTTCCGGCATCCAGAAAAAAAATCATGCAATATTCATACAAGTAATCGAACATCGAAAAAACTTTAGTTGAAAAAATTTCCACAAAAAGTGGAACAAGGAAGAATCGTTTCCACTTTATCGCTATAAATTGCAAGAAAAACCGGAGGGTATAAAACTGTCCCCGGGCTGTCGTCCTCTTTTACGGGAGTTTGAAAACGTTCGTTGTGCCGCTATAGCAAGGTATCCGTCAGTTGACGTTACATTTAGATTTATTTCTGTTTGGAAGGTGCGAATCGTTTTTCTTTGTTCGCGTGTAGAGGCGGCAACATTGAATTTTCGTGTCACACGTCTTTTTTAGCAGAGGCGTTAAATATAAAGAATGTATATGAATGTCTTTACACGTCTGCCAACTTAAGCCATATATTTAGATTTAACGGTTATAAACAGGAACTTAAATGCTTGATCAAAACGCACATAAATTATAATAAGCATGGAAAGCTTCTAGTGGAGTAAAATCACAGAGAAAAGTCGCTTCCTTCTCGAAAAAAAATTTTTGAAGGTATAACCACATAAAATCACATAAAAAAAATTATTAATTAATATATTAAACCAAAAAGATGGTATTATCATCTTTTTAGCTTAATATTGACAGCATCATCATCTTGCCTTTTTTTCCGCAGCATTTATGATAGTTTTCAGGTCTCGTATAGTAGGATTTTTAATAAAAAACTTATCATTTTCGTGAATAGTTTTTCTGCAAATTAAACAGTCCATGACTAAATAATTTATAACGTACAGAATTTACTAAATTTCAAACTGCAGGTATAATGCACATAATCAGAAATAGGCTACGGAACTTCGCGTTCGCCGTGCCACCAAATAAAATCGAAGAGTCTCGGGGCTGCGAGGCCCGAGCGGTCTCGCGCGCGGCCTATTCGTAAATTTAATTTAGGATAACTAGAAAAGTATTAGCAATAGAAGATTGTACCAAGTTTTAAAAACTTTTTCAATATTTTTACTTTATTTCATACGCAGATACTATGAAAAATCCCTTCAAATAAAAAAGTGTGTCGCTTACCGAAAATCATGATACAATAAAGTTAATGTTTGAAGTTTAATCCATTTTCCAAAAGAAAATACACTCATTATGGAACATTAATTAATTCAGCTATAACCGCCTATGTGTTCTCAATCCATTAAAAAAAAGAGTATGCGAATAAGTTGATTAGTTTAGGAGTTATCGCGTAGGAAAGGTAAAAAAACATGGTTATAAATTTTTGACAGATTTTTGACATTTTCCGAGAAAAAAAAATTCTGACCCCCCCCAAAAAGGTCGTAATTCGTCATTTCACATGCACAAAGCCCTAAATGATAATCCTGTATAGATATGATGTAGTTATACCTCCAAAAAATATTTTGACACATTTTCATATCGTTTTTACTGGACTATTCAAAATGTCTTTTTCTTTGCGTTCATTTTATTTTTACTAAATTTTATCTCATTTATATTTTCAGTGGTTTTCTCATAGGGTCAGTCTTTCTTTATTCATCTCCATGATATCCTGCCCTATCCCATTTATTATCAAGCCACATTGTTTGTGGTTCTCCTACGCTGAGCTTTGTATGTCTTTAAGCCCCATCTACCATAACCTTTTACTTGATAGTCTACCATAACCTTTTTCTTATGTTCAGTCCAAAAGTCAGATACTGCCAAAACCAAAGCAGGAACAGGGATAGGAGTGTTTAGACCGAACATTAAATACTCCGAACCAATGGACACCTTGACACCCCACCCAGCATCCTATACATGCAGAAATCTATACGCTATCGAAAGATGCGTACAGCTTCTCTTAGATAGGAACTATCGGAAACCAGAAATAGCAATCTTATCTGAAAGTCGAGCAGCATTAAAAGCGCTCAACTGAGTAACCATCATTTGAAAGTTGGTCAAAGAATACCTATAGAGAAGCTGAACAAATAAGACAAAGACAATTAAGTCCTCCTAACCTGGGTGGCAGCCCACCAAACCAAATCAAAATCCTCAAAAGGGCCTCTTAAAAACTGCCGTCAGTTTTCCAGACGATTTTCCATTTTACCAGACAGGCAAAACTGATGGGTAAAACGTTATGTGTAGACGGGGCTTTAATTATCAACAAGTTGCTGAATTTGAAAATTGAAAGCAGTCTCAAGAAATTTATAACACTCACTAAGGAAAAGAACAGAAATAATCAATCAGTGAATATTATATAAAAATTGTCAATAAGAGAAAAAGAAATCAGTCGGTCAAACACAATCTCCATTTATTGCAATTATTTGCATTTTAATTTTAGATTTTTTTTTATGTAAACATAATTGTTCCATGATATCTCTATATCAACATATCTCAAGTATTATTTATTCTTTCAGACTGTGTTTCGGAGGACAAAAACTTAATAGAGGACTGAAGTAGAGGACTCTATACATCCATAAGTTGGTAAGTTGACTGTTTTGATTAGATACCTTTTTCTTGCATGTTTTTTTTTTATTTTGTATCTAATGGCAATCTTGTTCCTATTATGGTTAGGCGAAGAATTCCAGTAAGGTTCTTCTAGACAAGAAGAGATGGCAATGAGTATATTCCATACATAGGTTCTGATTTCTGACTTTTTATTAACCTTTATAATAAATATTATAATAATTATAAACCCCTGTTTTATTAAATCTATTAATATTTACTAACGCTTTGTGAATTTACAAAAGTAATTGTAAATTCACTATAATAAATTTGTTGTTACCCTATAGTAATAGTACAAGAAGTTGGCGATTTTAAAAGATAAATTTAGAAGAATGAATGAATAAGTAAATTTACTGACATACACTTTTTTTACATAAATTCACAAAGAATATTGGTGAATATAAAGATATAATATAACATATTTACATACATGCCACAAATTAGCCATACAGCGATTTTACAAACGAGTTGTAAAAGTAAAAAATAATAGGTAAATTTACTACAATAATCTTACCATCAATATTGTTATTAAATTCACAAATTAATTTTTTCAGTGTTATTTCTACCTGTGTAATGATGAAAAAAGCCTTCGACTCTGTAAACAGAGATGCACTTTGGGCAATTATGAAAAAGTTTGGAGTACCCAACAAATTTCTTGCAGTGTGTAAAAGCCTCCATAAGAACAACAAGCCAAGAGTGTCACCATCATGGATCACTGAGTGATCCCTTCCTAACAAATACAGGAGTTAGGCAGGGATGTGTCTTAGCGCCTCTTCTATTCAACATATTTATGGTAGTGCTCTCCATTATAGTGGACAGCAAACTACAGGAAAGAGGATTGGGCATTAGATACAGATACAACCGCGGTCTGTTCAACATAAAAAGACTCAGGGCAAAAACACGTACAAAATTCATCACAGAACTCCAATACGCTGATGACTGCGCTCTAGTTGCAAAAACGTTACAGCAATTACAAGAAACGTTGAACGTATTACTGGGCATACGAAGCTTTGGGCTCTAAGCTGAACATCGATAAAACTAAAATCATGTGCACTCCCCTTGAAGATCACAACAATGCTATAAATATCGGAGAAGAATTGGAATATGTAGCGGAATTCAATTACCTCGGCAGTTTGATTTCGGAAAAGGCCAATATCGACTCCGAAATTCAGCATAGGATTAACAACGCCTCAAGAGCATTCTGGAAATTAAAAGACAGGGTTTTCTACAATCATGACTTGAGCACAAAAACGAGAGTTGCAACAGAGACGCCTTAGACAACTCTTTAGAATCAAATGGTTCCACCATGTCTCAAACGTATCGGTCTTTGAAAAAGCTAACTGCGAGAGCGTTGAAGTCATGATTACAAAAACTCGCTTAAGATGGGCTGATCACGTATGCAGAATGCAAGAAAACCGCATACCAAAATCTCTGCGTGTAGATGGTAAGAGAAAACCGGGTGGACAACTCAAACGGTACAAAGATATTTTCCACGAAAACTTAAAGGGGATCAAACATGCAGAATGAGTGGGAAGAAGTAGCGCACAATACAATTAGAAGAGAGATAAAATCGCGTATAGGGCTTTTTAGTCACAGAAAAACTCATGAACGAAAACGCCTTGCGCAACCATCTTCTTGATGCGTGTCAAATACTCGTCAGCGAGTAATGGCAGTATGTATGTATGTATGTAAGGATGAAACAATCAATACTTCCAAATATGTAAAATTCAGGTTAATGTTCCGAGGCGTGCCTACAATCTCGGAAAACACTTTTAAATTCCAATCTGACTAAAAACTAAAAATATCTGCCTGGAATATATTGTTGGGGTATGTTTAAGAAAACAAAATTGAGGAAGTAAACAAACACTAATAGCAACCCAAACTACAACTGTACCTTTTTCAAGCCCTATTTGAGTCGCGTGTCCTTTGTGTTTGCCCATTGCCAGTAAATCGTCAAACGTCTAAACATATTACCTGTTGCAAATTCGACAGGCAGGTGTAACGAAGGTATAATAAAAGTCGTGATTTACGCAGGTTCCTGGTCAACAATGCCTATGTTGTGACATTTAGTATTTCAGTTGAAAATCTGTCGAAGTGTAGAGAGATTTTCTTTTATTATTAGATAATAAAGTTAAGGATAATGAGAAAAATTCTTAGTAAAAAAGCGATGTTTTGTACCTTTATTTTCTTTGTTAAAAAACAGACAATTGATTCGTTTAAAGGGAGTTGTAAAGTTGTAAACATGTTTTAAAGCAATGTTTATGGTAAAAGCTTTAACTTCATCATGATTTCAGTATTATTACTAGGATACCAAATATGTAAACAACCCTATAACACAGTATTAATACTACTAATATGGAAATTTTAATCCATATTATATATTACTTACATTATAATTTATCTTGTGCGCCGCCGCCGTCTAATTTTTTTTTCGGCAAGCGAGACCTTAGAAACAAACCTTGACAACCACAAAGTACAGATCACAATGCACATTAAAATTTTTCCAAAAAGTGTTATTACAAACTTATAGTATTGAAATTTATTCTAAAAAACGACTCTTTTACTTTTCCAGGAGATGCAGGCAGCGCCTTCAAAAACGGTACCAACCAAACAAGCGAGTGGAATAACTGCTTTCAGAATTGGTTCCATTGGATGCAAAAATGCATTTGTCTTCATGAAGAGTACTTCGAGAAACAATAATGTTTAAAAGTTATTTACTCATTTTTCCTACGTCTATATGCAAAATATAAAAGACAACCCTCGTATAGAACAAATTAATTTGTTTTTTCTTGTTTGATTTTTGATTTATTTTTAAAAAATCCTTCTTCCGGGTACCCTCAGTTCGGCGAATGCTGATATAGACAAAAGATATCGTGAGTTCAACATTAAAGAAATTGACAAATACCAGTTTGAATAAATAATACATTATAGCCTGTATCGTACGTTTCTTAGAAATAAGAAGAGATGTAAAAAATTATAAAAAACGTGTCTACACACCTAATGACACCCACTTTTTTCTGTCATATTTTATGTGTGCTTATTTAAATGCGTGGTAAATTGATCCATAAAAATATAATTCCCCCAGTGTAAAAGTAAGGCACACCAATTTATAGCGTTTGCATTATTATGATGTGGGAGTATATAACGTAGTTACTTGCAACAGTACTTATAATAATAAACATATTACAGAGAAAGTCAAAATACCATATCTACGATTAAAAAAAACGGCGTCAAAGACGGCTGGGGTGCTGGGGGATGACAATCAATGATAATTTCGACGATGTCAAGCCCTAGACGTCATTACTTACTATTCTATATTTTTAATGGCATTTAATGGTTACTCCCTTGGGCTTAACAATGGAATTTATTTTTATATTGAGTAAAAATGATTTTTATTTTCTGTAGTTTAAAATTAGAGAAAAATAATGTTTTGGAAATATATTTGTCTGTCTAAAAACGGTCCCATCCTTTTTTAATCTTTCTATAATTAGTATTAATTTTGACAAGTTTTATTGCAATTTTTAGTAAATGCCGGCTAAAGATTGACCTCGCCAAAATGACCATCGATTGTCATTCCCCAGCTGTCTTTGACGCCGTTTTCTTTTTCGAGCAGATATTACATATTATACAGAGTCGCTGATATACATGGGAATGGTCGATTATTAGGTAAACTATAAGAGGAAGAGGTACCGCAAAAAGTTAATATAAAAGTTATAGGGTTTTGAAATATCTATTTAGTGGGTAATAAATTTAAGTATACAGAGTCGGTTATAAAGTTGTGGCACATCAAAGTTTCCTTTTTTTTAAATCGAGCCCCCTATATATTATGGTACTTCAGTTCTTCCTTCAATTCTAAGCAAAAATCGAGATACACACAATGTACCTCAAACCAACTGTTTCCGAGTTATTGACATTTGAAAATATCACTTAAACAATTCGATTTAATTAATTTCGATCTCTTCGGTTTCATTTAACGATGCCATTCTGCGGAAACTGTGATACTTAATTATATTTAACATTACTTTTCAAGTTAGCATTTATAGATGTATAAAATGAGATTAGGTATATCAAGTCACAATACACATAAGCACATAGTCGTAATACACATAATGTACCTAAATTCAAAAATTTCCGAATTATGAAGATTTGATTCTGAAATGTTAAACGAAAATTTTTTAATTTCCAGACTTGATAATCTCATTTTATACATCTATCAATGCTAACTTGAAAACTAATGTCAAATATTATTAAGTATCACAGTTTCCGCAGAATGGCTCATTCCGCACGCAAAAGTCCTAAACACACTTGTAACATAGTATAAGGATTTATATTCCTTGTACTATGGTCCGGAATTCTAAATCAACGAAACCATCCACAAAAAAGCTGTTGAATTTATGTTGTAGCGAGGCGACTTGAGCAGTTTTCGTTGGGGCATGTTGGGTACAGGTCAACATGTACAGGCCAAGGGCTTCGCACGTGCCCTACCTGTCCGAAGTTCCAGCAACGAATAGGTCCCTTCTTGGCCATATACCAATCCATTACTTTCAGAACGATCCCTTCCACGGATTCGTCGATGGCCCGTACTCTTCCTAAAGACGGAGAACTTTGTTTCGCGGCCTCAAATTTTAGGGCACGTGCTAAAGCATCCACCAAGTGCGTTGGGTGTAGTAGAAGAAGCGCTTGCTTTGTCTCGTTCTCACCTAAACCATCTGAGAATGCCTGTACTGCCAACCGCTCCGAACACAATGGATGAATTTCCAGACGAACTAACAAATAAAATCGACGCATTAGCGCATATAGTGAGTATGGGGCTTAATGTATCTTAAAAAGAAGACGAAATTCTAGGAATACAGAAAAACATCTACATATATAAAATGCTAATGTTTATCTGTGTCGTCTCTAGTGAAATAACGATTTGCTCTAGAAAGTGCTTTTTTACTAAAAGATAGCTAATTGGCTCTTCTAAAAACTGTCGTCGCCGGATTTTTTGTTTTTCATTTAATTAAAAAAATATATATAAATTATTTTTTTCCTGATGTCGTGGCGGATGCGCCAGGCTTCAACTAGTTAAAATATAATTTACTATAACTATTATATAACACTACAGTCATCGATTGGTCACAATATAGCATCTTACGAGATAACCAGCTAAAAGAAAAATTGCCAATATTAACAAACTATTTATTGTGATCCAATATCGGCAAAATTTAAAAACGTACCGACAACAAAAAAAAAGCTATTATCGCCATTTCGGTAATCGAATCTTGCACAACGACCTTAAGAAACGCATATTTTGACAAAAAATTATGCAACTTTACGTCTATTTGAATAGAATTAACATTTGTTCGTGCGGCTTTCTCCGAATTTACAACAGAAGTGAAATAATTCCTCACGCATAATCGGCGACCTCTCAGATCTTTCGAAAGTGTAGCGTCAGTGGATAAGTAAAAAAGTAACACCTTCTTTCACGCATTTTATTTATGTTGGGGGCTAGCCTACGTATGAGTGTATTTATTGAAATATATACTATTGTAATTTCCAATGTTGCTTAATCATGACGATTAAAGAAAATTTTCGAAAACGGACTTTCCTGTCAATAGCTTGGATTCTCCCGACTGGGAAATTGGAAATTTTTTAGGAAAAAATTATCATGATTTTTCAAATCAACAAATCCTGAAAAAAAAAGCTCAAAGTCAACAAAAAGTTACCAAATCGACAAGTAGTAACTTTAAATACTGTCTATACCATAGACTTAATAAGTATAGGTATATATACCATATGATCGAGAAAAAACGGCGTCAGCGATGGCTATGGAATGAAGATCGCTGTCATTTTAAATGTAAATTTATATGGGAAATGTCATTGATGTTCATTTCCCAGCCAACTGGACGCCGTTTTTTTTCGATCATACGGTATTTTTTTTCAAACGTCACAAAAGTATTAATTTTTGCCACGTGATTGACGATATAAAAAAGTCATTTTAACGCCCAGGCATAAAAGTAAAGCACTTTTACGCCTAAGCATAAAAGTACGAAAATATATTATTAAACTGACATAAAGTGTCAAATTCAACGAGTGTAACCATAGTTTCTCGATATATTTTTACATACAAGGTATGACTTAAATCTTTTTATATTATTTGGAACGTTTGAAATTTGTTGTCACGCTTCAATTCGCAGACGATCAAATAATAGTCGCCTAGGACAAAGATGATACGCAATATATGCTAAGAAAACTATTGAAGAATAAGGAGAATGGGGCTTGACAGTTAACATAGACAAAACAAAATATCTATGTATAGGCGCACAAGAAGGAAATTTGAACTTGGACAACGGTCAAGAAATTATTCAATGTCAAGAGTATGAATACCTGGGAATTACATTTGATAACACTGGAACTGATGGCAGAGAAAGAGAGAAAAGGATTATCAATGCGAAGCAAATAATCGGATGACTAAATGGAATCTTGTCTAAATAGAACAAATCAATAACAAAGCGAAGAAAATTCAATATACAGTACGTCTGTCCGTTCTGTAACTACGGGGTATCCGTGAGAGGGGAAACGATATTCTCTCGATGTTTTTCGTAAAAAAATAGACGACGCGTCCCATCAATAAAAATTCAACAAATTTGCAAGTAGCCAATAAAATGACTGGGCGGAGCGATTTGCGGTGACGCACTCGTCAAATCGACGTATAAAATATATTGCTGTTTATTTAAATGTTTTTTGTCCGCATTCCTTTCATAGACACAGATCCAGCAGATGTACTGTACAGGGTTGTTCACCACATACGACACGGAGTATTGTAGCCAAACGATTAGATTTTTACAAATTCTAAGTTTTGGGTTCGTTGACTATTAGAGCTACAATTTAAAAATAATTTTACAAGATACAGAGTCTGCCAAATAAGTAAAAAATGTTATAGTTGTATTTTTTTAAATGGGACACCCTGTATATTATTCTATTTTTAGATTCCGCGATTGAAATAAAGGTAAATTTGATTAAGGTTTATCACACTTAAACCTTACCGTTTGTAAAATATTTTCAATTTTGTGAAATTGCAGTAAAACCTCAAAAGGCCTCATTTCTCCAGGGGTATGAAAGTTTTTAATACTAAATCTGAAGATTATTTGTTGATCAGATATTGTGTTGCAATAATAAAAATTGTACTACCTTATACACAGTGTCCAAAAATTTATATTATATAATTACTAGCTATAAACGGCAATAACTTGTTTAATTTAAATGGAACAGCGTGTATATTTTACTTGAATCAGATGCACAATTTAATTGTCTATCAAATTGTATTATACCATTATTATCTATCTCTTCAAGTTTTCCTAGAAAATGCATTTTCATATAATTTAGACCTCATTTATCACTATACCCATGGAATATTGACATTTTAGATTATTTTTAAATTTTCAAAGAGGACATATACTAATATTGTCGATATAGTTTGCTTATTTTATTAAAAAATAAGAAAAAACTCTTTAAATATTTTATGTTAGAGAGTTAATATGATCCCAGTATTCAAACTATGTTAATTGACTGTTTACGTTGATTAATAATAATTGATCCAAGTACTAAAAAACTGAATTTTGAATTAGACAGTGTGTTAAAAAGTAACACATTATAAATTTTATTTCATTTTTTGACGAGTGCTTATTTACAACAGAGACGTTCATTTTCATGACTTATTATTATATTGATTTCTGAGTCAAATCCACATTTATTTAGAATAATTTATTAATTAAAACAATTAATTAAGTATGTAATTAACTAATTTTTGGGCGGAAATAATGGTAGTATATTTAATTGGTATACTCTTTTATAAATATTTAGAATAGTTTATAGTTTTAAAATAGTTTTCTTTTTGTAAACAAACGGGCTTGTCTATGCTATTATTTTTACCACCTGTACATTTTGTACATATGTTGCTTTAAAAAATCTAAAATGTCAATATTCCATGGGTATAGTAATAAATGAGGTCTAAATTATAAGGAAATGCATTTTCTACGAAAAGTTTAAGAGATAGATAAAAGATGGTATAGTACAATTTGATAGACAATTAAATTGTGCATCTGATACACGTAAAATATACAGGGTGTTCCATTTAAATTAAACAAGTTTTTGCCGTTTATAGCTAGTAATTATTTAATATAAATTTTTGGACAATAAGGTAGTACAATTTTTATTATTGCAACACAATATCTGATCAATAAATAATCTTCAGTAAATATTTAGTATTAAAAACGTTGATACCCTTCGAGAAATGGAGCCTTAAATTTTTTACTGCAATTTCACAAAATTGGAAATATTTCAAAAACGGTAAGGTCTAAGTGTGATAAACCTTAAATCAAATTTACCTTTATTTCAATCGTAGAATCTGAAAATAGAATAATATACAGGGTGTTCCATTTAAAAAAATACCACTATAATATTTTTTACTTATTTGGGACACTCTCTATCTTGTAAAATTATTTTTAAATTGTAGCTCTAATAGTCCTTCAACGAACCCAAAACTTACAATTTGTGAAAATATAATCGTTTAGCTACAATCCTCCGTGTCGTATGTGGTGAACAACCCTGTATATGAGACCATGATAAAGAGCAGCCTCCTATTCTCCTATATAGAGCAGAAACATGGAGAATAACTGAGAAATATACAAGAAGAGGCCGTAGAAATGGATATTATTTTACAGATCAAATATGTCCCTCTTTTTTGAGTACAGGTCTCAGGGCTTTGGTTGTCGTCTCGGCGCACTCAGTGATGAGTGGTTGTTGTGATGAGAGGTTGTTCTGCATAATGAGCTTTCCCCATTTTCTTCACAGAATCTGCATTCGCCATTGTTTCTTAGCTTCAATCTACTGAGGTCCTGAGGTATCGTTGATGAGTCAGCGTCCCGTTAAAAACCCCGTGATAATCTGAAGATTGTTTTTAATTAAATCAAGAAAAAAATACAACAGAAAAACGTTCCCAAACAGAAAATCTGATATAGACCTTTTTCACAAACTTAAATCATCCAGTATCTGTATTTAAACTGAATTAAAAATGCTGTGCTATCTTAGAGAAAAATTTCTAATTATAGTTCCTCCTCCATTTTATCCAACCTTGTTATTTCGTTAAAACAAAGTTATAAGATGAAAAAAATACTTTTCCAATTTTCGTCGCAAATTCCCTGCGGAGAAAAGCGTCAAAATAATTTCCCAAGCTGCCGATATCGAAAATATGTTTCCGCGTAGCCTTGACCGATTTCTCCTCCTTCCAAAACAGAAGCAACAGCTTGGCGATGAGTGCGCGTTTTGGCGAATGCCTTTGGAAATAAAGCCTTTTGTTTCGGCTCTCCTCTCTCTCTTTCTCTGGCTTAATTATATATAACATCTGTTTTTAGGGGGGAAGTCGCTCGGTCCTTTGTTACAACTAGAACAAAGAGAGGGTCGGGAAGTTACTTTCAGAATATAGAAACTGTCATGGGCTCTAGTTTCACAGCAAATAATGTTTTCTTAATATCGAATTACGGATTTAGAGTGTAAATATATGAAATATTTGATAATTAATAATGTTCATAAACAAATAATAACTGTTAATAGTTATTTTTTAAACAAGACGATAAAATGGCATTTTATCGCCGATCGAAAAGATTAATTCACGAGCAATGAAATCGGGAGTGAATTAATTTCTAGAAAAATTAATGCAATTTTATCGTCGTGTATAAAACAATATTTTTTTCCATGGCGAGTTACGTTTCAAAAAATATTCAGAAATTATTATTTCAAGGAATTTATTACGAGTAGAAAAAATATTGTGCTGGGTTGGGGTCTATGTAATTTGATATATAAATAAAGCTGTCTCTTAGTTGTCAGTTTTGAGACAATATTTTTTAATTCTCTTTCGTGTAAACGAAATAAGTAAATTACCAACAGATATTCAGGCTGAGGCGACAAACGCCATAATCCAAACTACTTCCATTTAAATGCCGAATAACTTAAGTATAAAAAGGAATACAAAAATTTTCAAAAATGGAAGCAATTAAAAAACGTGCGAGAAGAAATAAAGTTTTTAACCTATATCCTCGCTGTTAAAGTATCATTTAACCTACCCTTGCGGTTAAAGTACTATTTTATACAGGGTGTCCCAGGCTGAGCGTGCATTAGAAGTTTCTAGAGAACTACAACATCTAGTTCAGAGATTTTTTGTACACCATAGTTTCACAACGAGATCTATCGATTAAAAATATTTTCAATATGGCGGCACTTCCGGAAATACCGGAAGTTGACAGCAACTTTCTTATTTTGAATGGGTGCCCGCATTTTTTATTACATACTTAAGTTCTCTGTAAAATTCTACGAATATTGATGTTAAACACTCTATATCTAACATTAACCGTTTTTGAGAAAAAAATTATTTAAAATTTTTGGACGAAAAAATCTACCTGTCAAAAAAATGTGTATAGCCTAAAAGTCAAATTCAGTGATTACCACAGCCACTGTGACATAAAGAGAAGAGATGTGGCTATCTGTTTCAAAAATTAAATTGTTCAAATGTCATGTAATAATGGAGGTAGCTGTCATGGAATTGAGTGATTAAAAAATTATCATAAATCATGTTTTTCAAATGGAAACCCACTCTTTTATTTCACTAATGAAACGGTTTTTCAATTCGTTACTTTTTAACTATACATGTTCCTATACCTAAAATAAATCGTTTTTAAGTTATTTAAGATTGAGTTTGAAAACCTATATTTTTAATGATTTTATCTAATTTCCTTTGACATTAAGTATCAAACGGTCAGACAATTTATTTCCATCTGTCAGAAAACGAATTATTTGAATTTCCTATAGTATAAATACCAAAAATACTGTCTGCTTAAGGGTTTAAAAAGTGTATTTATAAAAATATATCTCGTATTTTAAGTTATTTAAGATTGAGTTTTAAAACCTATATTTTTCTTGGTTTATCTAGCTTCCTTTGATTTTATAATCTAGCTTCCTTATATTTTTATTTTTTTTCTCAAAAACGGTTAACGTTAGATATAGAGTGTTTAATATCAAAATTGATAAAATTTTACACTAACATTTTTTCGTATTTTATACAGGGTGTCCCAGAAATAAGTGCAAGTATTTTAACTGGCAATATAGTTCAACCCCAGAAACACGCCTCTGAGGTTTTTTTCGCAAAAAATTGAACATTCGGAATTTTGGAATTTTTTTTAGTTTTTTGTTAAAAAACATAATTTCTTCATAATATAGCAACATAGGTAGTAGATCAAATTTACAAGAAAGAAAATCCAGAAAAGATCCAGTGGTTCTCAAAATTTTAGCCAAAAATCTTTTTTTTTTGGAAATTTTCAAAGTAAAATAACTCCGTTATTTTGGACTTATTTGGTTAAAGAGAAAATATGTTTCTTTTATCGAGATCTACCACCAATTAAAATACTTGTACTTATTTCTGGGGCACCTTATATATTAAAACTATGCCTTTACTGTTGGTCCTGGTCAACAGACCTATAAAATTGTGTTTATGATTTATACAGGGTGTTTCAAAAAACATGTGCCATCTCTCGTAGGGAGACTTCTCACGTAAAAATAAGATTAATTTTTCATATCAATATAGGTCTGATTCCGCTTTGTTTTGTAGCTACAGGGTGTTAAAGTCTTAATATTTTTTCAATTTATTATAATTTACTTTCAAGTACTAGCCTTTCGAAAGGAATTTTCGGGGTAAAAGTTATTACTATAAATGCGACATATTTTAAAGCTAAAAAAGTGTCGACATATTCACCAGGGACGTGCATATGGGTTATCACTGGAACATTTTTCTAAGAAAAGCATGTACGCCACTGACATTTTTTCCTTGTTAGCGAAATAGTGTAGACCGTCTAATGCCAATTAAAAGTTATCTCTTCATATTTTGTCGATTTCGGCCTCCTTGATGAGATTCCTACTTGATTCTTCATTCAAAAGTTCATTGGGCACAATTTACCTCTATTCAAAAGTGCTTCATTTGTCCGTTAGAGGGCATCAATCAAAAATAAACTCGACCGATAATTAACTTCAGAATTATTAATCATTTTAAGCTTTTTATAAAGCTTATTGTCAAATATAATTCGTGATACTAACATAAAATTCCATATTTTCGCCAACTAGATTATTAGAGAATAATAGATTTTTTTTCAAACGTCACAAAATTATGATTGTTTGCGTGGAAGTCAGCTTTGGAAAAATATCTTTTATTCCTCAAAAAAGTATGCATGGTGGCGTATGTTTACAAGAGACAAACAATGTAATAAATACTTGAGGGACTATATTTTACGAAAAGACAATCGGCTGTCGGGAGTTGGAAAATATTTACACTAAAATATATAGAGGGGTGGGGGTAGTTACTCTTCCCGTATAGGCACCAACCCTTCCCGTACTTTTTCTTAATTTTTGTAAAAGTTACATGTTGGAGCACTTAGCAAAACATAGACACCCAAAATCTCATTCAAATCGGTTCTTAAAATATCTGAAAAAATGTGTTTATTTTTTTTAAACTTCGATGCCCTCTAGCGGACAAACGAAGCACTTTTGTATAAAGGTAAATTGTGTTCAATGAATTGGGACACCCTGTATATTATAATTATATGTTACAGATAACCACTAAAGAGACCTGCTAAGTAAAGAACAAGATAATTTTATTATTTGAAATGACTAACACAAATCTTATAAATGGAAATTTCACTATAGACAATGGTCTAGCAAAATCTATCAAGAATTACTATGCGTAAGAATGATAATTTTTACTGATATGAGTGATATGAATGCCGCAAAACACAAAATTGCTTTTTCCTAACTCTATCTATTAAAAATGATGGCGTTTATTTAAAAAAGAAATGGCACTAGTATGAAAAATGCGTTTGAACTGTACAACTATATATCGTCTCTGACATTTTGCCACACATGCTTCATCTGTCTCTTGATACACTTCGCTCACCACCCAAAATAATATAGCAAAATAAGAATATATCACTTGTAATTTGACTTGCTGTAACAACATATCGTTAAGAGTATTGAACGGAGCCTCGCGCCGGCATCGTCTCGCAAATCCAAATCGGTAACGGAAATGAGCTAAAAAATACACGGTCCGTGACAAAAAGCCTTTTAACAAGATTTAGGTCCTGCAGTACGACTGTAAAATTAATCTTTACGGGTACTTCCTAAAAATGTCCAAAAACAAATAAAAAATATTTACGCACTCTATCAAGTTTTTTTGAGTAATTGGAAATTTGATAAATTTCAGATATCTTCTTATCCTGCTCCATATAGAACGCAGACGTCTCGTATGAACTGGTGATGTATAATAAGTATGTATAATAGCAGTCTATAACAACTTTTTAACAGGTTTCACCAATCAAATACATCATGATCGTATTATCATATCAAACAACGGCTTCAAGTTGGCTTGAAAATGACGATATAATTTTACCTATAAAATGACACCGATCTTAATTTACTTTAGCTAAATCATAAATATATTATTATAAATATGCAAAAGCTTTTATATTATTCATATTTAAAAAACAGTTGTAGTCGTATTTTTAATATCTAAAAAAGAAAAACGCTATTATATTATGAAATGTGATTTTATATTTTAACTTTTGTTGGTTAAAGATACACACATTAGGTTATAAAAGTCACTTGGTTAATTTTGATCCCATAAAAAACACAGAATGTAAAAAGATGACAAATCTCGCATCACAATTCTTCCACTATAAAAAGTTGTGAAATGTCATGTAAAACCAAGTCCAGTTTATTTTATTTAGTCTCTCTTTAAGCACTTATTCAACAATTTTGTTATAAATTGTTAATATCAATCTTTATTTCTGTAATAATTATAATGACTTGGCCATTGGCACCAAAATTATAAAAGAATCATCTACAATCTCGATTACTAAGTAAATCTAAACAGTGCCCTTAAAAATATAGTTTTTTAATTAGAATAGGATATCATATTGTGCAATTTTATTTGTGTTCACCAATACAAATAAAATGCATATTATTGTGCCTTTATATAAAAATCCAAATTTTCAAACCAATCTTATCACCGGTCCTCCTTATTACCATCGCCGGAAAGTCGGTTACCTGTAGCTATTAGACAGCTAACTTTTGATCCATGAGGATATTTCGAGATTTTTCATTTTTTCCTTCCATTATAAGCTTAAAGCTACCTAAAATTCGAAATTTGAAGTTTGTGACACATCTAGAAGTACATAGAATTTTTTATGACGGCGAGTGAGTCACTGGCGAAGTTAAAGAAGTTTGACTAGAAAACATTCATGATCCTTGAATTATTGTTGGTACATTAATATACAAATAAAATCAGAAGAGACCGCTTCGATTAATTCTAGTTTTCTACCTTTTTCCCGACTGGAAAGTCAGTTACAGGTAGCAGCTAGACAGCTAACTTTTAATCCATTAGGATATTTCGAGATTTTTTATTTTTTCCTTCCATTATAAGCTTATAGCTACCTAAAATAAAAATTTGATGTTTGTGACACATCTAGAAGTACCTTAGAATTTTGATGATCTGCCAGTGAGTCAATGTCAAAATTAAAAAATTAAATTTGAAAATTTGGTTTGGTCTTTCGCCCTTCTTCCACGACTCTCGATTGGTCTACCGTCCATCTCTATAAGGTCTCTCGCACTCATGAGCTTATTTATTCCTTCCATCCAGGCTTTCTTTGATCTTCCACTACTTCCACGGCATGTGGGTACCCATTCTATCACTTTCTTAGGGAATAGTTTTATTTATTTACAAAATTCTACTTGTCAAATAATCATTGTTTATTTTATTGTGGAATATTAAAATGCTTGTAAAATATACAAATAACAAGAAGAATAAAAAATCTTCCATTATTAAATTCGAGCTTTAAAAATTATGTTGTCGTTTCGAAGAATTATTAATAATATATTAATTAATTAATATAATTTTTCTGGTAAATAAATTATTGCGCAAGTACCTAATTTATTATTTGAAAAAACAAACCATGGCCAGTCCAGTGTCAAATCGAATGTATAACGAACGTACAGCAACGTTTACTATTTTTCTGTAAATAATATAGATAATGTATAAAGAAATAAAATATTTATGTTTATGTTTACATATGGGTATGCTATTATTTTAAAGCTTGTAAACTAAAATACTAATAGCCTTGATTGAAAGAATTGGGAAGATAGGCAACCTTTGCAAGGCTGATTTGATTTCCTCTCACATCTCAAGTGCTGTACGGTGGAGACACCAATCCTTCTGCGGCCAACGCATAAAACACTTATTATTTTCTCTATTTCAGCTAGCGAAGGCATATTTATAGAAGACTAACTACACCACAAAACACCTAACCACAACCACACAATGACTTCCTATAGGTATAAACCTGTCGGGTCTTCTGAATATAAGGTCGTATAAGTACTTTTATCTCTAAACTAAGTATCGCCTTTAATTTTAATAAAATTAACATTGAGTATAAGTTTGACACAATTTTCTCATTTCTTGCATCAAACGATTAACTGAAATCCGAAAGCCATAAGCAGGTATTTCGTCGTGACGGCTAGTGCCTGGCGTGTCCTCAGTGCACGTCTATTAATAATGTTCTTTTATAAACAAGATCACCGGCGTGCGCTTTATATAGCGACACAAAAAGGTGAGAAAAGCCGAAAAGGTTCATTGTGATTTTTGGGTCTTTGTCGTGCCTACGAGTTAATGTTGGCTAAATAAAGCGTGACAAACTGTTTGGACTTTCCGGAAATCCAGCACATCAGTCGGCAAAGCATAAAAATGTTAATCTTTTTTATTTAAATCCTATTTTTCACAAACATTAAAAAGCTTGTTTTTCGTCCGTCAAATTTGGTCCCAGAATTCGGTGATAACTAAAATTGCAAATTGGCAGTAAGTAACGCTGTAATTTTAAATTTCCTCAAATCCGAAATGTCAGATTGAAAAATTAACCTTACCGTTTTTCACACTGATAAAAAAGATAGACTTGAACTAAAGTCGTCATCGTTCTTGAAAAAAAAAAATTAGTGGCAAAAGAATTTATTTTAGCGTAAAAGAAAATATTTTGCCTGAAGAAAAACTCTCTTAACTCAAGAAAACTGGTTCTCTTGAAAAATTCGAAAATTTCTCTTGTATCTATTTTCATTGAACCAAGTGCAAGTTACTTTGTTTTAAGATAATAAGAAAAATACGCTAGGAAGTACTTCATTCAAAAAACATGGCTATTTTTCCAATAGCTAAATACTCTTTTGATGAAAAATAACGACAGTCAAAGACGATGACGAAGGACGGTATATACAATCAGTTGTACGTCGCATTTCATAGGTCGCACATCATAGTACGTAGAGGTTTTGTTGCTTGGAATTTTCCACTTGGAATTTTGCATAATTTGCTTTTTAAACGCATATCGTATAAGAAATTAATTAGTGATCGTTATTAACATGCATTTGTCATATTTTATGGACAAATTTTAGTATATAATATAGATTCTTTAAAGGAGTTTCTGAAAAAATGGAAATTAGAGCATTTATTTGCTATATTTGAAGGTAAGAGACATTTACCTAATGCACCTGTTTAGATAATGCATGCGTGACTATAGATAGAATAAGAATATAGGTATCGATTTTCTTATGCAAATAATTTCAAAAATTTTAGAATTTCAAGTTGTCACGTCGCGTCGTATTAAAAAATTCAAAATGTGACCAAAGCTAATAATTTATTTGCTTTACTTTGATTAATCGTGATGTAACATTTTTTTGTAATTTGTAGAGTGATGAACCACCCCAAAAAATACCAAGGAGTGAAGAAGCAGAAATAACTACTATCGAGGAAAATAATATCCCTTTACTTACTACAGACCAGGAAAACCTAAATTTATCAGAAAATAATATACCTCGTAATATGCCTGTATAATATGATGTATAGACTTCTCTTAGATCAAAATAAATTTTAGTTGAGTCAATAGTATTCGCTATCGGTTTAAGAAAAGTGTCTCTTTAATCAAGAAATATCCCTTTTCAATCAAGAATTTTTGCATGAATCAGAAGAGACTATTGTTCTTGTAGCAAGAACTTCTTTGCATATTCATTTTGGGTCAAGAGTGAAATATTTTGACTTTGGACAGATAGATTCTTCTATTCTCTAAAGTAATTTTTTAAAGCTTATGAAAAGATAGTTAATGCTTTGGGTAAAGAAACTTCGTTCTTGGCCCTATTCAAAAGCGCCAATCTTTTGGGCCAAAGTCATATTCATTTCGACTGAGAGATCCTTTTTTTCAGTGCAGTAGTGGTTCCTCTCTAAGTGCACATGTGAATCCTAAATTACTACAAATACCTCCTTCTTAAGAACACAACTAATTTAAATTTAATCATTCTTTCATTAATTCTATTTATCCAAAAACAATTTGTTACATACATGAAATTAGTACACAGAAACTTACGCAAACATGTTTTCTAAAGGCATAAACCTATCTCTTACTTAAACACTAATTCACTACAAAACACCAAAACACTTTACTTCTAAACATTGGACGCGCGTTTCTAAATATTAGCACTAACAATATTAATCTCTGCTGGGGCCTGTAACACAAGCAGTACAAGTCCTATACTTGTTAAAATATATTTGGCAGTTGTAGCTTTTTCATAACACAACTGATCTTGTAACTACCCGGTGCTGCACTGGTAATTACGGAACTATTTGTACACTTGTAGTTTGTTTCCATAACACAATAGTCACACGTATGCAGTTGTGTTACGGAACTGTCAACAACAATTGTAAACAATTTTCTACCTATCTCGAACCCTGGGTAGGTTCAGTATAGTACCGTCCTTTGCCATAAACGTGTCATTTTACTTTACTGTCGATAATTATGTGCTCAAGTGATTCGGAGAGTGATGATGAAAATGCTCGTGCAGAGTATCGGTATCGGGAAAGGCCTAACTATGTCCTGTTGACAGACTGGGAATTTGTGGAGAGGTTCCGACTTAATCGAGAAAAGTTTGAAGTCCTTTTTCAAGACATAGGCCCAACAATTGCGAATCAAACGATTCGATGGTATGGCCTGTCACCATTGCAGAAACTGATTATTGCTATACATTGGCTTGGGAACGGAGGGCAATACCACGGGCCACGGGGTATGTGACATGTATGGTCTGTCAAAAATGACCGTCTGCAAATGTGTTCACGAAGTTGTTGCTGCTGTAAAAATAAAATGCTGTAATTCGATGGCCCGACAATACAGCGCTTTCATAATTTGGCAGGATTTATTGAAGTTTGTGGAGCCATCATGAATATCATGGAACCATCATAAATATCGATGCCCCACGAATAACGAACCTGCTTACGTCGACCGCCTTGGAAAGCATTCAATTAATTGCATGGATGTATGTGGTCCTGACTTAAACTTTTATTATATAAGTGCAAATTGGCCAGAAAGTATGCACGATGCGCGTATACTTCTAACAGTTCACTATTTCGCAGAATGGAAAACTTTGCTTTGGTGCCTCGATTTTGAATAACACATGTAGCAATGGCATATACACGTGTAGAATATTTTACTGGTAGCTACAAGTGTACCAAATAATATAGTGTTACAGGAAACCGAGGTACTTGTAGGTATAAGCAAATTACTAATAACTTGTAGACTTGTTACAATTGTAAGCATTGTGTTATAGGCCCCTTATGATGCTAACATGGTTAGAGAAACGCGCGTCCAGTGTTTAAGAGGAAAATGTTTTGGTGTATATAGTGGTAAATTAGTGTTTTATTTTACAACTGAAACAACAAATAAGGTTCCAATTGTTCCAATCTATCAATTAGTTTCTCAACAAAACTCCAAGCGCTATACCAGGTGTTTCTCAGGCTCACCCCTATAACTTTTGTATTTTTTCAGTAAAAATACGAATTGTTAAATAATTTAAGAAAAACTGCATTTAATTTTAAAATTAAAACTAAAAAGGTAACAATGCAAAACCATGCAAATGTCAACATACCTTAAGTGGTCAACCTATGACTGAATGCAATTTGTTGTGCTCTCCACATTACTACTAGTGGTTATAGTACCTATGGTTCGTGTACCCGATCTGCATTTTTGTAATTTAAAATTTGTTCAAACTAAACAATAGCTAAATAAGGTTTATAAAAAATATAATTTGATATTGACAAAATTATAAGCTGACAACTTAAGGCATTTGCCTGCATGGTTTTGTATTGTTACCTATTCAGTTTTAATGTTAAAGATATTTTCAATTTTTCATAAATTAGTTAAAAATGGCTTGCCCCAATTTGTTCAAATTTGGCATGTGCTTTCAGTATACCCAGACTTTTAAAAAAACCGTTTACGAGTTCGCTATAAAATCAATAGGAGAGCAAATTTAATATTTGGACTGATCTAAATTTTCATGAGATTTCCTGTTTCCAAAGTCGATGCACCACCCGGTATATATTACACAAAAATGTACAAAACCCTAGATCATATTATTATATCTTCCAGATAACATGGCATAAAATGTACAAACGCCCATATAAGGAAAGAAAAAGAACACCTAAGGGAGGCAAAATTACTTCATTCCTAGACAAATATTTCTGTAAACATAATTTACACGGTAGTAAATGTCCACGTAAACCAATAAAACCATAAATCTTTTACCTGTTTAACGACGGTGAGGCTTCGATGCACTTGCCAAATCTTTTCTATTTTACTGTTAAAATCACGGCTATTATTCAACTTTTGTTTATTTATCTCGGCCTCTTAATGTTACATTGCATTATTATTAGACATAGTCACATTCGTGGTCACATGAACTGGAACGCTGTATCTTCAAAATCACTTTAGGTTGCACCAAAATTTACAGTATTATATTCTGTAAACTTTCGGTGGTTTCTCTGTAAGCGGAATTGAACAATGATATCCGGCATTGTTGCCAGATTGTCCAGTTTTGTACCCCAAGTAATTGTTTTGTTTCCTTAAACAAAATGCCCAATTTATTTTTATTTTAATAAATTGGTCATATCGAACGTAGTATGATCCCAAACTTTCAAAAGTTTATCACTACTAGTTAATGAAATAACGAGAACACCACATTTTCAGGAAAAAGTACAGTTATGTATATATTTGATATCAATTAAAGTTTTAATTATCTAATCAAGGGCGAGATTTTGAAATTCGTTGTTGCCAACCATGGATATATTCGGCGTCGGGCTGCGTATTTACATAGTATACTACGGCACAGAACCCCATAGAACGCGGCGGCTCTGTAAGTATGGTATGTAGTTGTAAACCGTCCTTATTTTCTACTACATACTATACTACGGTGCAGAGCCGGGAGAAAGAAAAATGTACTTATGATGCTATTATTGTTGTTTAGTGCCAAAAATTAGTAATACAATAGTAAATTGTAATGTGTTATATTAATATTTATTTTTTATCGTTACTAATTGACAATTTAGATATACAGGGTGTCCCACTAAGAATAGCTATCGGCTGTACCTCGTAAAGTATTAGCCGTAGGGCCTACGGAAAAAAAATATTTATAACTAAAGAGGCTATGAGAAATTGCTGGAAATTATTTTCAAATTTGTAAAACGGCCGCTAGAGGGCGCAACTGCTATGGAAAATAAGAAAATAGAATTTTTACAGAATTTTGCCTAGATAATGGGTACTATAAATAATAGCTTCATAATCATCAGTAAATTTTAGATTTTTTTTGTTAAAACCATTTTCCTCTATCTGCTAAAATAAAATGGTTAAAATTGGTTAAAAATTGGATAAAATGGGTTAAATCTATCTTTATTTAAATGCTAATAACTGCGGACTGGAGGATCAGAATCCAATAAACGAGAGCTCGTTTAAAAGAGCGTTTCTTACTCTATATTATGCCATAAAAATAATAATAATAAGGTTTTGAACGTAGACGCTAGAGTGCGCTTTCTTACAATTTAACAAACATAGCGCGTTTTTTCAAAAAAGTTAAATACGATTGTATATGTAATTTTAGCTGATAGTAAAGAGAAGTAAAAGCTTAAGAAGTCAGCGAAAACCGCATCTTGATATCTTCTTTCAAACCGAAGATATTGGCAAAATTATAATAAATACCAAAAACTAAGCCCTTAATTACCTTATTTTTACAATACGGTATCAGTAGCCCTCTTGATTATGCCCATTCTTACAAAAAAATAAGATAGAAACAGTTACTTTATTTTAAAATCGACGAAATACCAGAATACCATAATACCACATGTATTAATATCTAATAATTAAGATATTAATAACAGTGAACAAGAAATTATGATTCAGTGAAGTCATGGTAGGCTTTGGAAAAAAGTTGCTTTTGACGTAATAGTATAAACGTCAAATTGTTATTAGATCAACATTTTGATAGTGTTTTATCTTTTGATTCCTTTTTCAAAATGCCAACAACTTCAAGTCCTTCAAATAATAAAGGCATTTAAAAGGCAATTAATAGATAAAAAACGCTGCTAAGACTATCAAAATGTTTTCCCCCATGGCTAATTTAGCTAAATTCTTTTTATCAATGGTTGATAATGAGAGAATGCAGTTTAAATTGAGAGTCTTATAATTTTCTTCAACTGCGCACATATGTAAAATTTCGCTCTTGCCCTGCAATGCAATCACACATCCCTATTAAGGTATCTACTGTATACAAAAATGTTTTATCATTTTCAGACGACAAAATTGGGAATCACTTCTTTTGTTCACTGCAAGAATTTTTGCTTTTGAATTTAATTTCGCATACATTGAGTCATTTTTGTTGTTTCTTAAATTTGAAAATGAAATTAGCCTTAGGCTATTTTACGGGCTCTTCTTATTCTAGGTACTTACAGGCTATTCATGTTCAACACAGACTAAAAACCAAAATCAAACAAGGTTTATCACGTAATTACTAAGGGGCAGGCACATTAAAGACCACGTAATAGGTCCTGTTTCGTTTTGGTTTTGAGTCTATCTTGAATGTGAATATATCAATGAAATAATAAAATGTATATCTAAGTTGTCAATTATCAATGATAAAAAATCAATATTAATATAATACATTACAATTTAATATTATTTATTATTAGTATTACTAATTTTTGGCACTAAACAATAATAGTATCATCATAAATACATTTTTCTTTCTACCGGCTCTGCACCGTAGTATAGTATGTAGTAGAAAATAAGGGCAGTTTACAACTACATACCATACTGCGTTACAGAGCCGCCGCGTTCTATGGGGCTCTGTGCCGTAGTATATTATGTAAATACGCCGTCGGCGTCGGGCTGACTATCTGGAATTTAAATTTCGCGCTGGGGATAGATCTGCTGTAAAAAATATCAAGTAGGTACATTTATTTATTTATTTCCTGACACTGTGATTCGATTTGACACTTTTTAGTATTACCAGTTTTTAGTTTAAATAAATAGTGTTGTGATACTTCAAACTTAAAAAAGGTTTATTAGCAGACCTTGCAGTCGAACATTGTTCTTTTTCGAACCCCTTTTAGTGCAATGCTTTTGAACGGGAAAGCGGTAGTACTGGCCCTTTATGTCCTGTAAGTGCTCTTAAGGAGGTGAGTTTTGTTGATGTAAATAGTAACTGTTTATATATTTATAATTAATTTATTTTTGTTTCCTAAAATATTTTAATTAAAAGAAATTATGTAAAAGTGGGCAACGCTGCGCCGGTCAAGCTTAATCACGTAACTAAAAGTTTATTTGATATGAACTATGTATAAATATAATGATATACTACAAATACTTTTTATTTCTTTAAACTTTCATTTGCATTAAATTACTCGAACGCTATATTTCTATTTATTTAAAGAAAAAACTTGAAAAGCCGAGACCAAGATCGCTCATCAGAATGCAAGATCAAGATCAGGGGATCTTGGTATTGCGTTTGATCATCAATAAGTCATAAATTCAAAATTTATTCTGAAGCTCTTGCTATTATTAGCCGGCTACAGACGGCATGGCAAGCCATGGGCAACGTTTCAGCAAACGTTTGTAGAAGCGTTGGTCTTTGCTTGATATTCGCGCACCGACGACCGTACACACTACATGTTTTATCTTTGCCAGTCTTTTCGAGGCAAGTGAAGGCGAACGTTGTACAAGGGTACAAATAACACAAGAAACGGAGTTCGACTCCGATGATGAAGTAATAGCAGTGTCTGCTCTACTTTTAACTTCAAATGCATTACTTCTGTCAAAAATGGAGTAGTTTTCATATAAATTAAGGAATTCCATAATGGTTTCATTGCACCAGTTTTCAGTCATTTCTGCTTAAAAAAAACAAGAGTTGACAACAAGAAATATTATTAAATGTACTGCAGTACTTACCGTGCACGACAAACTTCTTCAAGGGATGCCATGAACGAATTAGAATTTTATTGTCATTTATACTCAAGCTCTCTTGGACTAACATATGTCGTGTGTACGGCGATCAAGCCCACTGGCAAATTTCAACAAGTCCCTTTGATGTGTGTCGAAAATACCGCTTCATAGGCGAACCCTTGCCACTAGCCGCTAACCTTGCCTTAGCTTTGCCATATGTTTTGCATACCACACGATGCCCCAACGTTGAAACGATCGGACACTGGCCAAGGCTTGCCATGCCGTCTGTAGCCGCCTTTATACACAGCACTAATTTGTGACTTACGTTTTCTTAGATTTTTATTTAGCCGAAAAAAAAAATAACTTAAAAAATAATTATGGTATTATTTAACGAAATAACGTTTAAACTTTGATAAATTTTAAAATCCTATAACAGAAACTGGATTGCATCTCCTAATGCAGTACAAAAGTTCCTATAACAGGTAAAATATCCAACAAAAGTAAAACATCAAAAGGACACATCTAAAGAACGTAAATTATTTAGTTCCATCCCCCGTCAAATATTTTCGTAAACAGAATTTACACGGTAGTTAAAAGTCAACGTGAAAGAATCGAACCATAAATCTCCCACCTGCTTCATGCCGATCGGGCGGGCGCACTTGCAGTTCCTTTTCCAAAAAAGCGACAATTGACAACAAGTATTTTCGAATCTCGGCAGTTCGCTATGCTCCATTAACGCCATTAAGCCAGATGACCGGCGGCGGCGATGAAGTTGGTCTTAGGGATGTCGATTTTAAAGAAAAAATATCGATATACACGAAAGACGAACAGACCGCCAAAAATTTCACAGAAATGAAAAAACGATAATTACCAAACCGATTATTTTAAAATGCGTTATAAACTAAGAATCGCCACAGCGTTTGAGTGAGACTGCTAGAATACCTACTAGTACCAGAGCTAGCAACGTCGGGAAAACAAGTATTTTGAGAAAGCTGGCTCTTTAATATATCGTTTACTATGCTCTCTGGAACAGCATGCGGCCCGTCTGGCTGCCGGTAAACGTTGCGTTCCCTACTGCGCATTGGAAGAAGATCCTATATTTTTATTAGTCCTTTAAATTCTAGTATTGAATATAAACCGAGCGAGTCTCCGTAGCGCAGCGCGTAGAGAAACTTTTTTATATTATTTTCGTTTATATTCTGATAGTAAAGTATTAAAAAATTCAGGTGACTTAAAAAAAACAAATTTTTAATACTTTACATCAGGTCTGGAACCCGGTCTCGAACTCTAAATCCTCGGTTCGTAGTCGGAAACTCTACGCGCTGCGCTATGGAGACTTGTTCGATTTATATTCAATACTAGAATTTAACTTTATTTAATCTTCTTCCGCTGCGCAGTAGTGAACGCAACGGGTATCGGTAGCCAGATGAGCTGTTCCAGAGAGCATAGTAAAAGATATATCAAAGAGCCAGCTTTCTTAAAATACTTTCTCGAAAACGTTGCTAGCTCTTAAGACTATATACAGTTGAGATTCAAACAAAATAAACTACTATATGTGATATCAATTAAACTTTTAGTTACGTAATCGAGGGCGCGATTTTTAA
The DNA here is from genome assembly GCF_002938485.1 of Sitophilus oryzae. NCBI lineage: Eukaryota > Metazoa > Arthropoda > Insecta > Coleoptera > Curculionidae > Sitophilus > Sitophilus oryzae. Next base: position 597,875 of record NW_022146948.1, on the reverse strand, counting down.
ATTCATTGTTGCCCACCATGGACATATTCGGGGCCGGACTGACTAAATGGAATTTAAATTTCGCGCTGGGGATTCAGGTGGTGGCTTTAGTGTAAAAGAATCTTAAGTTGCTACATTTATTTATTTATTTCCTGACGTTTTGTCATTCGTTTTGACACTTTAGTACGAGTTTTTGGTTTAGATAAATAGTGTTGTGATACTTTAAGCGATAATAAAGCGGTAGTAATAGCCCTTTATGTCCCGTAAGTGCTGTTAAGGAGATGAGTTTTGTGATGTAAATAATAAATGTTTATATACAGGGTGGTCCGAACTGTATTCCGGCAACTTCGACAGCATATCCTGCAGATAAAAATAAATAAAAAAGTTCGTATAAATGTATGCCCTAAAATGCTAAGTTTCGGAGATACAGAGTGTAGAAGTTTCATTTTTATTTCGATTTTTTCCAAATAATTTCTGAAGTAACGTCAATATGTTGATGAAAATTGATGTCTGGGAGTTTTTTGACATGAGAAATTTGATTTTGATGTCAACATGGCTCCTACTTGTAGAGGTCGTCACCTACATATTTTTTAACTGGTTTGAAAAATAATAACTTTTTATTCGTACCTGTATTAAACTACTGAGTAAAAAAATATACATTCACGACGTTTTTTACGTAAAAAAGGTCTCTTGGTAAAAATCGCTACGAGTAATGGTTCTCGAGATATTTGGAATCGAATTTATCAATACCTCTCATCAGTGACATAAATTATTAAATATGTTGACTAAATACATATATTGAAATCATAAATTTTGAAATGTTTTTGTGCCAAAAGTTCAACAGAAACTGTTTTTACATAATTTTTTCCAAGAAAAATTTATGATTAATTTAAAAAAAATAAAAAAATTCCAAATTAATCATTTCAGTCAAATAACTATCTACTCAACATGTATATTTTTGTCAATAATGACATGTATTAACTCTTTCCATTCAAAATATCTTGAGAACGGTTGCTCGGAGCGATTTTTACCAGGATACATTTTTTACGTAAAAAATTACGGAAATGTATATTTTTTCACTCAGTATGTTTTATACAGGTACGGACGAAAAGTTATTACTTTTCAAAACAGTTAAAACACATGTAGGTGGCGCCCTCTACAAATAGGAGTCATATTAACATCAAAATCAAATTTCTCATGTCAAAAAATCCCAGACACAAATTTTTATCCCAATATTGACGTTACTTCAGAAATTATTTGGAGAAAATCGAAATAAATATGAAACTTCTACACCCTGTATCTCCAAAACTAGGCATTTTATGACATATATTTATACAAAGTTTTTTACTTATTTTTATCTGCAGAATATGCTACCGAAGTTTCCGGAATACAGTTCGGACCACCCTGTATATATTTACAATTTATTTATTTTTGGTTACTAAAAAATGATTGATTAAAAGAAAATATGCAAAAGAAGCTTAATCACGTGACTAAAAATTTAATTGGTATGAACTATAGTTCAGAAGGACGTAGTGATGAGCGAGACTGGTCTTGGACAAGATCATTTTCACTAAAACAGTAAGACCAAGACTAGCTTAAGATCTACAAGACCAATACCGTCCAGTACAAAACTTACGCAAGACCAAAACCCAGCACTCAAGAGTCAAAATGTCAATAATAAAGAACATACTGTATATCCATATTTTCTAGAAAACGATATATCAGTTATGCGATACATTTTAGACATTCCTACTTGGTCCAAGTCGGCGAAGGTAAAAACGGACCGGCCTTTTACACTATGTCACAACAAAACCTGCAAAAATTAATGTTGTTTACAAATCAGCACCGAAGGAAGTACAAAACAATTTAATGGACGGAAAGCGATACTCTCGTTAGAAGAGAAAAAAATTACGTCCTATCGAGAATCAAAAAACTAGGTCAACCATAAAAGAAATATAATAAGATATACACATTGCACCCTTTAATACAAAACCGAGTATACATGTTTTTTGAAATAAGATATGCCCCCAATATTTATAAAGATGATATATTTACTTCAAAACAAAGGAAATTCATGAAAACTGTATATAAGGGTTGATTGAAAGAATTGGGAAGATACGCAAACTAATAGGCGAATTCGTGACAAGGCTGATGATTTGATTTACCTTTCCGTCTCAAGTGCCGTGCGGTGGAGACTCCAATCGTTCTGCAGCCAATGCATAAAAAATACACTTATTTTACTTGTGTCTAGCCCTAGCATGCAACTATTAAGCCCGACCAATCACGTTAGAGTTTTTGACAAACACAAATGAATTAACACACTCCACATAACCACGCTAACCAACCTGATTGGTCAAGCTTAATAGTTGACTGCTAGGGCTAGACACTTCTACTTATTTTCTCTAATTCGGCCAGCGAAGACGGTATGGAACTGAAAGCGACAGTGTTGCCATATTAAAATGTGTAATATTTGTAATACGTTTAACGAAAATATTTTTGGATGAAAAACCCTCGTTTATGTATTGAAAATTTATCCGTGTCAAACATAAAATCTATCTATCTATCTATTCAGCCTCTTCGGTCCATCGTTGGACATAGGCCTCCCCCAATCTCTTCCACTCTTCCCTCTCTGTCGCCAAACATAAAATAAACAAAAATAAAAATTCCTTTATAGGTACTGAATATGTCGTATGATCGAAAAAAATCGTTTAGTTGGCTTGGAAATGAGGGTTATTGACATTTATCATAATATTTTATATATGAAATAACAGCGATCTTCATTTTCAAGCCAACTCCGATGCCGTTCTTTGTTTAATCATATAATATTATATTAAATTGTTTAATGATAGAAAATCCGTATTATTAACGTACTGTACCCAAAATCCGTAAATCTACAGATTAATCGGTAGTTCTGACAACACTCTCTGGCAACTACTCACTCTATCGACTGAAACCGGAAGTACGGTACAGTATATTCCATAGACAAACAGAAAAATTAAAAGACTGCCAGAAGACATACGACGCGCAGGCAAATGTTCCTGTAGCGCATCGACGCAAGTGCCGAAATACGTCCATCTAGCTATCTGTGTTTCGACACTAGTCCGTTAGTCTTAGCATATTCAGAAAGAACACGCTAACCTCCAGCGTTGCCAATTTGTGGGGAAACCTCATTCTTTTGTTTGTTGTTTGTTGTTTGTTCAAAAACCGGCACACGGCGTAGTACAAGACTTGATCATTTTTTAAGAAATTTTTGATTGTTAATTTTATTTTTGTGCAAACTAAACAGTTGTTTTTTATTAAAAAATAGCAGACAAAGGTAAGAAAGGTAATGTCCATGCAGAAGTTTTTATTTCACAGGCTATTCTTTCTAGAAATTATACCATCCAGCCCTCCTATTTAATTATTAAATGAAAGTGTGAAAGAGATATCAAGGGCTATTCTGTTAAAATATCATCCGGCCAGTCTAGGCCCTGTTGTGAACCAGAAGGTCTGATAAGTTGGATGTTGGATATAGAATGGAAGGAATATCATGGCCGAGAACAAGGCATAATTGTATGTCCCTTGATGTAGGGGGGTAGGTTTGTTTCTAAAATAGGCAGTAAAACCGTAAAACAGTAAAATAGGCAGTAAAACCAAAAATTCTACTGTGAATCTTCATATTATAGGCCTGTAAAGATAAATAGTTCCTGGAGCCATCTCGAGGTATAGTACTCAAGTCGGAGCGAATCAATTGATAGCACGATGAAAAGAAATAATAGCCATCATAAAACTGTAAATATGTATATAACTAGTACAATGTAGCTATTTAACTGTAAGTACAATGTAGCTAGATATTTAGTAGAATAGGGGTATTATAAATTAATACAAAATACAATAATTGGTCATTCTTTCCATTCCCATTCAATTCTTCCCATTTAATCGTTTTCCCATAAAAAGAGGAAAATTAAAATTAAGAATGCCCTTAACCAAAAATAGTGAAATAAATGGAGATAGTCAAATTTTATATTAGCGTGAAAGACTTTGAATAAAGAGGTGTAAAAGGATTATAAATGCTGTATTTATATCCTTTAATATCATGATAATATAAAAATTGAGTAGGTATCTCCATTTATTTCACTGTTTTTGGTTAAGGGCACTCTTAGTTTTAATTGCCTTAAAAATAATAAGTATAATAATAATTTAAATCTCCCGCTCTTTCATAGTTCGTTCCTGTAGCCAACCAGAGGGCGCCAAAAGCGCAATCTCCTAACATTTTACCACGCGATTTACCACTCTCTAAACTATTAACTTTCTCTATGGTATATTCTTTATCCGCTGCGCTGTAAACGACTATTAGCGCGCAGTGGCGCAGAGCTAAACGAAACCTCGGAATTCTCGGACAAGCTGACGGTAACGCCAGCTGCATTTCAGACAGATTTTGTGGCACAATTTGCATCTTCTAATTTCTTCAATCAACGATACAAGTTTAGAAGTAAAAGTTTTTCGGGAAATGGGTATCGGGGTATAGGCATTAGGGTTTTTGGAACCGGAGCTATTTTTCCGGATGATTTGGTAGCCCAAAAAGAGTCTTTTTTAGACGTCGTTGCAGTACAATTTTTTTTCTAAGATTGTCTTCTCCCAAAGTATTGCAGCACGCGTCGGAAATGCATCAAAATCTAGAGCCCATATCGGTCACGCTTTGAAAAAAGCAAAAGTACGACTAGACAAACGACAGGTAGAAGATTTATTGTGTATTTACTGCACAGGTTGATATTTTACTACCGTTTAAATTCTGTTTAGAAAACATTTAACAAAACAAGAATTTAGCTTCACTTACCCTGACACGGTCGTTTACATTGTCAACAGCAACATTTTACCTGTTATAAGATATACAGCTTTTTCTATCAATAGATTTTGACGCACTGATTTTTTTTTGTTAAACAGGACAATAAAAAATAATGGACACACTGAATGACCTTAAAATAACACTTTAATGTTAAAACATTTTACTTATATGAAAAAAGATTAGTAATCAACAAAAATAGTTATGTGTAGAATGTTTAGGAGTCGAGTTAATCACCGCGACCATACAGATCAATTGTGTGCTCCCCTTTCTTGAGTTATAACTCATCATACAGCCTCAGGGCTTTATCAAAAGCCTGTATCTGAGACGGCTCCACAGAGGCCAGCTCTCCATCCTCGACAGTTGTGTGTAAGTAGTGCAAAAAGGACATAAATGTTGCACGGCACATGAGTTTTGCAGCTCGAAACGAAGTAGAGAAAATTCATTTGACAATGATAAACTCATAGGTTGGCAACTTAAGATACACTGAAAAAACTAATGCTTTAATGGCAAATGATTCCGCGCATTTGCCGTTTTCGCTTCTTTGTCAAGGGAGACTCCTTAAATTCAATAGCACTGCTTTTGTGCCAAACAAAACCACTGCAAATTCACCATACATTTGCCTTGTTGTGCCTTTCAGGCAAATGAATTACTTTCACGTCAAATTTAAGAGTTTCAAATTAAAATCCATGCTTTTTTGGCAAATCGGATTTTACCAGAAAATTATTGCATTTGGGCCAAATTTTGCGTGGATTCAACTTATTCCTTTCATTGAAATTATATGCTTTTATCTCCAATGTCAAACTTTTCAGCTGAAAGCCATGCTTTTGGTAGTAAGTCGGCACTCTTGGCATAAGTAGACATTGTTGCCTATTTTTGCATCTAATCTATCCATCTTTGCATCTAATTTGACATTGTTGCCTATTTGCATCGTGACGCGATCAACCTTTTAAGTCTTTGCTTTTACGTGCGTGTTAGTATTAGGTATTAGTATCATCGGTCTCTTTGAACAACCAGCAAGTGGTGCGTGTTTTGTCGATGAATATGAGCAGCGTGGAAAAATCTTTGGCCAAGTGGCGCCTGGAACATTTGCTATCAACATTTCAAGGTACGTAGAAACAATAAGGCGTTCTTTGATTTTGTTTATGCATGATTTCCTATAAGAGGATTTATATAAAAACAAATAAACAATGGATGGAATGAACAAAGATAACGTGGTAAAAGGTTTTGCTTAAATTTCTGGAAATAAACATATACACACTTTATAAACAACAAACAAAGAGAGTACAAAGAAGCATTTACTATTTACTTTTTTTTTCATATTTCATCTATTGTTGGTTGTACTTTTGACTATTCAATCACGGCATAGAATGTTAAAAAAATATGATGCAATATAAAGCGGCGATCTACGATTGGGTTATAGATGATTTTTACATAAATTCACATTGGTAGCACAGTATAATAATATTATTATAGCACTGTGTTGGTTATAGTTTATTTGTTTAGCGAAATAATAAAACTATCTTGGAAAATTCGTGATTTCATCAGAAAGAACTATAGATAATAAGTTGGTGATGGACGTCCATCTTTTTTCACCTGAAATCCTTCGTGTCCTTAGGTTAAATACGCGGGCATTTGTAGCAAATGCTAAATATTTAATTACAATTGAGCCAATTTTTTTTTATCAGCTCTTGTTCATATTTTGTATTGTGAATGTCTTGTTTGTGTAAAATATGCTTTGTTTTCTTGCAGAGCAGAATATCGACGGAACCCATGTAATAAAGTGCCTTTCATAAGAAGAAGTGAGCATTCTAGTAAATAATGTTCTGGGAGACAAAATCAAATTAATCAAAGCTATTGAAAGTCTGAAAGTAATAAACGAAGTATCCATCAGCCATCATCAACTTGATGAAAACAGGGATGTAAATGATATATATTAGTTTTGTTTATTTCAAATATCAAACTTAAAATGTTCTTCTATCAAATAAAAAATAAAAATATTTTCAAAATTTTGTATTATTTTTAAATTTACCCTAACCCTAAAAAGTCAATTTTTAATTCAAATATATTTGCTGCAAATAATTGATATTGTTGTGTACTTAATTAGGTATAAATAACGCCACATACACTCAAATAACACTTATTTGCAAATATATTTGAAAGGAAAATTGACCGTGTATGATTCGGGATGATTTTTGTTACAAATTCCCAGTGCTTTAGTTAAAAAAACCACAGTGCCTTTGTTACAAATTCGCAATGATTTTGTCGCAAATTTCCACTATGTTGTTACAAATTCGAAGTGCTTTTGTCACAAATTCGCAGTGTTTTATAACAAATTCGAAGTGCTTTTATCGCAAATTCGCAGTACTTCATAACAAAGTTGAAGTGTTTCTGCCGTAAATTCGCAGAGTTTTGATAATCATCTTTGAAGACTTTGGTATGAAGTCATGCATATCGCAATACTTTCAAGATAAGGCTGTAGTCTTTGCAACCAGCGATTCTAAAGCGTTTATCCCAAACGCATCTTGAAATTACCCCAATTGAACCGTGCATTTGGCATATATCAAGAGCATGGCGAAATTGGTTCAAGTGCGTTCGCCCTTAGGCCGATAGATTTGTTTTTTCAGTGTAGGTGGACATTTGTCTGGTTTTGCATCGTTACCTGTTCAGTTTTAATTTAAAAATAGATGCAGTTTTTCTTAAACTATGTAAAATCGGCTTGTCAAAAATTGTTCAAATTTAGCATGTCTATTCAGCATACGCAGATGTTTACAAAAACATAACACATATTGATCACTTAGCTGTAAAATCAATAGGGGAGCCAATATTTGGACAGTTCAAAATTTGCATGGGATTTCCTGTTTACAACGCCAATGCATCACTCGGTACAAACAATGTATAAAACTTGTAGAATCCAAAAATCATAAAATATATTAGTGGTTTGAAATAACCAAATGGGAAGCCACTTCCGGTTAAGCCGGAAATACAAGAAAGTGGAAAATAATTTTCTATCTTCCAGATTCAAACCACCAGTTATATATTATATATGTTAGTACAATAAGCTCGTCCGGAATACGGGTTTAACTTACAAATTAAAAAGATTAAACTATAGTGGATTTTTTATTAAAGATATCAATTGATTTAAGTTAAATGGACCAACCCTAACAGAAAACCATCATTAAATTGATTGATTTTTCGTAAGATTATTATCCGTCTGGCGTTCATCCGTCCCCCAACAAAAAACACAGGACGCGACAGCTCAGAGAAATAAGTAAACATAGAGAAACCTTATCCAACAAAATAACTAATCGTTTTTAGTCAATTTCAAGTGAGAGAAAAACCAACAATGGACAGTTGAAAAAACCACAGACAACACCAATAGTAGTTCCTAATGTTCCACTTATTTTATACATTATGTATTTAATCTACGACAACGTCATTATGACACATTTAACATTGTCATTTGGATGTCATTATGGTTTTCATAATAGCACTAGAGCTATTATGAATTCATAATAACACGCAAATTTTAAAATAAGAAACAAGCAAAAAAAGGTACCTAAATACGTTTATTTATTGTAAACATTAATTATAATATCAGTACAATTGGTTAAATTAATTCCAGACGATGACAAATGGACGTACTTACTAATATCTGTATTTTTCTTCACTGATATAACTGAACGTAGCATGGAATTATATACCCAATGTGATGAAGCCTTCCTATGTTCCTTACAATCTTCAAGTTTTACATAGGCTGGCTCGTACGTTTGTCTTGATTTTTCGGTAGTAGGGAATCGACAACGTTTTGCGCAATGCCTTCAATATCCGAAGGGACACTCTCAGAATCAGAATCAACCATATTAATATTATTTTTTGCTTTTTGCTAAATCTGAACGTTTAACACAAAATTGAACATCAATAATTGAGTTTTCAAAGTCAAAATGGAAACAATCAACAAGCACGGTTACAACGGCGTCGACTAATATGGGCATCTGATAATTTTGAATTTTAATTTTTATGAGGATATCTGTCATATTTTAAATTAAATCAAATCTCTTTGGATCGTCCCTCGTGTGGCGTCGTAGATTAAATTTTGAATGATACACGTTCGATACGAACTTTTTAATGAAACTTGTGTAACTAAGCCACTCGGCTAACGCCTCGTGGCTTAACGTTACACGCGTTTCCTTATGATGTTCGTATCGAATTTGTATCATTAATAACAATTCTAGTCTTAACCTTCATTTGACAACACTAATCAGAGTAACCAGAAGCGATGCGTGCGGGTTCAATATTTTAAGTGACCAAAAACAACTGAAAATTATTTCTAATCTAGTATATTATGTCATATATACTACCTAACATACCAAATCTCGTTTTTTTTATCTGAAAAAAAAACAAAAAAATTGCTCAATTGCCAAATTTCATAGTGCTAGGTCAACGGAAAATCCCCTATAAATTATGATTCCCTTGAAGGTGTCAAAATATATTTTTTGCGGCATAGATGGCCGTATCTTTTTGTATGTTCACGTAGAAGTTTGATTTCCTAACCTAACCTAACAGCAAGAGACTTCCACGCGTTTCTGAGATAAAGGGTCTTCACAGACAGACGGACGGATGGACAACACAGTGATCCTAGAAAAGTTCCGTCTTTTCCTGTTGTAGTACCAAACCCTAAAAAATAATGAAATATTGGCTAAATGACAGAGTGGCAAAAAACTGCCAAAGTAATAACATAATAAATAGGGAATGCAATCCCGCAAATGCTGGATCCCTCTGAGATTCCGCGGGATCAAAGTTGCGGGATTTACCGTGCGGGATCCGCGGGATCGACACATTACTAATGGGTAACCGAATCGATCTCGATTAAGGTCAAACCGCTTCGTTCCGGGCCGATGCGTCGACGCTCGGAACCCGGAGAATTTCCCTTACGGCTTGGCCATTAAAAATAAGTGAAACAAACAGGTTAGTTGTTAGATTTCTTTCTGGCGTATGTGCGTAAGTGAAGAAAAGCGTTTAACTAGTACTTGTGGACAATTATGTCAAATAAACTGCCGGACATAATTATCGGGACAAGCAAAATTTTAGGGTAAATTTAAAGTTGAATATCCCTTGAACTAAAAAAGATTTTGGAATGCGGTTTGGACCAGGTTTTAGATGCATCTATTGCGATTAAGATGCTATGTGGTTTTCGAAAATATATTTAGAGAATTCTCGTATACAGGGTGTTTTATGAGAGTGTGAAAATTTGGTCAAGAATCCTTTTTACCACAAATTTACAATTTTTAAAAAATCGAAATTTTTACCAAGTACGACTAATCTGTATTGAAATTAGCAAAAACAATTTGATCGGTTTTTTATTTTTTTTTGTTTTAAGGAAAATACGACGCTTTTTCGAAAAATATGCATATTTAGTCATGCTTGTGACCCTAAATGGTACAAAAAGCTTTGTACATTCTGCATGTGCCAAAAATTATTGATATAGAGTGTATCTAAAAGCAGATAACTAACACAAGTTTAAAAAAACTTCAAAATCTAAATAATATTTTTATTTATAAGTAGGTAAATTATAATAAAATTTAAGTTTATTTAATATTAAATATATTTTTTGAACACCCTGTATACTTCGGTCCAAATTTCTGTACAGCTAGTTTAAGATACACGCTATATCAATGTATTGTGGGCCTATGCAAAATGTACAATGCCTTTTGTACCATTTATGACCAAATGTATGACTATTGTTGGGTTTTTGTATGGTTATTGGGTTTGCGGGATTGAGATTTTGGTGCGGGATTGCATTCCCTAATAATAAACCTTACTCGTTGATATATTGGTCTGCATTCCTTTTTCCTAGACAGCGCAAGGAAGATATTCTTATTATCTTCCATCATACGACTAAATAGGCCAATTTCTGTTTGTGCGGTGTTATCCTATAAGAAAAGGGAGAAGAATCTAAAGGTATCAACGAACCTTTAGAGACAAAAGTAAAAATTCCTCTAGGTTTACCTATGTCTCTGAGAGCGGCAGCGATTCCGAAGAAAAACCAAAAGCCGACGAAAACCCATTAGGACGCGTTGTTTCTTCATGGCGTGTAATTAAATCTGCAACTGGCACAAATTAAAAACATTTAAATAAAATTTTTATTTTGTCGGAGCGTCGAGTCCAAGGCCGCTCCCCAAGCGTAACGGATTGTGGCGAATGACACAGTTTGCGTCGAGCCGTGCCTAAAGCTTTACTGATCATGTTCATGTCGAATTTCGCAGCCCAGGAAAGTCTCGTGAGAGTTTCTGATTTATATGACCAATCATCAACACGGGCATGTTAAAATTTCACTTCCAAATTATAACGATATTAAGACACTATTTATCCCGTTGGAAGATAACAGGTAAAGGCATCAGAATCTTGACAGCAAGTAGTCACTTTTAAACATACGAAGATTCAAAGCATTTGCAAATAGATAACAAAAGGTAAAGTACTTAGATCATACTAAAAACGATGGAGAAAGTAGTGGACTGCCATATTGGAGTAAATCATCTAAAGATTAAACCACTGCACGATAGTCAGCATGCAAAGCGGGCAGATCTACAGAAACTGCTCTGTACTCTGTACCAATTAACCGAACTAATACAGGCTACTACTAACCTCCTCCAAATATTAACCAATCGTTCATTTGAACGAGTATTAAAAATGAATCGTGAGATTCGATTCATTGCTTGCAATCCGGTTCGTTCAATTGAATCGTGGCCAGCACGGATCCATAATATTTAAAGAGGAGCCGTAAAAAAGAATCGTGAGAATTGAATCGGATCACAATGCGATCGTGCGTTCAAAGAGTCGTGAGAATTGATTCATTGCTTGATTGCTCATAAGATTTGAACGATGAGCCGTAAAAAAGAATCGTGAGAATTGAATCGGATCACAATGCGATCGTTCGTTTCTACGGCGCGCGGCGTCTGATATAGGCATAAATGCAGGCACCAATATTTAGACTTGAACAAAAGCCCTAAACAAACATCATGGGCATAAAATGCCAACGACAAGAAAGTTATTTACAAGAAAAAAACTTATTTATACTGTGCTTAGTGCGGGGGTATCTGTCAGGTATTTAATTTTCACGTTAATATTTTTGTTAAAATAATATTACCGACTATTAAATGTCGGACTAAAAGACGAAATCGTGTTTTTATGCAACTCCAAATAAATATTGTTGGCCTCTTCTTAATGTGATAAAAAAAACGGCGTCAGCGATGGTGTAATTTGACGAATGTCATTCTTCGAAAGAAGATCGCTGTCATTTTATATGTAAAATATATGGGGAATATCATCGATGTTCATTTCCAAGCCAACTGGACGCCATTTTTGTTTCGATCATGCGGTATTATATACTATTTATTATGATTATTAAATCGGAATTAAAATATGGCCCTAAAAATATTAAATTAGTATTAAGAAGTCTTTAATAAATAGTATATAAATTGGATGGTGGCCCACCGAACACATACAAATTCACAACAACAGAATAGAATTAGTCCACAAATATGTATACTTGGGCCATGAGATCAAAATAAGCAGAGATAACCAAACCTGTGAACTGGCTAGACGAATTACCTTGGGATGGGCGGCTTACGGAAAAATGAGGGACATCTTTAGAGCAAATATCCCAATACACCTGAAAAGAAAGGCATTTAACCAATGTATCCTCCCGGTTTTGACCTATGGCGCAGAGACACTCACTCTAACAAAAGCAACCGCAGAAAAATTGAGAGTGACACAGAGCCGGATGGAGAGATCTATGATTGGCCTGACTTTGAGAGATCGAGTAAGAAATGAATAGATACACCGACGTACGGGAGTGGATGACATTATCCAGCGAATCACAAAACAAAAGTGGAGATGGGCTGGACACATTGCTAGAATGGCAGACGGGAGATGGACCAAAAGACTTATAGAGTGGAGACCAAGAGCCGACAAGCCTAGCCAAGGCAGACCTCCCACCCGATGGACCGACGACCTGAAACGAATAACAATTAACTGGATTGCAACAGCTAAAAACCGCGAGAACTGGAGACGTTTGGAGGAGGCCTATGTTCAACTATGGACGTGAAAGGGGGCTGCGTGATGATGATGATATAAATTGGATTGATAATTTAATATTGGTAAAATAATCAATGCAATTACGCCAGTTAGCACCGGTAGTTCAAATGAACCAATCGTAGGAGTCGATTCAATATGAGAAATTGAATGGTGTGATTAGATTCACTAAAAAGAACCGTAATGCCCATCACTACTGCATAGGGTATGCAGATGACATAGTCAGTGACATATCCAAAGAGGACTCCGTATCACTGAGAGATGGTGCAGGACTGTCAGGCTAAGCATCAACTCAGACAAAATCGCGGTAGTGCCATTCACCAGAAAGCGAAGTCTGAAAGTGCGCCGAGACGACGACCGTTCGTGCCATGAAGTTTGGTACGGCTGATGTCGAGGATGGAGAGCTGGCCTCTATGGAGCCGTCCCAGACCCTGGCTTTTGTCAAAGTCCTGAGACTGTTGATGTTGAGTTATAACTCGTTATAACTCAAGAAAGGGGAACACACAATCTGTAAGATCGCGGTGATTAATCCCCCTCCATCGACTCTTACTCACGAAATATCCGATCTCATCCAGCTTCGCCAAAAATTCACTCAAGACCGCCTTTCTTTAGTGCATTTTTTCAATAAAATTGCTTCTCTTAATAAATACGAAATCAGGAAAATTCGCTTTTTCCGTAATATCTTCGGTAATAATCGGATATTTTAGATTTAATGATGTTAAGGTTCGGCAAAACGCGACCTTAATTTCTAATAATCTTTGTAGCTCTTTGTTTATGAGATCGCTCTATTGTGCATTCTTATACATGAGGTAACCGTGATAAAACATCTCAGTCCAGCATTCAACTCATCATTATTTGAAATAATTGGGCAATCAGCTGCATTTTTCTTTGTAAAATATAATATATATTCCCATGAATAACGCCGACTCAAGCAATTAAAAAATTAATGTCAAGTAAAACGCTTCAAACTTTCGAAATTATGAGTTTAAAGCTTTCGAAATGTGTCTCCGCGGTCGTCGCGGACGTAAAAACGCATCCTGGAAAACGTTCTTAAATCAGTCACTCCTCCGACTTTTATGACGATTTTACGCCTTTTAAGCACGTGCAGTGTCTCGTCTGGTGACCTGATTTCCACCGTCCGTCGCAATCGGTAAACACTTTCTCTCGAAACAAAGGGACAAAAACCGAATCGAGTGGCACATAGTGCCGATTGAGCAACGCGGGTCGTCTTCACCTCTTCATTGACTACACACAATACCTTCGACAAAAATTATGTCTGCTTATACAGGGTGAGCCTGCGTTAACTTAAACATAGTGCTTGACTCTAAAGGGAATGTCCACTGTCGACAAATGGAAGGAAAAAAATCAAAAATAACAGAAAAAAAAGTTGTAAAGTTTGCTTGAAAATGGCAATCAAAGACACTCATCACATAATTTTACATGTCTTCATTTTCAACTCTGGCGCCGTTTATTTTTCGATCAAAATATTACCTACCATATTTTATTTGTTCGCTATATCGTTACACGATCATATACTAGATAATACGAATATTGTATTAAATTGTCCACGGATGATCGCGAATCGTGTACGACACAATTTGAAATATTCCAAAACAATGGGCAACTATCCCAGCATCCTTCAGGCAGAATTCTACGCTATCGAAAGATATCTATAACTTATCTTAGATAGGAACTATTGAAAACAAGAAATAGCCATCTTATCCGATAGTCAAGCCGCCTTAAGGGCGATCAACTTAGTAACCATCAATTCAAAGTCGGCCAAGAATGCCTAGAAAATCCTAACAAATTCAACAAAAGAAAGTCCTTCTGCTCTGAGTGCAAGCCCATCAAGGTATAGAAGGTAATAAAAAAACACACGATCTAGCTAGAAAATAAGCGAACGCCACTGTCTAACCTAACCTAACCAACTGGACCAGAACCATTCTGCTTCCTAAGTAGAACCCAACTTAAAATAGAACTCCAGAACCTGGACGACTCCATCCGTAACTTGAAATGGGAACCCTCCAACGGTCTAAACCAATCGAAAAAGTTCCTCAGGACAGACGACTGAGAAAAATTAAAGATTTTGCTTGATTAAGACTGAGTTAAGTAAGAACAATCTTCAGATTGCCACAGAGTTTTTAAGAGGATACTCAATGAATACGTTATTAGATTATTAAAGCTATGAAACAACAGCGATTGCAGATTCTGTAGGGAAAATTGTGAAACACCCGAACACCTCATCACTGAGCCGAGACGACTATTCGCGTTATAAACTTTGGTATGACTGATATCAGAGATGGGGAACTAACCTCTGTAAACCCCTCTTAGATACTGGCTTTTGTCAAAGCCCTGAAGACTATATGATGAGTTAAATCTCAAGAAAGGGGACACGATAGATCTATATAACTTCCTCCTTCTCATACAATCTACATATACATCGTCGGCTTGGGGGACCGAACCCTCTTGTACTCAACAGAGGATAGGAACTACGTGCCAACGAAAGCCCTTCCCTTGAGCATACATAATTGCCTTTTGTTTTTAATGGCTAACATATTTAAGATATAATAAATATAATATTTGATTTATTTATTTGAAAATGACTATCAAAAGATCTTAAAAATGATTGATATTATGACGCATAAATTTGCAAAAATGCTTGCAAGATAGTGTATTTCTCCAAAAACTTCAAATAAAGTCTGTCCGCAACGAGTGGGGGAAGAAAGATATCGACAAGAACAAAATTCAATTTATCTTTGAATTAGAATAGCATGCATATCAACTCACTATATCCTCTTGTTGAATAGATTTTACCAGGTTAGCTAGATATACCCGATATACATAGCGATGTATAGAATTTATGATAATCAAAAACAATAATAATATGAACATTTGGCATGGGTAGCATTTGGAAATATGAGCGATATTTTCAAGGATAAAAAGGTGCCCATGAACCTAAAGAAAAAGGTTTACGACAGCTGCATTCTACCTGTGCTTACGTATGGCTATGGCTTAGAGACTGTGGCATATTACCCGAAAAACAGCAGAACAACTACGAGTAGCACAAAGAGCCATGGAAAGAATCATGTTGGGAGTCACCATTAGGGAAAAAATACGGAATACCCACATACGTCAAAAAACAAAATTAATAGATGTAGTTAAAAGAGTGGCAAATCTGAAGTGGCAATGACATGTGGCAAGACAGGATCTAGATCGATGGCCCCAAAAAGCAATCCTATGGAGACCTAAGGGAACAACAAGTGTGGGTCGACCAAAAAGAGATGGGTCGATGACGTCAGGGCAGTGGCGGGAAGACAATGGATAAGATTGGCTAGAGATCGCGAAGCATGGAAAAACCTAGAAGAGGCCTATATCCAACACTGGATGAACCAGGCTGAGAAAGAAGAAGAAGAAGAAGAATATGAACCATGTGAATATTATAAACTTACCATATACTCTATAATCCATATATAGTTTTCAATGGCTTTTTATTTTTCATCATCTACAAATCATATTTCCAACTCACCTGCAAAAAATACATACATTTAAGAATTTTATAATGTTTAAGTAAAAGATAATCTAAATAATTTACATTGCATTATTTGTGTTAGCCGGGTGCGGTGTTTCCTATAAAATTTTATTTTTCCACACAAAAATAAGAAGGCACCAAACTTGATTTTTTTATATCTTTAACACCTTGTAAAGCATAAATAGATACAATTAAGGTAGATATCTGACACCCAATTATTTAACATAAAGTTATTTTTAAAAATTATTCATTATTTCTTTATCGTAAAAACGAAAAGCGATAGAATAATGACATTTTATGGAAGAACTAGCGCTGTTAAGACACACCATTTGCACCTTTTTAACTTTTTTTTAATGATAGGGGTGAGGGGGTTATATTATAACCAGTATTACTCGTGTTAACCATTAATTAACTACATATTATAATATTAATTTAAATTTAAAAAAAATCAAATTTGGTTCAAAAAATTTCAGTAAATTCGGAATAGAAGGGCAATACCAAATAGTGTTTTAAATAAAAATAATGTATTATATGAAGAATTTTAGGCTGAATCCAATTCTGTACAGAAATGTAGAGGTGACAATTTTAAAAAAGGTATAACTTTATCACTTGTTTTAGAACACCCTGTGTACAACAAAATGTTTTTAAGATATACTATATATATACTTTATAAACCATACAACATTTATATAAAACTTTTTTTCATGTCTTTGACAAAAACGACGATATTAGACTTTCTTGCACTAATAGGCCACACTTTATAATTTTCCGTATTTATCTTGAATCACCTTGTATAATATGTGTTTCGCCAAAATAGACTTGTATGTGAAGTTTTCCAATTTCTCAAGCAATCTCTAATAGACTGTGTCCTATAGATATGATTATTTTCTTACGAACTAGAGACCACAAATTCCATAATTTACTCCAATGCATATCAAACTTCTAAAAAATAACTGGTAGTAAAACCCGACTTTATAAGAAAAAAGTTACTACTATATTCAAAATATTTTAAAATGAATTCTAAAAATGAGAAGAATTACCACAAATATCGAAATAAATTATGAGAGTACTTGGTCTGCACCTGATGGGCGCTGGTAGTGATCTATGGTATTTACGTTCGACAACGTAATTTCTCTGTAATTTAGTCCATAATTTAGTTGTGGTCGACCTTATCTGATCTTGTTGCGAGAAAATAACTGACCCAATTTCGTACTATTTTTATAAAATCGACCATTATTGATTAAATGTTTGGCGTGCCATTTCACGAAAATGTGCAAGTGCTCTCGGTCGCCAATATAGAACGACAATAACATTTGTATTTTGGCGAGTTATAAGTTATAAACATCTACCGAGATTTAATAAGGTATCATCGAAATGCACGATCTTGTATTAGCCAACAACACCTAATTTAGTAATATAGGGTACCTAATTACACACCTAATTACACAGGGTGTAACAGTGTATATTGAATAAAGGCCAAAATTAGATCAAAAAATCAATAAATAGGTTATTGATTTTTTAAAACATATTTTTTCTTGTAATTTTTTTATAAGCGAAACACGCTCTTCTAGTAAAGGGCAACAGCTTAGTCCGCATCAAAGATACCAGAAAGCCAGTGTCCACAGTCGTGGATTCTCTTTCCATTGGCCTTCCCATCTATCACCAAACTATCAAAAGTTTTTCAAAACTCCTAAAAGTGGTAATTTTCAAAACTCCTAATCGTGGGGGCTCTGTTCCCCTAGTCAATAATCGCCCCTTAATATTAACTGATTTTAGTTTTGCTGATTTCTACGTTCTCTAGATGGTGAACGGGATCGCAATTGAACGCGGCAATCTTGTTCGATATGGCCATTCCTGCCACATCTATAGCACCTAATGTCCTGGTGGTCTTGTGTTGTTGGCTCCCTTTCTCAGCAGTAACACATATACTTACCAAATCTGTTAAACATTTCGTCCAGACGTATGTGAGTACTCTTTGGCTGTTCCTCAACCGTTACTGATCTTATCTTTGATTTAGGTATAGCGCTAAAGGCAACTCCTATTTACATCGACCTGGGAGTCCTCCAATGGTCTAAAACATTCGAAAAACTTCCTCAGAACTTAGGACCGAGAAAAATCAAAGAATTTCCTTGATTTAAGTAAAAACAATTTTCGGATTGTCACGGGCTTTCTAGCAGGACACTGTCTCAACGAGATTTCAACGTCTCCAACGTCCAACCCGCTGGAAGATCACCGAGTAGCGACTTCGTCCCTAAATCCTACCGGTGCCTTCTGATATGCCAGGTGTACAAGTCGACGTAAGTCTGCTTCAAATTCCTGCAGACTCCCGATCTCTGCAGACGCATTTTGATCTATGCCCGATAAAGCTGGTGTCGATGCTGGTAGCCATATCTTCTGCTAAGTGCAGCAACTACGTAAAGCAACGTATCGTATTCCTGCTGTTGGGGTGTAGAAATAGTTTGAATTAATTCCAGGGCAGGGCCACGCAGCGCTATAACAAGTGCCGCTCCTTTTTAACCCGCCGGTGCCGGCGCCGCGCCGGTTTTAAACTGACGATGGTTTGAACATCGTCCAGGCCGTTTGTCCATATCATAGGTCGGGGCGTTAATATGTGTAGTTTCTGAGACAATATTTCCTCTTGTATGAACTTATGTCTGTAAGTTACATCTCTAACTTCTCTACTTTCTGTTCAAAGCGTTCTTCTAGATCTTCTACGGTTTTTTCCCAAGCCTTCGAGACTTCCCCCGGATATAATCCTGCTTTTCAAGGGCTTTTCGGAACCTTGTAATTTTTTTCCAGTCCTATTCCTCGAGTATTACTTTTATTATCGTGTGTCGATATTAAAAAAGCCTTCTTCAAGCCCATCCTTTTCTACTTACTTTTCTTTCTGATGACACGCTTCTATAAGCCCTCTAAAATTTTACTTCATTTTCTGAAAGCATTTCCTCTAAGCGGTCTTGTTCTTATTTCTCTTTTCATAGTCAATCTTATTCAGCCTTTTCTCTTTAAAACCTCATAACTTACTTCATCCATTTAGTTTGCTCTCTCATTCGTATCATAGCAATTATTTAATCCGGTCTAAAATGCTACTGAATTTACTTAAAATCCTCTTGAATACGACGTCTGACACCAATTGTACGTGTTCCGTGGATCCTGATTTCAAAACATACGATAAAATACTCAAACTTAAACTAGTTTATTACACAAAGACTTACATACAATTATAACACACTAGTGACTAGTGACTGCATAACTCTTGATTAAGAGTTCCAAACTTATTCAAACTTTAAACTGACTAAACTTACTTTAACTAGGACCTCTTCACTATATAGATATTTCCATGATCCCACAACGCACAGTGAATCAAAGAATAAGGAAATATTATCACTTGTTTTTATTTTGGACCTATTATATTTTCATCATTTCTTTTCAAGTTCAAGTTTGGTACAAAGACAAATTTGATCATTTATTGACTCAAGCTTATATTATTTAATAAAGATATGAACTGAAAGGTGAGAAGATGATTTAGGCTTAGCAGTCGTTCCTTCCTCGTCTCATCAAAAAATCGCTATGCTCCTTAAAAATATAAAAAATTCTGGGAACTTCCTTAAATCAAACTTGGCCAGGGATACTCTGTATCATCATTTCCAGCTTTTTCAACAACTTAAATTGTGTGTCGTCTTTCATATTTAGATAATCTCCCTGTAACTGGACCACGAGGGGTGTCTCATTTGGGTAAAAAATGTATGTACATGTACAAAATATAATTTTACTGCCAACCGACAGCCAAATAATTATAATCGAGTGACATAAGACTGTTGCGAATCACTGCCAGAAAATATACATGTAATTCCAAGTGAGGCACTCCTCCTCGTTGGGCCTATTGTTGTCTGTTGTTAGCTATGTGGGTCCAAGTTATCCCTGTTAATTTTCAGATATCATGGTCCTATCTTAGGTTTGGTCTTCTTCTGGTTTTCTTAATTCCTTGTGGGTACCAAGCTGTAATTTCTGGATCTGTTTGGTTTGGTTCCGTCGTTCTTACCAGGTATCACCGCTACCCCTTGAGAGACTTGATGATGCGAATAACATCTATTACCTGGGCCCTTTGTCGTATCCACTCTATTTTTTACAGTTTTCTTTGATATTCTGAGCATACCTCCATCGAGCGATGTGCGACCTGCAATTTCCTTACGTCGCTTTTAAGTGTCGAGGTTTCGCCCGTTTATACATATTAGTATATGAACATTCATGCAACAAACTTTGAAAAAAAATATAGTATCATATTTACCGCTCTATAATGGATTCAGAGGTGAAATTTGAGTATTTACTAAGTATTAAGTACACAGGTAATAAGTACCAAGTCCATGTTTATTTAAATATAAAAAACCGAAAATCATCGGTATAACCCTGGGTTTCTTAACACTAGATGCACTTCTTAACACCATAAACGTATATCTTAAATAACCTTTCAACACTGCGCTTGTTCACAACTTGCAATGTGCATGTCCACTTAACCGTAGATTGTCTAATCTCGCGTGTTCACGAACATTTAAAATTATTTTTTTAGGTAAATAGGTTAATTGCCCCTATTCACTGTTCTTGCGATTATTTATTTTCGAAACTGGCATATCGTGAACCAGTTTCCATATTTGTTTTTAATTTTGACCGTCTATAAATACGATTCCTCATTCAACGTTTGATGTTATTATTGTTGGTTTATAGAGGCCTTGGAATCGCTTTACATTTACTGAAAATTTTCATTTGTACAGGGTGTATATAAAGAAGTGGAAGTCGGCGAGGGTAGATTTTTTTAAATGGAATACGCTGTATATTACTGCATTGTTGTGTTCCTTCCTGATCTCGTCATAATCCTAAATTATTATTAAACTTGTTATTACAGTTCAAAAGAAATAAAAAATTAAATAGAAGAAAAGTTATTAAACAAAAAAATGATTGTATTTATTATTAAAATCAATAAAACTTTAGAGCAACACTGAATTTTCACCAGCAGCATTGCTACCAACATATCGCGAAACAACATGCGGGAACCAGAATCAGAAACAGATGCCAAAACATTCCTCTCATGCATTCCTTATCATATCATCAAATGTCAAAAGTTGACATATGATATGTCATTCTATTCAGAGTGTCATTTTCTATCGAATAAATAAAGAATTACCCAGGGTTCCATTTAAAAATCAAAAGTTGGAGTCATTTCCGGTGAAACAGGAAGTGACCGAAAAGAATTGATTACAATCAATCCTAATTTAAGTTATAATTCCGGGTGTGTCTCAAAAGTGGCTCACCCCTATAACTTTTATTTTTTTCAGATTAAAAATCGAAATTTGGTGTGATTATATGACATAAATTAGAATCGATTGAGGTATTCAATCGTTTTCGGTCACTTCCTGTTTTACCGGAAATGACTATACAACTTTTGATTTTTAAATGGCACCCTCGGTATTTTTTTACTTTATTCGCTAGAAAATGACATTCTGAATAGAATGACATATCATATATCAACGTTTGACATTTTCGAATATGGTTTGTTTGAAATTGCAACATGCGGTTCATAACGACAATTTGACTCAAAATACCAAGAGTGTGGTACCAAATTATTCGTAAAAAAATGCTTTTTCTAAATATGCTAATGAGCCACCCGTGTTCCATTTGGAAAAATTGAGATATGATTAAAAATAGGATTTGGGCATCTTTTAACCGGCCAGGATAAGACACTAAAAACATTAGACGATCTAATCTACTTTGCCAAGGCTCCTTGATTAAAAAATTAGTGTTTTTAACACAGCCATGGCACTCTAGATTGAAATTTAAAATTCAATTTTGTTTTAAGCAAAAATGTCAAAAGTTGACACATGATATGTCATTCTATTTAGAGTGTCATTTTCTATCAAATAAAGTAAAAAAATACCGAGGGTGCCATTTAAAAATCAAAAGTTGTAGTCATTTCCGGTGAAACAAAAAGTTACCGAAAAGAACTGAGTACGTCAATCAATGCTAATTTATGTCATATACTAACATACCAAATCTCGTTTTTATCTGAAAAAATAAAAAAGTTATAGGGATGAGCCACTTTTGAGACGCACCCGGTATACTAACATACCAAATCTCGATTTTTTCAAAAAAATAAAAAGTTATAGGGCTTTTGACACTTTTGAGCCGCTTCCGGAATAATTAGTTATTCTCAGTAATAAAAAATATGTAACGGGTTTTATAAACTTTACACTGTTTATATTCACCATTAACAGAAAACAATTAATTTCTAGATTTCTAGTGCCTACATTACATAACTAAAAAAACAAATCGTAAAAACTAACTCTGCAATAACAGAAACGCATCGATGTCAAACAACAAACATAAAAGACATAACAGCATCATCGGTTTATTTTATTCTCCACAGTTCGTAATAAAAATGCATCGGATCCTAATTTTGTAATTTAGGTAAAGCCTTGACACAGATAAGCTCCGCGTTGAATCTGATTGTTTGTTTGTATGTGTGTGTGATGGAATAGATTTGGCGGGAGAGGAAACAATTATTTTAATTTTAATTAAAGCTGGCAGTTGCTCAACCTGCAGCACAATAAAGTAAAACTAAGCGGTTTTTTAGGCGGAGAAATACAACCAACTCAACATTGTATGAAAAGGGAGGATTGTATAAATGTATTATTAAATAACGTCTATACAATTATATTAAATTATATTTCTTGAAAAGAATTTTGGGTTTTTGACTGGTTTAAACAGGAAGAAAATCTACAAAATAAAGAGTTACCTACTTTTCTTTTTTAAAAATTTTGAAAAAATTGAAATAATATCTTTTGTAATAATCATTTAATATTATTAAACTGTTTTGCAAAATTACATTTTTTTTGTAAAACTATGTAAAAATATCTAATTTTTAGAAGTTTCTTATTAAAAATACACTAATGCATCAAATTTTTATTTTTTTTGTAAAATTTCTTATATTTTTTTCATAGTGTATAGTTCACAAAAGTATTAATACAAAAGTATATAGCAGACAAAAGTTTTGAAATGAGTGAATCTTCACAAAGTGTGAATGTTTCACTTTAAAAGTGTCCAGTTTGGCCCACCCTGTACAGAAATTATTTTAGTTCATTATTTCTCATTGCTCCTAAAACCCTCTATTTACAAAACCTAAACCTTGGATCCGTCGATAGCCCAATCGATAACCTTCAAGCCGATAATTCCGTTTATCCTTGTAAACCACCCCCCTGGCCGCACCCCTGTTCCATTCCGCTGCACGTGTCGCCACGTATCGGGGTCGATCGATGCACCGAGCGCGCCAATGTCGTCGGCGTTCCAGTTTTCGGCGCCCCGACGCTTTTCCAGCCCCTTTCCCCAGCCCTTCAGAGCCCCCCGATAGCAGCCACTTCCGTTCCTTTGCTTCGCCCCACCGACCGGCACCGCAACCTTCCCTCCCGTTTGACCTACTGAACTTAAACTAGTTTCGGCGTTGGGAAAAGGCCGAACATAAGTTGGACAACACGACACTTTCCGGGGATTTTCCTTCGTTCACCGCTTTTTTTTTTTTGAAGGAAAATATGTATTACTTTGATCAGTTGATTATATAATTTACGCAAGCTTTTTTCAGTAATAGTACTGAATAACACATAGGTGTTAAATAATAAAACACATAGGTGTTCACTACATTTCTACACATACGACCTGACAGGCTTTAACAGACTTTTTACATACGAAGGTTATCTTGTAAACAGCCTCTACACTATCTCCGAAATGTTTTACGAAATATTTCTGGAAATATTTCGTGAAACATTTCGCAAAACATTTCTGGAAATACTTTCAGAAGTAAACTCAAATATAAGCCCGTGTTATAAAAATTAGTTCCCACGTTTCCTGAAATTGATCGAGACGCGCCGTGATTGGTTGTTTGTTTTTATTGTTAGCCCAGAATCCAATCACGGATCACGGCGCGTCTCGATCAATTTCAGGAAACGTGGGAATTAATTTTTATAACACGGGATTATATTTATCGTACTATTTTGTGAAATAGCGCGAAGCAATCAAGATCAACCGTTGTGGTGGCTTCAGAAAAATAAGTAAACATGGAACATGAATAAATATCATTAATATGTAATGGGGTGTAATGTAATACCACTATATTAAACTGATATGAAAAATAAAAAACAGTGCATTTAGAAAACAGTTACCGATGATTAAATTCGATATTCCTCTAAGGTTACACAAGAGTATTTAGTTTTAATCATTGCCTAAAAAAACATTCAGCCGTAATCAGCGCGATATCATTTGATGGACGAGCGTTAACGAATCCGGCATTACAATCGAGGCTCAAAATGTAATTTTTACTCCGAATAGATACCTACATCGTATTCAGCCATTGAAAGGTTTGTTTAGAAAGTAATAGAAAAATGTAAGCCTTATAGAATTAAAATATTAATATTGTAAACTTTGCCTTAACGACAGATAAGAAATTCGACGAAATTTTGTGCAAAAATGTCTTACAGGAAACGTGGTGTGCTTACAGGAAAAAATGTGCTTTAAATGTCTTAAAATTATACGAGACATAAAAAGATATTATCATCTATCTCTAGCCTGGCAAGAAAATAGAACCATAATAACCAATAATAAACATTGTCCTGTTTTTCCTGAAAAACCTAACGAATTACCATTTCACAGAGTGTTTCGTCAAAAACGACACGAGAACAAACAAAAAAGCGAGCCCGTTTACATAAAACAATTACCTCAGACAGACAATTTAATTTTTATTCACAACAATGGCTAATATTTCGTTGTATTTAACAATAAAAGAGCCTTGGCACATTTTTCAGTGGAATACATTTTATTTAATGGTAGTAGTCGGTACATCTGGTACTCTACACCGTACAAATTGTATAATTATTATTATTACTTTACTCTGTTGTTTGAAAAAGCGTTAACGTTAAAAAAATTATATATACAGGATGTCTCTGGCTAGGATTGCGTCAGAAGCTATTAGAGACATAGAAAGAATAACTATAGATTGAAATTTTCTTGCAACACTAATTTTTACAATGATGTGTCTCAATCAAAACTTTCAATATCCCAAAACTTCATTTATTTTTTTAGTATGGACACTTTAGCACACTATTAATACCTTTAAACAGCCGCTACGCTATCCCCGAAATGTTTTACGAAATATTTCTGGAAATATTTCGTGAAACATTTCGTAAAACATTTCTGGAAATAGTACGATAATTATTGGTGATCGGTTGTTTGTTTCTTAATGTTAACCCAGATTAACAATAAAAAACAAACAACCAATCATGGCGCGTCTCGATCAATTTCAGGAAACGTGGGAACTAATTTTTACAAGACGGGCTGATATTTCATGAAATATTATTATGACCCTAACTTATCTTTTTTTAAATGGGGTACTCTGTATGCTTTTTTTTATTTTATTTGCTATGTTATGAGCTTTCTAAAAATATAATATACTTTTTACTTATTCTCATAAACAAGGTAAAAATGCATTAATTAACTTTTTAACATAGGCAGCCGGTTTAAATTAGGTAATCAAAACTCAAAACAATCAAATAATAATTTATTCGGCGTTAAATTTTGTCGGTAATTTGCGGAAGAAACAAGTAAACATTTGCCTGTTTCTTATACAAAAATGTATGGTTTTGGCCATATTTCAAAAATGACAATTCGAGATACAAAGGGGGTCGAAAAATGCAACATTTTCAAATTTGCCGGTTATTTCAGAAACCAAGAAGGCTACAATAAATAAATGTGTGTAGAATCTTCAGCTTCAAAAGAAAGTAGTAGAGTGAACTGAAAACCGCATCTGTGTATCTCTACTCAAACAAGAAACCCTGTAAAACACACGAAAATGAGACACCCTGTACACGTTACGCTTTAAGTTTCGTTATCTGCAAGTGGCAAAGATGTACCAATTAGCTAAAAAATTGGACGTTCAGGTTTGACTATCTGAGAAGTCCAAACTGAACAATAAAGTCATAAAATAGTTGAAAAGGTCAGAATGCAAAACTCACATGCAGAAGCAATGAGCACAGTAAATATAGTTTATGCATTCATTGTGTCCATTGCGTATATGTAGACGGCAAGCGTGGTCGTACAATATATCGACGATATTTACGAGCAAAGCGTCTGGTTTACCTACTCGTTATTTTAATGCACGATTTGATATTGAGGACATGCCGCATTTTTTTCAAACGAAAAAATAAACTTTGAAATATCGCATTATGATTTTACCATAGTAGAGTTTACTGATTTTACAATGAAAATAACGTAACTTTTTTCCATTCCGCTTCAAGTTTGATTGAAATAAATAAAGTTGTGTCCTCTTTTCTTGAATTATAGAGGTTTCTCTATACACTCTATACTCTTCTTACAGTGTGTAAAAGCCTCCATAACAACAACAAATCAAGAGTGTCATATCATGGATCACTGAGCGATCCCTTCCTAACAAACACCGGCGTTAGGCAGGGATGTGTTGTTAGACAGCAAACTGCAGGAGAGAGGTTTGGGCATTAGATACAGATACGACGGCGCGCCGAACAAAAAAAATACACTGATGACTGTGCTCTAGTTGCAAATACGTTACAGCAATTGCAAGAAATGTTGAACACATATGCATGGGCATACGAGGCCTTGGGACTTAAGCTGAACTTCGATAAAACTAAAATCATGTGCACTCCCCCAGAAGATCACAACAATACTATAAAAATCGGAGATGAGCTGTTGGAATATGTAGCGGAATTCAATTACCTCGGCAGTTTGATTTCGGAAAAGGCCAATATCGACTCTGAAATTCAGCACAGGATTAGCAGCGCCTCAAGAGCATTCTGGAAATTAAAAGACAGGGTTTTCTACAATCATGACTTGGGCACAAAAACGAAACTTGCAGTGTACCGAGCGATAATAATTCCCACTATGTTATATGGAAGCGAAACCTGGGTGCCGTACCGTCGACACATGAACGCATTAAACAAGTTGCAACAGAGACATCTTAGACAACTCTTAAGAATAAAATAGTTCCATCATGTCTCAAACGTATCGGTCCATGAAAAAGCTAACTGTGAGAGTATTGAAGTCATGATTACAAAGTCCCGCTTATGATGGGCTGGTCACGTATGCAGAATGCAAGAAAACCGCATACCAAAATCTCTGCTTTACGGTGAGCTTGTAGACGGTAAGAGGAGACCGTTTTCCACGAAAACTTAAAAGGAATTAACAAGCAGAATGAGTGGGAAGGGGCAGCTCACAATAGAACGGAATGGAGAAGAATTGCAGAGTCAGTTAACAGCGACAACCAAAAAGTAAAGAGGCAACAAAGCAATGAGATTTTTGAATGTCTGGAGTGCGGTAGACAGATAACATCACGTATCGGGCTTTTCAGTCACAGAAAAGCTCATGAAAGAATACGCCTTGCGTGACCATCTTCTGATGCGTGTCAAATACTCGTCAGCGAGTAATGGCGGTATAGAGGTTTCTCTTATGGCTCAATACTGGCTTTTGTCAAAGCCCTGAGACTCTGATGGGTATAACTGATGAGTTATACTCATCAGAGTCTCAGGGCTTTGATAAAAACCAGTATCTGATACAGTTTCACAGAGGTCAGTTCTCGATCTCGGATATTAGTCGTACCAAAGTTTATGGCACGAATGGTTGTCGTCTCGGCGCACTCAGTGATGAGGAATTCTGGTATTTCCGATTTTCCCAACAAAATCTGCATTCGCCATTGTTTCTTAACTTCAATCTACTGAGGAGGATGGCATACCAAGAATGTACAACTTTGAGAAACACCTCACTGTAGTATTGCGCAATAAAAAAATTGGAAGAGAGAAAGTTTGCCCAGCAGGTAAAAGATCATACCATATTGTATATTGAGTATTGGGGCCAAAAATTAAATACTCCGAACCAATAGGACCTACCCCAGCATCCTTCAGGCAGAAATCTACGCTAACGAAAGATGCGTACAACTTCTTCTGGATAGAAACTGGGGTTCAGAACCGCGAAAGACTTTTGATACTTTCTCGCGGTCGAAATCAAACTCTTTTAAATATGTAGTGATGCATATGCTTACTTCTGAAGTTATTTTGAAATTTCTATAATGTTTATTAGCAATTATATGTTATTTTATTAGTTAGTATATTGCTAAATATATTAGTTATATCTTTTTGTGTTATGTTTTTATAGGCATTCGTATTTTTAATTGAAAAAGTTTTTTTTCAAATTTAGTTAAGTTGGTTTCGAGGTTGGTTGATGTTGTTTGATGTAATTTTTAAGCTACCTGTGTTTTCTTTTTTTTTTTCGCTGGTGTTCGTTATTTGGGTTCATATTTACTTTCTCATGACTTAATAATTTGATATTATTTTCATTTGAAACTCAATTTTTTATCGGTTATACTTTTGAGAATTCCTTTTGCTTGCTAATTGACGAACTCCACAATCATTGAACAAAAATATTTTAGTACAGTTCCGGAAACTAATTAATACTACCAATTAGGGTTCAGATCTTTTTGGCCATCACAGAACCGGGCCTCGGTAACAATAATTAAAAAGTATTTTTTTGTTACGTGAGAAAGTCCTTTGATACTTTCTGGCGGTCGAAATCAAACTCTTCTAAATAAGTAATGATGCTATTTCTTAGTGTTCTTGCTTCTTTTCTCTTTTGAAGTTCCTATAATATTTATTATGTTATGTTTTAATAGATATTTGCATTTTTAATTCAATATTTTAGGGCTTTTGTCTCAAATTCATTTAAGCTGATTTATGTTGTTTGATGTGAAATTTAACTTACCTCTATACTTTTTTCTTTACTTGTGTTCATGTTAATTTTTTCATAACTGATTACTTAATAATTTGATATTATTTTCATTAAAAATCTCAATTTTTTTTTATCCATTTTACTTTGAAAAACCATCCTTTGCTTTCTGATTGATGAACTGCACCACGGAGCGCGGTAACGAAATTCCCGCGGTTCCAAAAAACAGCTCCGGTTCGGGAAACCCTAATAGAAGCTATCGGAAAGAAGAAATAGATATCTCAACTCAGTAATCATCAATTCAAAGTTGGTCAAAGACTGCCTAGAGGAACTGAACAAACAAGACAAAGAAAATAAAGTCTTCCTACCCTGGGTGCCAGCCCACCAAGGGTCAGCTAGATAAAATTTTCATGGATAGGAAAAATTCAAAGGATAGGATATCGGAAATGGAGAACTAATTTCTGTAAAACCATCTCAGATACTGGCTTTTATCAAAGCCCTGAGACTGTATGATGAGATAACTCAAGTAAGAGATAATAGATCTATAAGGTCGTGGTGATTAACTTCCCCGCTCCCACTAAGTTTATTGATATGTTCCTTTCTTAATATTTTTATTCAAAGATAGAAACATCGAAATGACTGTATGTGCAATGATTTCGTCGTTAGCCTTTGTATATACACAATTTTTTTCAACAATTATTATCATTAAAGCAGCGGTTTGGAACGAAACGAACAATCATAAACTATTTACAATTATAGAAACAAGTTCGTATATTAAAACAAACTAAGAACAAAATCAATTACAATGCGTGGACCTTACGTTATTCCGCGGTTTAATGCATCATTAAATATCCGGAGCAGGTCAAGATTAATAAAATGTCGATTTTTCCTAAAATAAAGGCCCGGGGAAAAGAATGTGCGTGGCGAAACAGTAAAACATGACAGTAATTGATCACTTACTTTCCTCTAAGAAACAAACCATAATTTATTCTAAAATTTTTAGCATACGTAACCGTTAATACAATAAGAGTTGATAAACTCGCGAATTTTATCAATATTGGTATTAAGTAGGAAAATAGATATACCGTGTGGTGCATCGGAACACGGGACAGGAAATCCCATATAAATTTTGAAAAGGTCAAATATTATCTACCCAGATAATTTTATGTAAAAATTGTATGGGACTTTTTTGAAGAGGCGTTAAACTTGCACTGTTGTCTAGAATTTCGCTTTAATTGGAATAGGCATCTAAAAGTTATTTGCAAAAATCTACCTTCAAATTACTAAAAATTTATAATATAGTCCCTAGAAAGCTACAATTAAAATACCAGCAAAAATATGATTTTCTCATTGTCAAATTCGATGTCACATTTTTTTTTGTTTACAAGAATTTCTGTGGCTCGAAAAAAAAATTAGTTAAACTGAGATTATTCGCGGTGTATGACTTGTTTGTTGTTCACTCGATCACTCGCAGGCCTCGCTCATACCACATACAATCACAATAATACAAGGGATAATCGAAATATTTGCAACACAAGGAACTTTATTAAAATATACTAAGAAATTAATAAAATGTTTACATAATTCCCCATTCACAGCCAAACAATATCCCAAATGATTGTGAAATTCACGCCCCACAATACAAAATTATTAAGGGGAGAATTTTTAGCTTTCCACAGAGGTGTTTTTGCAGTCGATCTAAATTTCTGTATTAATATGACCTACCTTATATTCCTACCGTAAAAATAAACGTCCCCAAAAAACGAGTCAATGTTTTTCTTTTCATCAACATGAAGAATATTCAAGTCATTGCAATTTTTTTCCTATTCAATTATTTTTGTCTTCACATTTCCATATGCTTAATAACTCTTAGGGCTTTTTCGGTATAGGCCTTCCGGATACCGAGCTGCGAACATAGCTAACACGGCGAGAATGCTATTTCCAGCAAAATGCTCTTTAACCATCATAACTTTTTCAGAAGTTGCAAAATGCTTGGATTGCAATTGCTTGGATTGCAAATTGGATGCAATTGCTATGAGGGCGTTCCATTTAAAAAAAATCATCTCAATTCACTCACACTTTTTTGAGCCACCCTATAGGAGTTAAAATATTTTCCTGAAATACATCCTAGTACATGCTTTAGGTTTGTACTAAAATTCCCAAGTTTTTTATTCTAGGAGCTACATGCAGATGCCCGACGCACTATTGCCGGACCTTGTATACCGGGTGCGTCTCAAAAGTGGCTCACTCCAATAACTTTTTTATTTTTTTCAGTTAAAAAATGAGATTTGGTATGTTAGTATATGACATAAATTAGGATTGATTGACGTATTCAATTGGCTTTGGTCACTTCCTGTTTCACCGGAAATGACGGTAACTTTTGATTTTTAAATGGCACCCACAGTATTTTTTTAACTTAATTCGATAGAAAATGACACTCTGAATAGAATGACATAGACATATCATATGTCAACTTTTGATATTTTCTGATATGTAACTGTCTTTTTATTTAAATTGTAACATGCGGATCATAACGATAATTTGACTCGAACTACCAAGTGTGTGGTACCAAATTATTCGTAAAAAAATGTATTATCCAAATATGCTAATGAGCCACCCTCGTTCTATTTGAAAAAATTGAGATATGATTAAAAGTATATACGATTTGGTATCTTTTAACCGGCCAGGACAAGACACGAAAAACACTAGATGATGAAATCTATTTTTCCAAGGCTCTTTGATTAAAAATTAGTGTTTTTAACACAGCCATAGTTAGGTTAGGTTACTCTAGATTGAAATTTAAAATACGATATTTTTTTAAACATTAATGTCAAAAATTGATATATGATATATCATTCTATTCGGAATATCATTTTCTATGGAATAAGATAAAAATATACCGAGGGTGTCATTTAAAAATCAAAAGTTGTAGTCAGTTCCGGTGAAACAGGAAGTGATCAAAAACAATTGAATACGTCAATCAATCCTAATTTGTGTCATATGCTAATGTACCATTTTATCTGAAAAAATAAAAAAGTTATAGGGGTGAGCCACTTTTTTTTGCACCCGGTATGCTGCAAAAATACAACTTATTAGCAAACTCAAATTGAAATAAATAAATAAATAAAATCGCTAACTGGTTTCATGCATGATTAGATATTGGAAGTAGGTTGGGATTAACACAAATATGTAATATCATTTTTTTATAGTCGACAGATTGGTACTAGTGGCAAAACGCGAATTTGGCGATAATATTTGATGATTTATTATTTAGTTATAAAGAAAAATTAAACAGATTTTTAAAAGCCTTGAAATAGGAAAAAATCTATAAGCTTTATAATGTTTTGTATTAATTTTTGACATATTTCTATGTCAATTTTTAATATATGACATATAGAAATAATAATAGATTTTTCGATCATACAATATATCCCTTCC
Organism: Sitophilus oryzae; assembly: GCF_002938485.1. Lineage (NCBI taxonomy): Eukaryota > Metazoa > Arthropoda > Insecta > Coleoptera > Curculionidae > Sitophilus > Sitophilus oryzae. Next base: position 565,230 of record NW_022146948.1, on the reverse strand, counting down.
TTTAAAATATTTATATGCAAAAAAGGTATGACAAGAAGATGACACAATGACTCAGCAAAATATAAACTATGTATACGCTCTTCACCTACTACGAAGCCTATATTCAGTATCTTACAACCCACGATAACTGGATCACCTTGTATAGAAATTTAAATTGAAAAAACTTTTACTCTTTGGTCAACTAACCTATTTCTCATTTCACCTTGCAAAATATATTAATTTTCATACTGTGATATTTGCTTTGAAAAAAAATCCATTTTCATTAAAATACTAATAATACAAGTTAATCGATGAAATAAGGACTAATAACTAATAAAATCCGATACTAATCTGTAAATTATTAATTGATACATAAATAGATATAAATTTTAAAACAATGGTTTCTAGATTTATAAATCAAACATGTAACATGACAATATATAAGACATTAATTAATATTTAGATCAGCAGTAGTTCAGTAAAATAGTAATTAGCAAATTATTTATAGTAATTAAATTATTATAATATGTAAAAAATAGTAAAAAAGTACACATGTTTCTATTTCTATCCAAGACAAAATAGAACATAGATATACATAATAAATTTCCCGTTATTTTCTTTTTCCTAGAGTATACAACGTGATCAAAAAATTATATGATCATCAATCGTGCTTTGTATAGTGACCATTAATATTTATAGGAACCAAACCAAACCAAACTTGATCTTTACTAGTTTTCCAACGTTTCGATCATAATTTGATCTTTTTCCAGGAACTACATTGAACGTAGATATATTTGAACGTACTTCCTTAAAAAAGATCAAAATATGATAGAAACGTTGGAAAACTATTAAAGATCGAGTTATAATTGAACTGTATTATTAAAAACAGACCAAATACCAAGAACAAGTTAACCATAAATATACAAAAGTGGTTCAAAGAAGTAAACAAAAAATAAAAAAATATCACATATTTACATATAAATGCCACAAATTAGCCACACAGCGATTTTGCAAACGAGTTGTAAAACTAAAGAACGGATGGTAAATTTGCTACAATAATCTATGGCAAGAAATAACCCTCAATATTGTTATTAAATTTACAAATTATTTTGTTCAGTGTTGAGCGGATTTACACCGTTTTTACATTATAAATTTATCTTTTAAAATCGCCAACTTCTTGTACTATTACTATAGAGTAACAACAAATTAAAACATTTTATTATAGTGAATTTACAATTACTTTTGTAAATTAGCAACAAAGCGTTAGTAAATATTAATAAATTTAATAAAACACGTTGCCCATTTCTTATTGTCTAGAAGAACCTTACTAGAATTCTGCGCCTAACCAAAATAGGAACAAAATTGTCATTAGATACAAAATAAAAAAAATATGCAAGATATTATATACCTACTGCCAAATTATTCCCAAAATATACAAACCAAACCAAACTTATCAACTCAGAGACTATGGATGTATAGAGTCCTCTATTGCGGTTCTATATTAAATTTGTTCTCCGAAACAGTCTCATCATGGAACAATTATGTTTACATAAAAAATTGCTATTATGGTACGATTAAAATGTTCTTCGTCTTTCCTCTAACGTTTTCAATCGATTACTTAATTCGCATCAGCTTTACAAGAAGTGACGTGACGTGGGGTCATTTTTAATTATATAATAATTTTTTATATAATTTCAGATTACTTTTTTTTGTGATTTTACAATAAATCTAACGGTCTGTTTGCTTGTAGTGACAAGCAGTAGATTTCTTGTAAATTCACTAAATCCTTTTTTGAGTGTAAACCTATTTTTTTAGATTGGTTATTTAAAACAATACACACAATACAAATTATTGAAAAAAACAATAATTTTAATTTAGTAACAATTTGTAAGACATTTTTAAAATATAAGAAATATAAACATTACAAATAAGCACGTAGCCTGTTCAGAAAATCGCTTCGCTCGGCAGTACGAAAAAGCGACACTGATGGCGGATCTCGACACAATGTTGCGTCGCGCCCACACGTAGTACTGACAGAAAAGGAAATCAATATGGCGCGCGAATTGCATAAGCGTTTCGGCATTTATTTATTTAGCATACGCAATAACAAGAAGTGCCGCAGTACCCGACCGCAACAACAAAGTGCTGCCATCTATGGGGAATCGTTTGAAAGAGCGAAAGCGACAGATGTTTTGAATGCTTGCCATTCTAGTTGATCGGAATGTTTTATTTAATACTTTTTACTCTATCTACAAGTAGGGTTCAGAACCGGGAAATCCCGGTACCGAAAGTACCGGGGATTCCCGGTTCTTTTGAGACATCAAGGAACCGGGACTCGAAATTATTAATTCCCGGTTCTTTCGGTACTTTCGGGACTCGCTAGTAACAATTAAAAACATACTTTTTGTTACGTGTGATAGGCTTTCTTGCTGTCGAAATCAAACTCTTCTAAATAAGTAAGTAGTACTTACTTTTCTTACTTCTGAAGTTATTTTGAAGTTTCTATAATGTTTATTAGCAAGAGGCTTCATATCACTGGCGGATACAGAGGGGAGGGCCCATGGGGCCCGGGCCCCCCCCTAAAATATGTAAATTGTGTTAAATATTAGGCTTTTTGTTAAAAATGGCGCCCTAAAAAGCATATTCTACATTACTTTTTATTTTGGGCCCCCCTAAAATAGATTCCTGTATCCGCCCCTGCTTCATATAATTAAGATTGAACTTCACTTCCCAAGGTAAGTTCGTTTAATCTTATAATTTTAAGTTTTTTTTTCAAATTTAGTTAAGTTGGTTTCGAGGTTGGTTGATGTTTTTTGATGTAATTTTTAAGCTACCTGTGTTTTCGTTTTTTTTTCGCTTGTGTTCATTATTTGTATTTATGTTTACTTTCTCATGACTTAATAATTTGATATTATTTTCATTTGAAACTCAATTTTTTATCGGTTTTACTTTTGAGAACAATTATTCTCTGCTTGCTAATTGATGAACTCCACAATCACTGAACGAAAATATTTTAGTACGATTCCGGAAACTCTAATTAATACTACCAATTAGGGTTCAGATCTTTTTGGCCATCACAGAACCGGGCCTCGGTAACAATATTTAAAAAATTAATTTTTTGTTACGTGAGAAAGTTCTTTCCTACTTTCTAGCGGTCGAAATCAAACTCTTCTAAATAAGTAATGATGCTATTTCTTATTGGTCTTGTTCTTTTCTCTTTTGAAGTTCCTATAATATTTGAAGGGTCCAGTGGAAAAACGATGAGATTCCATTTTTCAAAAAGTTGAGTAAAGCGAAATTTAAAATTTCATAACTACTGATGAAATAGTTTTTATTTGTATGTTTGAACTAGTAATTTTAATGACATTTAGAGTTCTTTCTGAACAATTTTCTTGATGGTAACAAGCTGATGGCAACAAGAAACTAAACTGAACAAAGCAAAAAGAATAAACGCCAGAGACCTGTTTAAACAGCAGAGAGAGGGAACCTCATCGTTTTCCCGCAGTGCTGCCTATTTTTAGCCGTAGATTTTAGTGGAATCTCATTGTTTATCACCTGTAAGGTTTAGTGTGTTAGTACTTCGCGTTACAAGCTATCGCATGGTGTCAAAATGTCGATTTCGGAAAAAAATAGAATCTCATCGTTTTTCCACTGGACCCTTCATTTATTATGTTATGTTTTAATAGATATTTGCATTTTTAATTCAATATTTTAGGGCGTTTGTCTCAAATTCAGTTAAGTTGATTTATGTTGTTTGATGTGAAATTTAAGTTACCTATACTATTTTCTTTACTTGTGTTCATGTTAATTTCCTCATGACTGATTACTTAATAATTTGATGTTATTTTCATTAAAAATCTCAATTTTTATTCATTTTACTTTGAAAAACCATCCCTTGCTTTCTGAGTAATGAACTGCACTACCATTGAACAAAAATTAGTCAGTACCGAAAGTACCAAGTCCGGTTCCTATTAGGCGCGGTACCGAAATTCCCGGTTCCCAAAAATGCTCCGGTTCCGGAAACCTTAGTCCACTGGCTATTTCATTTGAAGAATTTTTAGCCGACCATACCAACAGATATGGTAGGCTATTAAGATCGGCAAAAAAAAAGTTTTTTTAATTTCACTCAAAATGAGTTATTTGGGTCATAAAAATATTTTCATGGTGTCTGTCCGTCTGTCCGCCTGTAATACGATAACTCAAAAACCGCTAAACCGATTTTAACCAAATTTGGCACAAAAATACTGTTGCACCCGAGAATCTGGCCATTAGTTTTTGGTGGGGGTGGGGGTTGGTAAGGGGGTATCAGAGGGGGTTAAAAATTTAAAAAAATCGTAACTCCAAAATTACAGTAGCTAGCGAAACGCGGTTTTCAATTTAAGATTAGGAATAATATTTGCCACAAAATTTGTAATAACATCAAAATCAGTCAAAGTCGCAGTTTTTGAGATAAAAAAACTATCAAGTATGGGCGGCTATACGTGCCTCCCGGCGCCAATTTTTTTTATAAATGGCAACAAAATTAGATTCTGTTAATTTAACCTATATTCTTTATTCATTAAAAAAATGAATGGTATTGAAATAGGTAAAAAATAATATATGAGTATGTACATACATAATAATATATCTAATTGGCAATAAACACCTGACACTGTTGTCAGATGCAACTCTGACCTGGATACCCAGTACACTAGACCTACTTTTTTAGATGTCGTCCATGGACGACTAGCTCTCGCAATTTAGATTAAATGGCGTGGCGAAAAAAGCGCGCATTCAAATTTTTACCTTGACGAAAAGAGAATAATTACTAATATTAAATTCTTTATTGCCGATATTAATAAAAAACATGTTTTCGCAAAAGTTTATTTAAAATATCTTCGGTTTGTTGCGAAACACACTTAATTAATATTTATTTTAATCTAATTGATTTATTAAAATAAAAGTTATCAATATTGCAAAAAACATAATGAAAACAGATTTTAATCCTAAAAATTGAAACCTATAGTATGTAGATATTTATTTTATTGTGTGTCATAAATCACGTAATAATGTAAATCAGATATACCGGGTGCGTCTCAAAAGTGGCTCACCCCTATAACTTTTTTATTTTCTCAGATAAAAAAACGAGATTTGGTATGTTATATATGATATAAATTAGGATTGATTGGTGTATTCAATTGTTTTTGGTCATTTCCTGTTTCACCGGAAATGACTACAACTTTTGATTTTTAAATGGCACCCTCGGTATTTTTTTGCTTTATTCGATAGAAAATGACATTCTGAATAGAATGACATATCATAGGTCAACTTTTGACATTCTCGCTTAATCAAAAATTGTATTTTAAAATTCAATCTAGAGTGCCATGACTATGTTAAAGACACTAATTCTTCATCAAGGAGTCTGGGAAAAATAGATTTGATCGTCTAATATTTTTAGTGTCTTGTCCTGGCCAGCTACAAAATGCGCAAATCGTATTTTTAATCATATCTCAATTTTTTCAAATGGCTCATTAGCATATTTGGAAAAGTGAGTGACATTTTCTATCGAATAAAGTAAAAAAATACCGGGGGTGTCATTTAAAAATCAAAACTTGTAGTCATTTCCGGTGAAACCAGAAGTGACCGAAAACAATTGAATACGTCAATCAATCCTAATTTATGTCATATACTAACACAAAATCTCGTTTTTTAACTAAAAAAAATAAAAAAAGGGATGATCCACTTTTGAGACTCACCCGGTATACCGGGTGCGTCCAAATCACCCCTATAACTTTTTGCAGATAAAAAAATGAAATTTGGTATATGACATAAATTAGGATTGATTGACGTATTCAATTGTTTTTGGTCAATTCCTGTTTGACCAGAAATGACTACAATTAACTTTTGATTTTTAAATGATACCTTCGATATATTTTTACTTTATTCGATAGAAAAGGACACTCTGAATAGAATGATATATCATATGTAAACTTTTGATATTTTCACTTAAAGAAAATCGCATTTTAAATGTCAATCTAGAGTGCCATGGCTATGTTAAAAACACTGATTTAATCAAGGAGCCTTGGAAAAATAGATTTGATCGGCTAATGTTATTCATGTCTTGTCCTGGCCGTTTAAGATGCCCAAATCGTATTTTTAATCATATCTCAATTTTAATTCATAACCCCAATTTCAAATGTAAAAAATGATTTTACCAATGCTTATTCAAGATCATGTTTTGGTCAATTTTACATAAGTTTTATTTTTTATCTCGAAAACTATTGGAGATAGGTTAGTGTAATACAAAAATTTGTGATATATGAAAGTAGTTTCCAAAAAATGTAATAATATACCAGGGGTTCCATTGAAAATATCATAGACGCCATCACTTTCAATTTGAAGCAACAACACTATCACACTGACTAATTTGGTAGGTCCATTATGCGACTGGTAGAATTAGCCCTGGAAGCCCCCCACCCCCAAAAGAACGTTATCTTCCAATACTTTAAAGAATAATTAATTTTATATTTTATGACAAAAGAGCGTCTGTTAAGTTGGTTTATTTATCTTTCCAAAAGAAATACTCGTCCTTATTATTAGTAACAGAATAATAACGCAGAGATAAAATTAATTCATAACTCGATAAGCTTGCCAAATTTAAAAATACGCGCGTACTTATTCGCAGCGACGCTACGCGCCTAACCTAAATAACGCGAGCTAGGCGTCCATGGACGACATCACAGAAGTAGGTCTAGTGCACTAGGTATCTAGGTCAGCGCTGCATCGTAAACCTCCACCACAGATTATGTTCCTCCCCGCCACGAATATAGAAAATTATATTTTGTGTGCAAAAATGAGTCATGCATCGTCTTTGGAAACATGAAATCCCATGCAAATTTTCGTAAAAAAATATATTAATGACATTTTCAATAAGAACTAATATGTTAGAGAGAGAGAGACGGAGAATAGACAGATAGATAATCTTTATTTATTTCTCAAAAATACATAGAGGCATGGATACAATGTCTCAAATGTCACTTAACAAAGTCAATAGATTTTTGGTAACTTCTTACCATAAGAACACAAGAAACGATTAATTTATTTTAATATAGATAATAGATATAAAAGAACATCATATTGCCAGATGGGTTAATAACTACATAATTAAGACACGAAGGACAGTGAACGAGAAACGACGCCACGGTGCCATGCCGGTGAAGTTAATGGAAAACAGTGACTTTTGAAGTATACTCTGTTTTTTTCTCAGGTAAGTTTTTGACAGACGACGACAGAAAAAAAGGAGATGATGTCCATACCAATCTACCGTATGATCGAATAAAAACGGCGTCTAGTTGGCTTGGAAATGACTATCGATGACATTTCCCATATAAATTTACATATAAAATGACAGCGATCTTCATCTCATAGCCATCGCTGACGCCGTTTTTATTCGATCATACGGTATTTATTTCACTAAAAAAACTAAAAAGATTCTAATATCTTTTAAGTTAACTATGGATGGGTTTATACACAGGGTGATTTTTAACCTATACGCATAAACTTGGGAAATTATTGCTAATGACAAATAATGACTAATATTTTTAGATTCTGAAATAATTTGAGTTTTTTTTTCACAAAAATTTATAAACCTTATCAGTAATGCACATTCAATTTAAGGGAATTTACGTTTTTTGTTTTTATTTGAAATAGTTTGTTATCTCCGTAAATAAAAACATTAGTGCACATTCAAATTAATGAAATTTACGTTTTTTGTTTTTATTTCAAGTAGTTTGTTATCTCCGTAAATAAAAATATTTTACTAACTTTTTTTTTTCATTATTAGTCATTATTTGTCATTAGCAATAATTTCCCAACTTTATGCGTATAGGTTAAAAATCACCCTGTATAAATCCGTCATGCGTCGTCTCTTGTTTTTAACCAGTTTTATTGGTTTATTTCAAAAATGACAGCTCATATTTTGAATATTATTGGAGTGACGGAACGATGAACGAATCTCGGACGCAGATGCGTATAAACTCGCCTTTAGATTTTTGAGGCTTGTCAAAGTCTTGTCAAATTATAGGTTATAATGTTTTGTCAAATTATGTCAAACACACTGCGTTTTGAAAGATGATGTACATATTTTGATTCGTGTTATTACGTGTGTTTTGTGTCCTTTGAAGTTAAGTGAAGGAAAAATTGGAGGAAAATTAACTGTAGACCCATAGCACGGTTTATAGTTAATATTCAGTGCCCAGGCAGAAAGTTTTATACACCAATAAAGTTATCTCGTCGAATATATACTTAAAACTGAAGTAGATGTATCATCAAACTGTAACATCACACGATAGGTAACTAGTAGTAGTATTAGATCAAAATGTTTGTCTTGACAGCGTTTTGTACGATTACGTCTTCTGAAAAGCCCTTAATAGAGAAAATGAGAGTAATTTAGATATTCAGAATACTGTTAGTAATTTGGAATATTCACTTATTAAAGTTATGCGAGGCGCTATCTGGTTAAATATAGTATAAACTCAAGAATAGTTAACCTAATAGGACTGCTCATTCAGCCAAAAGTGTCTGCCAGGTGCATACGAAAACTGTAGTCCTAACTAGTCCTTGTCATGATAGTGTGTGTATTATTGGTCGCCGGATGCAAAACGTTCATTATTTAGTTTATTTATTTAAACAACTTAAAATAGAAAATTAACGAAAATTAAGTAAATTAACTACATAAATCGTATTAAATACTCCGATAATGCATTTTTAAGAACAGTAGTTCCGAGCATCACCTTTTGAAGGCATTCTTTTTAGAGTACTTCCATATTTTGCTTTATAAGAATTAATAAACAATAGTCGTAGACACTTAGTAAGCACTTAGTCACAATCCACAACACAAAATGAACGTATTTATAAACTCTATAGCTCTAAAAACTTTAAAAACAACTCAAAATTTCTCAGCTGTTATTTTTATAAGTTTACCATAGAAAACTATATAATAATACACACTACCATGACAAGGACTACAATGACGTCATAACTGTCAGCTGAAGCGCGGGAAGGAAGGAAAGAACTGACCCCACCAATGTTCGTCCAAGTCTCTTTTTGGTTTGACAAAAAAAATAATTATCTTTACTGAGTCCCGAAGGTACCGAAGAACAGAGAATTAATTTCGAGTCCCGGTTCTTTGATGGCTCAAAAGAACCGGGAATTCCCGGATACAAACCCTAACGAGCACCACGTGCCTTGACACATAATAGTTATTTCATAAATATCGAGTTCATAATCTAATATCTAACAGATGGTATGTATTCCTTTATTTTTCAATAACTAAGATGCTATGAATCAGACACATGTACCTCACTTTTTTTCCTGCTATGATGACCGCCACTGTATTGCTGTATTCCGCTACTAACCTATTTTATTTCCACGGTGCGTAGCGTACCGATCAAACGCGCTTAGTTTGAGCAGGTCAATTGCGTTTTTCGCGCCTCCAATCAATAAATAAACTATTTTTCAGCGATTTTTTCCTCTCACACCAAGCAGGTCTAGTTTAATGGGTTAGTGGGTCGCATTGACCCATATTCCGGCGCTAATTTTAGTCGGTCGGGCCTTGCTAGTTCGACGTAGTAGCCGGACGGTGGCGCTGAACGTCGACAAAATTTATAACCCTCGCACGAATAGTGTGCTCGGAATATTTTAAAGTCACACTATTGCTAAAGGAGTCCATATACGTAACGAGATGTCGTTTATCGAGCTTTATTGAATATACAGTCTATACAAGGGCTCTATACAAGGTAGTGACAAGTTTGATGCTCACCGTGGGACGTCAGTCATTAGAATCTATACTAATATATAAAATCCTTAAGTGACTGACATACTGATTAATCACGATCCTGCTCAAACCACTCAACGTAAGAAACTCAATTTTGGTATACAGGTTGATTCTAGGGTGTAGAGGTTCGATAAGAAGGGATTTTTCGAAATTCCGGTTCTAAGAGGGTGAAACCACCCCTTAAATATTACAATATTTTTTATTTAAAAAACGGTTAAGTTTCCGAAAAAAACGCTTAAACACGTATATTTTATCTTGTTTTTTTTTTCATATTTTAAGATTTTTTAAAAATGTATACAGGGCGTTTCGAAAAATCTGGTCATTGATTAATCACGATAAAAAGCTGATTTTTGGAAAACAGATCGACTTTAGGGTGTAGAGGTTCGATAAGAAGGGATTTTTCGAAACTCGAATTCTAAGGGGGTGAAACTATCCCTCAAATATTAAAATATTTTTTATTTAAAAACCGGTGAGTTTTTCGGAAAAACTCTTAAACACGTATATTTTATTTTGTTGTTTTACATATTTTAAGATGTTTTATAAATTTATACAGGGTGTTTCATAAAATATGATCATTGAGTAATCACGATTCTGCTTAAACTGCTTGACGTTTAAAGCTGATTTTTGGCAAACGGATTGACTGTGGGGTGTAGAGATTCGATGAGGGATTTCTCGAATCTGAAATTCCAAGAAGGTGAAAACGCCCCTCAAATATTACAATATTTGTTTTTAAAAAACGGTTAGTCTTTCGGGAAAACGCTTGGACAAGCATAATTTATTTGTTTTTTTTTACATATTTTGAAATTTTTTAAAAAATCATACAGGGTGTTCCAAAAAGTTGGGCAATTTCTTAACCACGATTCTGCTTAAACTGCTTGATGTAAAAAGCTTATTTTTGGCAAACGAATTTTTCGAAAGTCAAATTCCAACGAGATGAAACTACCCCTCAAATATTACCAAGTTATTTATTAATATCACCATATTGTTTTTTCTCATGCTGACATAAATGTGAGAAAATTTTATCCAGTTTGTATGTTAATGGAAATTCTTGCTTTGCTTTATCATCACCATTACAAATGATTAATTCAACGCGAACGAAGTCGCTGGTACACGCTAGTCAACGATAAAGGTAGAAATTGACTGTAAAACAGAGATAACAATTTTCTGTTGTATTTAAGGTGTTTCGATATTTTTAACGGTTTCGCAGATACTCGTAGTATTATACCATACAATCGAAAAAAAGGCGTCAAAGACGGATGGGGAATGACAACCATTAGTATTAATTTTTGACAAGTTTTATATCAATTTTTAGTAAATGACGTCTAGAGATTGAGCCGTCTTTGACGACGTTTTTTTTTCGATTTTACGGTATTACATATTTATGGCTCATAACTCATAACGGTAAAATACTAGACAAAAAATCATTAGATGGGTTTAATAAAAATTTACTGTTAAAAAAGCTCCTAATAGCACAAGAATTAAAATAACAAAAATATTCATTTTATTCGGCATCTAAAAGAAAAATAACGTATAGAGTTCCAGAAATTGGCTTATAATATTTAACAATTTTGATATTAAATTTTGAGCATACCACTTTACGATTACGAGATTTACAGTAAAGTGAGAGTGTAGACCATAGATTTAGTAATAATGTCTTTGGTGTAGACCAACAGTAGTAAACACTGAATATTGTTTTGAATTCAAGCCGACAAAAAATTAATTATATTTTCAAAAATGCTGGGAAATTGTTATTTTTGAAGTAACAGCGCTTTCACATGCGACGGACCGTCCGCGACGGACCGTCCGTCGTGTTTTTTCAAGATAGCCGTCGGACAAACTCCGTCGGACGAAGCATACGCGCCCATGTGAAATTGTTCATATAAACTCATGGTACTTGCTCGAAGTTGCGGACGCTCCGTCGCGGACGGTCCGCTCCATCTGAAAGCGCTGTAAAACTTCTTTACGCGCGTTGGGAGTAAAAATTCAAGGCCGTGACACACGAGCTAGCGTCAGGAAAAGTGGTAGCGATCGGAGGTTACGACGCAACCTTGTAACTCGGGCCCTATGTGAAGTAGGGGAGTGAAACTAGGAATCATGGTTTTCGTGGTATTTTGAGGCCGTTTCGTGCACTACTAAACCCCATCATTAATGAATCAAATCAAGAAATCGTCCGATTTAAATGAAATTTGGTATATCGGTGAACTGGACCAAAGCCAACTTGGCCGTGTACGACTCGTGTCACTGTGACAGTTAGTTTTGACGTAAGAAACGTCAAAAGTTGATGTCGTCCGATCGCGATCAAATTTGGTGAGTAGACTATGTGAGCGACGGTGCTCACGGTCCCACCCCGCAAACTTGGATACGACGTTTCGTTTACATCTTGATCAGGGTGAGACCAAAGTTGGGACTGATTTGATATTGAATAAAAATGTGGGTCGATTTCGGCATAATTGGGGACGGGCTAGAGGATGGCGCTCTCGACGTTTCGAACCGATGCCTCTAATTGAACGAAATCATCAGGATTTTTCTTGTACACGAAGTGCACACACAATTTTTTTTTATTAACTAAATTATTTTTCTAGAACTATCAAAACAAATTTAATAATATCCTAGGAGTCTATAAAGTGGTCAGGAAATGCGACAATATACCGGGTGTTCCATTTACGAGAGCCTTCTACAAATGAACATATTTTCCTGAGATATGTCCTAGTCTCGGTCCTAGTATACAGTTTATATATGCATATATTATTTCTATCAGTTTCTTAGTAGATATGTACTTACTAATAGCATTACGCCGAAGAACAACCAGTAGACGTCCTTACCTGAAAAAGAATAGATAATAATTAATGAACAATATTAAAACGCGAAATGCAGCATAACTTCCTTGATCATTAATATTGATTATAGCGGAAACAAGTAGGACACATCAAACTGACGACGGTGTATATCGTACAAAAAATTCCTTAAATTTATTTATTTAAATCGTGATTTTTAGCGTGACCGGTTAGAAAGTATCCATGGATCATTTTCTTGCATGGGGAATACACATTAAGTTTTAGCGCCTGAAGAAGCGACAATAAACTGGAGAAACGTCGCACAAATTATAATAATTGTGCCCTTTGAGCCTTCCCAATACCCATTAATTTTTCTATATACTAATTACTTGAATCAATAATCATAACATAAATAAATATAAAAAAATAATAATATAATAGCCTCTAAATGAAAAATAAAAGAGACTTTTTAATACAATCTAATAAAAATAAATACATTGCTCATGCATCTGTAGAGGTTAGTAATGAGTGGCAATCGCTGACTGCCTCTTCCCGGGACTGGAACCTTTGAATACACAGTTCATTCTTAATTTTTGGAAAAGTAAAAAAGTAGTTAGGATTTAGGTCGGGACTGTATGGAGGATGGTCCAACAATTCGATTTTTTATTACTTTAAAACCTCAATTGTTTTACAAGCAGTGTAGGAACTACTAGAACCAAGTCATTTTTGCAAAGACTTAAATCAATACCGGGTGCGTCTCAAAAGTGGCTCACCTCTATAACTTTTTAATTTTTTCAGATAGAAAAACGAGATTTGGTATATTAGTATATAACATAAATTAAGATTGACTGACGCCTTCAATTGTTTTTGGTCCCTTTTCAGTGGAAATGACTACAACTTTTAATTTTTAAATGGCGCCCTCGGAATTTGTTTACTTTATTCGATAGAAAGTGTCACTCTGAATAGAATGACATATCATAATATGTCAACTTTAGACATTTTCGGATATGGTTTATTTGAAATTATAACATGCGGTTCATAACGAAAATATGACTCGAAATACCAAGTGTGTGGTATCAAATTATTCGTAAAAAAATGCTTTTTCCAAATATGCTAATGAGCCACCCTCGTTCCATTTGAAAAAAAATGAGATATGATTAAAAATACGACTCGGGCGCATCTTATAACCGGCTGGGACAAGAAACTAAAAACATTAGATGATCAAATCTATTTTCCAAGGTCCCTTGAAAAGGTTAGTTAAGTCTTATGTCAGCTTTCGAAAAATGACTTAAAATCAAATGACTTAAGTCATTAAAATGATTTAAATCAAAAAAAGACTTAAGTTTTCTGTGAGCTTGCAGCTCTGAATTGATCGAATACCAGCAAAATGTTTCCGTCCGACCACTCAAGTGATTTCAAAGCTATCGACTAATGCCGTGTTAAGTAAGACATCGTTTGAACTAATATACCAAATTCCACGGCTTAATAATTCGTTGGTATGACTGGTGCCGCCGCCAATCCACTTGCCTCTTTCCATAGCAGATTACCAGATTTGGCGCGGTCCGATTACGCCCGAGTGGCAACCTAAAAAAGCGACCGGGCTCGCTCCGGCCCTGACACACTGACCACTTTTACTCTCGTTTAGGACAATATTTTCGATTCGCGCAAATTACCAGCTTTGTTGCGCTTAATAGACGGACCAACGACGGATTTTGTGCTGCAAATTGCCATATTGTTCGCATCGTGGTTATAAGTGAGCGGCGACGGAAAGAGATTTTTTGCCATAAAAGATAAATAAACAAGATGGAAAAATAAGACTTTAATGCCGGGTCCAGACCAAGACGACAAAAAGTAAACACGATTTTGAGACAAAAACAAGACAAACTTGCGACAAAAAATGGGTAATTCTGACAAGACAAACTTGAGACAAATTGTCCACACCGCAAAGACAAAAGTACAACAAAGTCAAAAGTTTAGTTGGTGCAAATGAGTTTTATTAACCATGTGGCGTTTCCACCAGGAAGAAGATACTTAACGATATATTGCTAGAAGCCAGTAGTTCTATCTGTCATCCAATGTTGTAAACAAACCCCAAACGTTTCTGGGTGAGACCAAGTTTAAAAAAGCGAGATAGTTACTCTATAGATGAATTTTTAGCTGACTTAAGTGAAGATGATATTGGTCTACGCGGTGAGTTTCGTTCAAGCTTTAATAATTTTCTAAGAATATCCACGGAAGTTTATGAAAATCTTATATGACTTATTGGTCCTGCAGTTGCCAAAAGACATACCATTATAGAAATGCTATAAGTGTAACACAAAGATTAGCAATAACTTTAAGATTTCTAGCAACACGCCATCCACACTACGCCGACAACTTGTAACATATACGAACAAAACATAGACACTTTGATCTTTACCGACTCGAGACTGGACATTGAAAACTCTCCGAATTTTGAAACAAAACAAACATGAGACAAAAATGTCGCAGAAATGTATTGGATTTGTCGCAATTTTGTCGTAAAACATGAATGTTTCTGTCTTGTCGTTTGGTCTGTTTGGTCTGGACCCGGCATAACATTTAAGAAAACTTCTGGGAATATCAATATTCTTCTGATTATTTGCTCAGCGATATATCAGAAAAAGGAGATTTAATCACTGACATCAAAAAATCACGTGACGTCACTGTTCCAAAAGTCGTTCAAATGGTAGGACTGGCCACATCGTGGCGATTGCTAGACGGGACGCAGTCTTCGCGGGCCCTCCTTGTCTTAGGACCGACAATGTATAGTTTTCAGATTTTTCCCATTACTTGGTAGTATAATGGCATTACTTGCCAAATTCCATAGATCTAGGTGAACGGAAAATAACCTATAAATTTTGGTTCCCTTGAGAGTCTAGAAATATATATTTCTTCTGGCATAAATTAACTTGGCAGTTCGATTTTTTCGCAGTTTCAAAGAAGAGTAGACCTAATAAATGGTTTTAATTTCAACTCGACATTTTAATAACTACAGATGCTTCACACAGATTTGTCCTAGTCCTCTTAGTTCCTAAAACACAGAGCGAAATTGAAAATGTTGCATGTTTCCCGACCCCCCTTCATATCTCCGTTATCTTATAATTTATCGAAAAATTGGAAACTGAGTCCCATAGAGTTTTTCGCGTAGAATTCAGAGGCGTAACTAGATTTTTGATGCGAACTCTCACTATTGAAATATGATGCAAACTTTTTTTAATGGGATACCCTGTATATTTTATAAAATTATATACCTTAATATTTTCATAAATAAAGTAAAAAATGCATTGAGTTTTTAACACAGGCGGAAGGTTTAAATCACATAGTCAAAACAATCGAATAATTTACAGGTTGTCCCATGACAACTCCCCAGATCGAAAAATTAGTTACGCCAGTGATTTCTACGTAAAGTACTTTAGGAGGCTCAGTTTTCACCTTTTAGGTAAGATAGGATAAGGGAGTAGAAAAATACAACATTTTCAAATTGGCCCTGTATTTCAGAAACCAAGGGAGCTCTAGGACAAAAAATCTGTGTGTAGCATCTTTAGTTCCATAAAAAAGTAGCACAAAGTAGTGAGATGGCCCGCCTATTTAAAAATAGACATATTTCGTTAAATTCAAAACATTCAGTTTTAAGACACTCTGTATACATAAATAAAATTATTCATTTTTAAAATATTATTCACAAAAATAGGGAGAGGGAAATCACATATAAGGACAGTTTTTGTGTTATTATTATTTCTCTTTTATTAAAGTTCACAACGGCATAGTTGGATCCTTTGGAATAGTGTGATTCCAATAGGTTTTCTCTGTCGTGCTCTTTTACATGTGAATTCCAGCAAAGAATATTATAGTTAACACAATAGAAAACCCATCCCGTGTAAAATTTTTGGAACCAAAAAGGAGCCCGGCTTTTTGAGTCGGGATCCAGGTGGATGACACTTCTTATGGGAGAACTGGCAATGGTTGAAAACTTGACTACAAGCGATTTTCTAGGAATCTTCCTTACCGATAAATTATTGACAAGAGTGACAGATAAAACCTTGACATTCTTTCAGTATAACAGTTCATCTCTTTTTCTTTCTAAAGTGTGCGTTGAAAGGAGACAAAAAACAATTTTGGTGACCCATAATTTGTTATTCGAACACCACTTTTCTCCTTGTCGGGTCGTTGACGTTGACTTGTCGCCATTTTATTTCTTTTGTTTAGACGCTGCAGTTTGCTTTGTAAATTTAATACATAAATTATTTAGGCAAATATAAGTTTTTGATAAAACTCCTTGGACTAACGCGTAGGTAAGTGTTGATAAATAAGATTTTTTTCATCTTCATGCTCATTGTCATTCTCCTGATTTAGGTGACAGAAAAGGATCATCAAATCAAATTGAATTTTATATTTTGTCATTCCGGGACCGATAATAAAATATATATTTTAAGGATACCTTCCTAAATATCAACGAGATGAACCATCGGAAGAAAGGGACCATAGTACAAAACAGAAAGGTGATCTTTTTTCTTTCCACTTAGGATATTGAAATTATTATATACTGTAGTCGTGTTCGACATTATGCTCTGAGAAATATAGATAAACAAAGAACAACAGATATAAAGCATCCCAGAGGAAAAGAGAGGCAATACCTGTACTCTCTCTTTGATATTTGTGAAAGTTACGGCAAAGTATTGTTGTAAATTTCATCTTTTTAATCAACCTGAAAACTTCGAGCAAAAAGATGACACTTTCAACAATACCCTGACAGATATCAGAGACGATACAGGTTTTTCCTCTCTTTTCCCCTGGAATACTTTTAATTTATTATTCTTTGTTTATCTAGATTTCTCAGAGCACTATGAACGAACTCAGCTTGTATGTTTGAAATAATCGTCCAGTTGGCTTAAAAATGATGATCGATGACATTTCCTATATAATTTTACTTTCAAAATTATGATATATATATATATCTTCATTTCTAAGCCATCTATGACGCCATTTTTTTCAGTTTTCTTATAATTAATTTTGTCTCTTGATCTACTTGTAACATTATTCTTTTAATTTTATTAATTTATTGTGGTGAAATTAATTTCTGTTGTATATTTGATATTGATATTAAACATATTTTTAAAAAATGGTGTATTTTTTGTGTTTTTATGTATGTCATAATTAAATTAATAATTAAAAATAAATGAAGAATTAAAATTTTTTATTTTTTTAAACTTCCCGCCATGCGTGACAATCTAGTCCGTAGTTCCTACAACCGATTTTGGGGGCGCTAGTAGCAGTAGACTTGTCAACAGTGTCAAATTTAAACGTCAATTTCACTCTCCAATATTTAGCAAGGCGCTTGCACTTCTCCTTGTGTATGTGTTTTGTGTCGGGATCCATCGAGGCGCCGCAACGTTAAAAAGCGATTCCTTGCTTGTCTATGTTGCCAAATCGTACGTCAAATGCTACCGGCACACGCGTCAGCTCGACGGCGATTATCAAAGCCTTCCGTATTCCCTCGCACCTCGTTGTAAAGGCTTCGTGGTGTGCTCATTTTTGTATTATTATTTATTTATGTATTAGTATTTTGATTTAAGTTTTTGTGTTTTAAAAATATGTCGGGCAATGTATGTATACGATTGCAGACCATAAAGGAGGGACAATGCTAATTTAAAAATGTTTAGGTTCCCATATAAAAATCCAAGTAGATGCGAACGTTGGATATTAAATTCGGGTAAGTAGAAGGCGCGACTGAATATTATGTTGGATATCTTCTAAAAAAATGCAAGATAAGTTTAATTGTTTAGAGTGCAGTTCAAAATTTCACAACCAAGACCTTATTGCTCATCAACTTGATCCCAAAAAAAAACTTTTTACTGAACAAAAATTATGAGGTAGACAGACTTTTCCTATAATTGGTGCCTTGCAAAGAAATTTCGGACTTAGTCTAAAAGATGTTTATTTTGTCGAAAAAATATTTTAATGAATATAAAGAACAAGAATATTTAGGTCTTAAAATAAAAAGCAAAATTATTGAGAAAAATGAGATTTCGATTTGTTTAGGTACTAAGGAAAAAACATGCTACCCACACAAACTTTTTTTTAATGAATAATTTAATCACCACTAATATCTTCAAATTTTGCAAATGGGAAGAAGTTAAAAAAGATCACAAACAGAAACTAAAAAATTTAAAAAGTAAGTAGAATTTCAGCATATCTACTGAGATATTTTTGGGCTTTTTTTGTGACGGTTCTGCTTTACAATCTAGATCCGTCTCATCTGGGGATGCGAAATCATTCATCCCAAAAAAATTGATTTTAGTTACTTGTTGCAAAAAAACTAACTAAATAGATGTCCTCTAAAGTACAGTTATTGGCAACGCCGCGTCTCGTTCACGAGGGTTTCCGCACGAAATATTAAAGTTTACGTGTGCATTGATGTCTCTTGGCCGGTTCCAGCCGTCCCATTTACGTGGGTTATCTATTCGTAGTAGAATTGTCTTTGATTCCAGGCAGAGTAAGGCACTCATTTTCATTTCATTTAATAAAATAAGTAGAGCTATTTACAAAGGGTATAGCCAGATTAATATGGGAAATCTGCCCCCGCAGCTTTTTTAACTCGCACTCAGGGGATCGATTTGGAGTCAAATCAAAATAATTCACCTACATTTTTAGCTCTTTAACTCAAACGGTTTTCCAGATTTTCAAAAAAAACTGTTTTTCAATTTTATTTTTATAGTAAAATTCAAAATTAATTAATAATGATTTTTTTCTAATTCTTAGAAGTCTAAGGACATGAAAAAATAATATGACCATGATTTTTAAACGAAAAGCCGATTTTAAAGGAGGAAAGAAAATTAAAATCTTCATTTTTTTAACCTTTGTGAAATATGTCACTCACTAAAAATCGTTTTTGAAGTGCTGGAACGATATGAAAAAAATTAAAAACTCATTTTTTTCTGAAATCTTCTCGGACTCATTTTTTAATAATAATCTTTATGTATATTTCTAGCAAGGATGTATTTTTAACTAAAAAATATTTTCTACTGACTTTTTTAAACTAAACAAAAATATAAGTTAGTTAAACCAGAAGATTTTAGAAAAAAAATGAGTTTTTAATTTTTTTCATATTGTTCCACCACTTCAAAAAATTCTAAAAAATTTCTGAGTGTAAAGGAGTATAAAAGACATTTTTTGCCGATTTTTAGTAAGTGATATATTTCAAAAAGGTTAAAAAAATGAAGATTTTAATTTTCTTTCCTCTGCTAAAAATCGGCTTTTCGTTAAAGAATCATGATCATATTATTTTTTCATGTCTTAGACTTCTAAGAAAAAAATCATCATTAATTAATTTTGAATTTTACTATAAAAATAAAATGGAAAAAACAGTTTTTTTTTGAGAATATCAAAAACAGTTCGAGTTAAAGTTCGAAAGCATCCGAGGTAATCACAATAAAAAATATTTTTAACACAACGTAGATTCCTTTATTTCATTTAATTGCTTGTTATACAGTTGGCCAAAATAGTAGCTCTTCAACTTTGTTGACAACCCTGCGTTGATATACTACATGTGAAAACCGAATATCTCTGTAGACTCTGTATCTCTACTCATAAACGAGAAACCCGATAAAATACACGAAAATGAGACACCCTGTATAATAGAACATTTTTTGACTTCCATCCCATAGTGTGTCAAATCAAATTCTATGGCTCCTAGTATACATCTTCACATTATGGAAACAGAGACACAACATGGCCGATGCGTTCAAAAAACTTCCCAAGGAATGAAGAAAAATCAAATCTCCTTAATCTGCTTAACACAGAAATTAGCATCAATTACCGAAGAAAGTTTAAAATAAATACAAAAAACTATTGCATTTTCCCAACTCCCAACACATTATTCCACATAGGTAATTATTTATGAGCGAATACTATTTAAAAACCTACCTAACTCGATTGAATAATTACGAGAAATCCACTTCTCGCGCCTATTGAGTCATCCCGTATAAAGCAAGCCAAATATATCGACCGATGATGTTTGTTCTTTTTTTTCTGTCATCTATCAATCCGTTTAACCTGAAAACGTTCAGCCATGACACACTGACCACTTTTACTCTCGATGGTGTTATTCCATAAAAGATAAACGCGAAAATACCGAACCTACCTCATTATTATACCGAGTACGTTCGAGCGGTTGCATATGCTCATATAGCAAGTAATTAATTGGCTATGTTTACCGCGAGAATTGTTGATAGGCCCAATAAAAATTAAAAAGCAGCAATGGCCAAGCTCACTAATACTCACAAATTTTAAATAAATGCTAATATTGTCAATTTCAGTTAAATATTTTTTTGAAAAGCGTATATTTGAAATTAATTCTAACTGCAGTAGACAATGATTCAGTATTGAAACTTTTTTCAGACTTCGGACTTTCATTGTCTTTTATTGTGCTTACACAACGTTTCACTATAGGCTTGGTGCATTTTGGTTGATTTCAACAAATTCCGACCTCAGCGCTTCAACTGCAGAAATCAGAAATTATCAGTACACAGTTCATGTTAATCGCATTAAAATAATACTGAAATCGTGGCTTTGTCATAATATTTAAGTATTTTAGTTCTTTGCTGGTGCAGTTATTGAGACTATGAAACACTCAAGTACACGAAGTTTGTATGATGTAACGCTGTTTCGGGTAGTAAAAAAAAGTGAAAAGGAATTCGAACTAGGCGTCGTGTTGTATTGTGACAATTTCTGTTTTTTGTATTGTGACAAGTTTATAAATTTGCCAAAAAAATGTTTTAACGCCTAAAGTAGATCGTAATTAGGGCGTTGTTGAGCGCAATAACATTCAATAACTCAACTTTCCCGGATATTCAACTCTCCCGAAACAACATTTTATAGAAAGAAAGAAGAAAGAAAGAAATTGCTTTATTGTCATAAAAAAAATTTTACAATTTTGTTGACAAAGCTTAAAAAAAAGAATATAAAAAAACATACAAAACTTCACTTAACAATAGAAAAACATATAAAACTAACAGCAAACATACAAAACTAAAACAAAACTTTATACAATTATAGAAATTGTACATTGTCAAAAATTTATTTAATTAAATATAAATAAAATATAAACATACATGTAAATAAACAACTGTATATAATGTCAATACTAAATTTAAATGGATAGAAAACAAAATCATTTCTTAAATTTAGTGAATGTGTGTTAAATTTAGAACCCTAGATAAAGGTCATCTGTCCGTAGCGTCTTTTGTCAGAATATTCGTATATTTAGTGTATTATATACCAATATTGTACGCAGTTTTGAAACTGATAATTAAATAAATCATATTAATGTTAGCTAACCATAATACATGATAGAATTTCACTAAATTTAAATTGTCCCCCGTATGGTTGAAAACAGCAAATTGATATTTGATTACTTATAGATTACCACCTATATACAAAATGACACGAAGATCTGGAATATAACGCCCAACTTGATTAGACCTTCTGCGCATGTTGACGCTCATTCTCTATCCCTTCTATTTCTCTGATTTCAACAAATTCCGACCGCAGCGCTTCAACTGCAGAAATCAGAAATTATCAGTACACAGTTCATGTTAATCGCATTAAAATAATACTGAAATCGTGGCTTTGTCATAATATTTAAGTATTTTAGTATGAGCTAAGTAATTAGTAGTATGAGCTGCTGCACTTGTTGGTGGAAGATTTGATAAATGCACAGGTTTATTCAGTTTGGTTGCAAGCAAACTGAATAAACTATCCTAACCTAACCAAAAAATGTAATTAAAGTATTTTTGTTAATAATTTTCTAATTGTACAAAGAGGTAAGTGTTATTAAATGAAGATCGATACTTAATTTATAAAAAAAATTATTATATTCAATATGATCTTTTATGAAAAAATGTAAATTATTTATAATTATATATTTTTCAATAATTAACGGACTTTATACGGCGTGTTTTTGACCGAGACTACAGATTGAACTTGAATGATACCGTACATAATAAAAGACTGCGCGCTCACCGCCCTCTATCTGAAAAACGGTTTGAGGTACAAAAAAAATTTTGAAACAAAAGTTGTAGAGAATTTTATTCTCTACAATATTTATAGTAAATACAAATAGCGTAAATGTGAAAGGGAACGAGATATTTGCAAAAAATGCGCAAAAAATCGATTTTTTGACCTTTGACCTCAGTTATCTACAAGTCGCGCACACGCTATCATATGTAGGTTTTGAGACATGTTTTAGGATGTTAAAATAAAGGTTTATACGAGTTTACAGCCGGTTATCTGGAATTCCGAGATTCCTACCCTATTTCGACTAAGATGACTGGACTATCAAGCAATTCGACGAAACTAGTGAGTAAACAAAGTAGTGCTCGTTACAAAATTAAAAAAATAAATAGACATATGAGAGAATATAATTTGCTATATTAAAGGTATCCTTTTTTAATGAACTAGTGATTAAATGTTTGATGAACACCTTCGAAAATTATAATTATGTACCTTTAAAAAATTTCTTTTTAAACTTTTTTTCTTCTTTAAAAAATATAGATACTAAATGTTCTTAAAGTCAAATTTATTCTCATTTTCGGTAGTTTGTTGTTAGTTGCAGCAAAATTCTTTTGTACTTTTATTTTAAGTATAAAAGGGTAGTTTAAAAAAGGCGTCCATTGATCCCAAAGAGACCTGGTTTGTAATACAAAAGCCAAAGCAATAAGACTCTAAGACTTGAGACCGAGACTTAGAGTCTTATTCCTTTGGCTTTTGTATTATAAAAGGGTAGCATGTTATAATATTATACATGAAAGATCATAAAAAATGAAGACATTGAGGCAATAAAAAACTGATCATAAAAGTAACAGAAATCTACTCTAAAACGAAGTATAAAAGAGGAATATAAACTTTGTTAGATAGCTGAAAAATTAGATGCAAAAGAAAAAAAAAAGAAATAATACAATAGAAAATCTAATAAAATACAATAAATACTAAGTTCTGCAATACCTAGTCAAACTCCTTTATAAAAAAAATATAAAAAATAAGTAGAGTTGAAAAGTAATGATGAAGCCTCTCCAACGTAAGAAGAAACGATTTCCACAAATGACACCCAAAAATTCACAATACTTTCAACGACTGTCACTGTCAAGCATTCTATCAATAGATATACTATATTATTATAACACACGTAGTAATTATTAGCTAATTAATTACAAGCTCAATATTTGGACAACCAAATTTTTTAAAGCTTTGCATCAAGGTCTTGTGCCGAATTACAAATAGCCCAATTGTGAAATATTGTGTTTATTCACAATCGGTGCGAAGTAAGTTTAAACAATGCCCACCTAGATAAACAGTTGTTAATGTAATTTAATCAGTTTAGATCTTTGTTTAAAGCTGATGAGATTTTAGATTTGCATCTGGAATGTTTTCATAACATAAAAATGTTTTGCAATGATAAATCTAGCTACATGTTTATCTTATAAAGATTAAATTTGCATTAAACAAAATGGGACATCAGGAAGAGTAATAGTAGAGGAGGCCAAGACGTCAAATGGGGATTTACTCGAGCATCGTGACGAGCGTAATTGGATTGTAAAAATAAGATGGTAAAAAGAAAAAAAAATGTTATATGATATGATGTATGCCCTTTTACTGGTGAGAGGACAGGTGCGTGTACAGGGTTTTTAAAAATGTAAGAAAATAGTCACAAAGAAATACTTGGGTGTTTCAGATATTAATAGTCCAGGCGCCCCACGTACAGGGTGGCGTCTCTCATACGACGCGGAGGCTCCAAGAAGAACGACAGTTTGTATTGAAATTAAATTTTGTGAACATATGTAGGTTCCCCAAACTTCCCCAAACGGTTTGGGGACAGAGTGTCCCCAAAAAAAGTTACATATCAAAGTTGTTTTTTTGTAATAGAATAATTGATTTTCGGATTCTAGCAGAAAAATAATGTTGAGTTTCATTAGAGAAGTATATGACTAAAATGTATGGTTTTTGACATATTTAAGTAAGTAACGTTTTCTAAAAATGAAGAACAAATTTTAAATTTCAATAAAAACTACCTGAATTGGAATTTACATAGTATATCCTAATATGTAATTAAAATAACTATTGTTCTTTAAATCAAACTAAAACTCAAAAAGTTATACAGGGTGAGACAAAATTAATACTGATCATTGATCATCTTTACACTCGGAATAATAACTATTTTATTTTTGGATATTCAACGGGGAATTCATGTCTCTTCAAAATACTATAAAGGTTGCCTATCCTAACCTAACCCAAACAAAGATTTTCATAGTTATTTTGATTTTTATGATTTAGTGTCAGTAGATCTTTATTATTTGATAAAATCTAAGGGGCTGTGAGGTACGCTGACGTTACTTCAACATTTAGCCTAATTAGTTCACCTTAACAACTAATTTCATTTTGTATTAGTTAAACTTCAACTTAAAAAAAATCAGAAATTTGCCGAAAATGGAAACTTATTCTATATCAGAGAGAACTGATATGATTCTATTAATTGGTGACAGCAGTGTGCAATCACCAATTAATAGAATGCTTAAATGCTCCTGATTTATCTCGTTTGGACTTTTTAATGGAGATATGTTAAAGACAGTGTTTAAAAACTCGATCAATTATTGTCGACAACGTTTAGAGAAATTATTGTCGCTGCTTTCCGAAGTAGAACTCCAGATATGCCTCTTAACGTAAAACGATCTTTTGAAAAACGATCATTTTATGCAATGAAGAGGAAAGGAAGCATTTTGAGCATTTGATTTCATCTAGCTAATTTTTGTCACATTTATACGTTTATAACTAGTTTTAATTCTGTAATAATTAAAATATGTTTAAACGTGTCTTATCTTAAAAATCATTTTATTACCCTTGAATATTTTACTCTACATCTTTTATTTTTTGTTAAATAAACGGAAGGTATATCACAGCTACCGAGATGTTATCAATTATTATTAATAAAGATCTACTGATGCAAAATTATAAAAATTAAAATGTCTAGAAAAATCTTCGTCGAAGGGGTACGCAACCATAATAGTATTTTGAAGATATATAAATTCTCCATTGAATATCAGAATAATATACTGGGTGTTCCATTTAAAATAAAGGAGTAACTTGCTTTTAAAAGTTAACATTGTTCAATATTAATTTTGCCTCACCGTGTATAAATTTTCGAGTCAAATTTTAATTTGTTTCAGATACAATCGTTATTTTAACTAAATATCAGGCTATAAAGGATAAATTAATTACAATTTAGGAAGCTGTTATTGAAATTTAAAATTTATTCTTTATTTTCACAAAATGTGAAATATGTCAAAAACCTTACAATTTAGGAATATGCTTCTTTAATGAAACTCGCCTTTATTTTTATCCTAGAATCCTAGAATCCGAAAATCAGTTAATATATAAGGTGTTCTATTACAAAAAACCCAACTTTGATACGTAACGTTTTTTGGGGACACCCTGTAGAACGCTCTGTATTTTTTAAAAAAGGTACTACTCCTTCTAAAATTTCATTTCGATATAAATTATCGGTCTCCTTGAAGCCTCTGAGTCGTATGAGATTCACCACCCTGTATTTTTGATTACGGAGGAATATTAATTTGCCGATTTGCATGGTGAAGGTGGAAATACGAAGAGAAAGAAAATGAAAAAAAAATATTCCAGCGCATCAAATAATCAAAAGGGATGTTAAGTGAACCCTAAAGGTCCTGTTCAAAAGACTAGACGATTTAGACGCGACCAAAACTCAAGGCAGATTTTTTAGAAATATATAGTACTTAGCACCACACTTTTATTGATGATTTTAGCTACTTAGGCTCGTGGAAATCAGCAGATTTTGTCATTCTCCCATTTTCTTGTATCACGCTTAAATCAACAGATTGTTTAAATACACTTTTGTGCATGTAAATGTAACTAACTCGCCTTGCCTTAATCTGACGCGCTCGAGTTCTTCTGATGATCATTGTTTTACTACTCTGATTGGCTGTGCTAGACGCACCCTGTATAAAAGGTTCATGTATGGTGAGTCTACTTAACAAGATGCGAAGTCCCAAAATCCCTGCTTGTGCTCACCTACTATAAGTAATCGTAGTACAAAAATATTTTCTTTATAGCGTTTTGTTTTGCTTAAACATGGAACTATAAACGTGCAGAAATCAAGCTTAAAACTATTTCTCAATTTGTGCTATTCCTTGCAGAATTCCAATACCTAAGCTTTAATTTAAAACAAATCTCGTCACAAACAATTTGATTTTTTTCCAACTACGATAGACGCTAATTGGTTTTTAATTAGAATCAAGTAGGCCAGGGTAACTCGCGCAACCTTGAACATCTTCCATAATGAAACGTTTTTTTCATGCTATTAGTTGTTTAAAGTATTTTAAAATTCTCTGCGGTTTCGCAAATATTTGCGGTTTTATTACATATGGCTTTTTCAGCGGTAAAATACTAGACAAAAATAATTGGGTGGCTTTAATTAAAAAATTATTACTGTTGAAAACCCCATATGTAATATAATACCACAATTATCCGCAAAATCGTTAAAAATTCTGAAATACTTTAAATACAAAAAGCATTTATTTTTTAATTCTCTATCTAATAAAAAAATAATATACAGGGTGTTCCATTTAAAAAAAAACAAGAAAAGCTATTTTATATTTTAAAAAGTTTGGCATACAATTTTGAACCGCATGGTTAAATATTACGATATTTGTAGCAAAGTAAGTACAGACGCACTACAGTAAATACCTAATATATTATTGATTTGAGGACATTTCTTGTATTTTTAATAATTTTTTTAAAAAGGGCTGAAATTTTTTTTTTTTATTTAAATATCTTTGAAATTATCAAAACATATTTAATAATATTTTAGGACATGTAAAGTTATCAAAAAGGAATCCAAAAATGTATTATTGCAAACAGGGTTTTCCATTTAAAAAAAATCATCCCTATCCACTCACACTTTTTTAAGCGACCCTGTAGAGGTTAAAATATTTTTCTGAAATACATCCTAATACATACTTTTAGGTTTGTACTTATACAAAATTCTTAACTTTTTTATTATTATATTATACTATTGCCGGACCCTGTATATGACTACCTTCATATGAACTACATTCAGAGGTAAGATATTTTAAAATTAGAGTATACCTATTTTTTTGATAAAAGCAATCGAAAAGAGCTTTATATACAATTCTGATCAAGATACATAATTTTTTTGCTGTCCTCCATTCGCGGACTTCGAGTTCAGGGCTGTACGCCCTGGGGCTACTTGAGAACGATTCTGAAAGGTGCGGTGCGCGATAGCCTGGTGCCTCCATATGGCGCGGAACAGTTCTGGAACTTTATGACTCAATTGAATGGAGTGAGAGTATCGCGTACTTGAACAGTTCAGAGCTGCTCAAATGCGTGAAAGGAGGACAGCAATTGCAAACTAGTTCCACTCGAATCGATTCGTGTGCGGCTTCACACAGTGGCGGCTTAACCATGAGGTCAAATGGTCAATGGTCGCAGCTGCGTTTCCTAATAAACTAGTGTGCGTTTAAGCTCTTATCTGGGGTGGAACTCTGTAACGAAATAGCGATCGGTAGCGATGAAGAATACTATCGCTTGTCTTTTAGTTTGTACGGCCAAGGTCAGCGTTCTTCATCGCTACCTACAGTTATTTAGTTACAGAGTTCCAGCCCTGATGTCTTTAAGCAATGTGACCCCTTTTTTTCATTTTTAAATTACTTTTTTAATATCCAAACTCAGGAAAAAACTAACATAATAGAAATTATTCATAGAATTTTTTTTATATCTACCTACATAATAATATACTGTTAAAGTTTGACCAACATAATTCTGGACGCCGTATATATTTCGGCAACGAATTGACCTACATTAGTCCACAACATTTTATTCTCCAATTTGATTTATCGATCTCAATTGGGAGGGAATTAAATCCAAATTGCAGTTAATATATGTAGTTAGCGTGTTTATGCTACACACAGCTGTTTATCGCGATAGATTGTATATTGTGTATCGGCGTGATTTGTATATTTTTTTAGACTTTTATTAATTTGAATTTGAGTTCTCATTTCTTTAAATAAATGCTGGCGTTAGTGAACGCTAGGCAGATATCGGGTTATAAACAATAATAAATATATTATAGATATTTAATTAATTTGAATTTCCAATTGATTTTCAATTTAATGTTTATTGAATTTAAAGTAGTATCTCTATTGATTCAATGAAACAATATCGCATAAATATTAGCCTTGTTTAAAGGATATTAGTTATGTGAAATGTAAAAGACAAACCAATTATTATGCACTAAAATAAATAATAATTATACCAAACTTATTGAAATTTTAATGAGACATAAAATTCTTTTCACCCTTATATAGGGTACTTTTAAATAAATAATCGTGAGATAAAGACGTGAGAATCGTAAGAGGGGTGAAAGTACAGGGTGGCGCCTCTCATACGCCGGCGCCGCGGAGGCTCCAAGGAGAACGACAGTTTGTAATGAAATGAAATTTTGTGAGCGTATGTAGGCTAATTCAAAGCACTTTTTAAAAATATAGAGAGTTCTACAGGGTGTCCCCAAAAAAAGATACATATCAAAGTAGTGTTTTTTGTAATGGAACACCCTATATATTAATTGATTTTCGGATTCTGGGAGAAAAATAAAGGTGAGCTTTATAAAAGAGGTATATGACTATAATGTAAGGTTTTTGACATAATATTTACATTTTCTAGAAATAAAGAACAATTTTAAAATTACAATAAAAGCTACCTAAATTGGAATTTACCCGGTATAGCCTAATATGTAGTTAAATTAACTATTGTACTTTAAATCAAATTAAAACTTGATCCAAAAAGTTATACAGGGTGAGATAAAATTAATATTGAACATTGGTCACCTTTAAAAGCATGTTACTCTTTTATTTTAAATAGAACAGCCAGTTAATTATTCCGATATTCAATGGAGAATTAATATCTCTTCAAAATACTATTAACGTTGCCTACCCCTGAAACAAAGATTTACCTAGATCTTCGTTTACATGATTTGATCTGAGTAGATCTTTATTATTTAATAAAATATAGGTGGCTGGTGATATGTCTGACGTTACTTCAAACAGATGTCTAGTTAGTCCAACTTTAACAACTAGTTATAATTTTGTGTCAGTTAAAACAAAAACATTTCTCAGAAATTTGCCGAAAATGCAAACTTATCCTACATCAGAGAGTGTATCGTAGAGAATTGATACGATTCTATTCGTTGGTGAATGCACACTGCATTAATAGAATACTTAAATGCTCCTGATTTTATCTAGTCTGGTTTTTTTTTGTGGGGATATGTTAAAGACAGTGTAAAAAACTCGACCAACTATTGTCGACAACATGAGAGAAATTATTGTAGCTGCTTTTCCGTTCACTTTTACTTTTACACTGGACGCGCGTTTCGCTAACCATGTTAGCATCATCAGCAGATGATTATAAACTAAAGTACAATCTACAAATTGAGCGTTTATATACTCGCCCAGTAGGTACCGAGTGGGAGTGGCAAAATCTAGCCAACCGAGTCAGAGCCAACTGAGCGTAACAGTTAATTTCCGCCACTAGAGTAGTAGGAACAAAGAACTTGAAGGAACTGGACCGTTGACTCTGTTCATACTATCTTTACATTTATTAATTCTGATGCTTTCATATGCATCTAATCCTTTTTTATTACCGTTGAGTTTTACTCTACAATATTTAATTTTTGTTTTTTACAAAATCTGTAATTTTTGTTTAATTAATAAAAGGTATATCACAGCCACCCTAGATTTTTTCAAATAAAAAAAGATCTACTGACGCCAAATCATAAAAATTAAAATATCTAGGAAAATCTTTGTCAGCGGTAGGCAACCTTAATAATGTTTTGAAGATATATAAATTCCCCATTG